>NC_134582.1:615000-1215000 GCF_037038515.1 Microtus pennsylvanicus
GAAGGGCAGGCAGCAGCTATTCTCAAATGGGCTTTAAATGAGACGACCCAGATGGAAGCCATCTAAGCAATTTGTGGAAAATTCTTAGTGTCTAAAGATAAGTTCAGTATGGTTGGAGCATCGCTCCTTTTGTAAAAACAGTTTAAAGCACATTGTGTACGTAAAGTACTGGTTTGACCCTTGAGGGTTACCATTACTTTTCATTATTACCTTTTCAGCTTTTAACTAAGTTTACAGCAAGTTCAACTGTGTTCCTTCCTCTCTCAAACTTCTTTTGTGTCTTACTTTAAAAATTTCAAAATCGCTCTCCAAGTTACTACTCCCTTTTATTCTACACTTTTCACCCTGGTGTATATTTTCTGCTATGATTTAAGCACTGAGACTAAAAACAGGGTTTCCCCATTGCATTTACTGTTGTCTCTTCGAGTAACTTCCCTAGCAAAGCTGCAAATGCCCTAAGGGTTTACTGCCCTTAAGTAAATATTTTTTGTATCTTCTGCTGAAAAATTGTTATTCTAGTGTGTGATCTTGAAAAATCTGACAAATACCAAAGAATCAATATATAAAATTGTAGTAAGGAGGCCACTTGTTTTTCCTGGCTGCCCAGAACCAAAATAAACACACAGAAGCCATATTAATTAAATCACTGCTTGGCCCATTAGCTCTAGCTTCTTTTTGGCTAACTCTTACATATTAATTTATCACATTTTTTATTAATCTGTGTATCACCACATGGCTGTGACTTGCTAGTTAAAGTTCCATCTGGCACTGGCAGCCCTACATGGCTTATCCCTGACTCCACCTCCTTTCTCCCAGGATTCAGCTTAGTTTTGCCCACCTAACTAAATTCTGCCCTGCTATAGGTCCAAAGCAGTTTTTTTTTAATTCATTAATGATAATCACAGATTACAGAGGGGAAAAAAATTTAACTGAATATACCATTGCTTCTGCAGGTAGAAATGATTATGATTGAATTCAATTTTTTGAGATTTAAGAACTGAATAACTTTTGTATTACTGTATTATTGGACTATCCATCGATAAAAAAGCTGTTGTTGGGCCATAGGAACCACAACCTGTATGCCAATCTAATTAATAGACTTTGCAAATGTTTATTTCTACCAGTTCTATTCTGTTGTGAGAATTCCTTCAACCAAAAGACTTTTAGATACCAGTCCATTTTGGGCATGGGATAAAATACTATAAGCACAGAGGAAAAATGTGGGCAGCCACTTTTTCTGCTGGATTTGGTTTCCAGCTTCCAACACACACAGAGGACCATGGATCTTTACCCTAACTGTGAATTTGGTCCCCAAATAAATAAACATTTGTTATACTCCATTTCAGGTTATTGTGGAACCCTTAAATAAGCTTACATTTTGGTATGATGCCTACACTATTCTTCTATATAACCCTAATTACTATGGTAACGGTCTCTCTAAATCTTCTTTTCAATTGGCTTTTTACAACCCTTGAAAATCCTTCTCACAACCCATGTCTTTTTAGCTCATGACCATGTCCATTCTCCTCATTAGAACAACACTTTTCTTATTAAAGCTCTCTAAAGATGTGCAGAGAAATAAATAATTCATCAACACTAAAGAAGCTTAAGTAAAAACAAAATTAGAGATTACTTCATTTTAAACATCCATGGACTATTAATTAAACTGTGTTTTTGGTTTATTATTATGGTAAAATAGGAACATGATAATTGAAAGTCATAGGTTTAAGCTTTTGAAATTTACAAATGTACTTCTATGATTTTGAATAAAATGATGCAATAGTGAACTCACAAAAAACCTTAAACTATAAGATAAGAAGACCATGACACAAAACCTATGAAATATGGCTAAGCTAATAGTTGAAGGAAATTTTCTAGCCACAAATGCATGTATTAATAATAGAACACATATGGAAAACTAATTAACAAATTACCCGAACATTCAATTCCATTTAAATGAGAACAGTAGAAAGGAGAATATAGATTATCAATCTCCCACATCACTGATTTATTGTATTTCTTCCAAGATTGTTAGGTTGGTTTAATAATAATGTATCAATAGACTATCTCATATGAAGGACTTGAAGCTCAATGCTATCAAATGATCTCAACAAATACAAACAAATGTTTTATACATTTCAGTAATCACAAAACAGTATTGTAACTATTATAATTTCTGTGTTATTATTTGTGTTCGGCTAGCCAGAAAATGAATGAGCAGTCTCTGTCTACATTAACTTTTATTTTTCACTAATAAATGACAGGGGTAAAGTTAATTAACGTATTTTCTTTTAGTAATTATTCTGTCTTAAAATTTCATATCTGCAGAAGGATAGTTTTTAGGGAGTTATATGAACTTGAGGTATGATGTTCTCACTAAGCTCCATTATTCTATTTATTCATTGTTTTATTTATGGCTAAATCATCCATAAGGTACTTAGCACAGTAGCAATTTTCATTTGTATTAATTACTTAGTAATGTTTTTGACATCACAAAAATCTTGTGCATCCAGATTCACAAGCTGCCAGTCCTTTCGACCCAGCCATTGTCTCAGTCTGTTCAGTAAGCATTATATGCCAGCTGAATACAAAGTCTGGACTAGGCTCTGAGGCATAAAGATGGGTAGGATGCACCCCATGCCCTTGAATTACTCACAGCTGCGTCCAGCTACTTCCTCCCGTATTGACAACCAATATCTCTCATCTGAAGCTCCACGTTCATAGTGTATCCCAACGCCAGCTGTCTTGTTTCTTGACTACTATAATCCATACTGTCATAGGCAAATTACAACTCATCTACTTCTCTTGGTTCAAAGTGTAAGGACTAATTATAATCCCATCATTCCTCAGATAACAAACTCTAGTCACAGACCCTCTGTAAATTATAACAAGCAGAAGCCTTCAATACCCTTTTCCTAACATGAAACAATAAAGGTTCAGCCAAAATTGAGCAATGAAGTTTAAACAATGCAAGAATCAACATTCTTATAAAAATCAGATTATTGAGATTGTTAAGTAAGACTTAGTTTTACAGGTCCATAATTAGAATTATTTGTGAAGCTGAGGCAGGTGGATTTGGGTAGGAGAATCATAAGTTCAGAGGTATCCTTTGTTACACAATGAATTCATGATTAGTATGGGTTACATAGTAAGTTTAAGACTATCCTGAACAAAATTTTAAGATTTTATTTCAATACAAAAAGTAACAAAATGAATATAAGAATACAAGTCAGTAGAAGAACTTTTGTCCACCTAACATAAGGCCCTAGGTTTAATTCCCAGTACTACAAATACAAGGAAGTTTTGCTATTAAGGTTCGTGCTGAGTTGTAGCTGTGGAAACTAAAGCCAGAAAAAAACAACTCTATCTTAATCATTGAGTACAGTTCTTTTAGTTCTATTTTAAGACTATCATCCAAAGAATTTTAGTAAGTCACATGGGAGAAGAAGGAAAATGGGCCAAGGAATCCCTGAACTCCTGGTAGAAAGAAAATTGTGTCACAGTGCGGTAGAACTATCTATTAGCACTACAGAAAATGTTCCTATGTCATGACTGATATACAGACTCAATCAGTTATTCACAACTGTATAAAGTGCCTATAAATATATGCAGTTAATATTTAACATGATGAAGATAAAGGGTTCATTTTGACTCAAAATATTTTAGGTGTAATCATACATTCATTGACCCATTATTCTGGGCGTATGACTTGGTAGCATAGCATGACCGGAACATATGACAGAGATATTATTTGCCTCTAACCACAATAAAAAACAGAGAAACATATATAGAGTTCAAAGTCTAACTGTGCCACTCTAGAGAATAAACCCAGTGAGCTAAAATCTTGTTCTATATCCCAACTCTAAAATTTCTACCAGCTCCTCAACCTTGACATTTGGGACTTTGGTGTAATTAAGACCTACTATTTTTTGGAACCTCAGGTTCCTAGCTAGAATCATCTTCAAAGATAAGTTTGAAAGAATAAATAAACAAAACAAAAACTCAGTTTGCTTTGCAACAATTGACTGGAGATAGATGAATAACAGAACTTAGCAAATCCTCAGCTTACAGTCTGTGAGGCTGCACAAATGACCCACCATCTAGGGTCATTCCATTTGCTCCTCATGTCAAAAAAAGCTATTCTAAGGACCAAGCAATTTGATGAGATTAGTCATATGTCCAATTCAAATGTCTTTATGTCTCCTTCTTATCCACCCTTCAAAAGTATCAGCTATAACAAAAGTTGGCTACATATCCAACAAATGAATATTTTCAATTGGTATTTAACATGATTCCTGCTTGAAGACAGAGAAAAAAGTAACAAAGAAAATATAAAGAAAAGAAATATAAAGAAATATAAACAAAGAAAATATAAAGAAAGTTATGTCTTCATACATCTAGAAAATTTTGAAAAAAACTATACTTCATGATGAATAAGTCAAAGAACTTAAGACATCCACAAATATGTAGACAATGGAAAGGACATAAAGTGCGCTTAAGTGTCCATCAGAGTTGAAAATAACAATGAATCCTACACATAAAAGTGTTTTATGAGCACTTGATAGTTCTGGGAATTGAAGGTGAAAATAAACTGGAGAGATTTCTGGGAATAATAGCAGTTGATAAAATAACTGAGAAATTATTTCCAAATGAGAGAAATAAGTGTGACTGAGTTTGTTTGACAAAAGTTGAGCATTTAGGTGCTCCTAAAATACAGAATTAGTAAAATCTCTACATAAAATCTTCCCAGACAAAAGAAACCTGGTTTTCAGCTCAGATCCTGGAGAAACAGATGAGATGCCAAATGTGTTAAGGCAGTTAGCCAGGCAATGATCATCAGACCTTGGGAGAAGGTAAAAAGAATATTAAACTTCACACCCTTTCTTTTAATTTCCCTTTTGAAAATGTATTTTATACTTGATACTGGAAAATTATAAAACTAAGTTAATACTTGGAAAGAAAATGCTAACTTCATGTTATTCTTAGGAAAATCTGTAATGATTGGTGTTGCTTGCCTTGTGTGTGTGTGAATGCGCTTGTACATGTATATGAGTGTGTGCATGTGTATGTATACAATGCACATACATAGAGTTAAAGGTTGATGTCAATCATTTTCCTTAACTTTCCACCTAAGTTTTAGAGACAGGGTCTCTTAGAGAATCTTGATCTTGGAAATTGAGCTAGACTACCTAGTCAGCAAGTCCCACCATTCCACCTGTCTCTTTCTCCCCAGTGCTTGGATTACAGGCATACACCAACACATGCTTATTTTGACCAAAGTCTTGTCTTTGCAAACCAAATGTTGATTATGTTCTCAGGGGGTCAGGACAATGAATTCTGAGTCTGACTAAACTCCTTTCAGATAATTTTTCAAGTCTTTTTAATTATTCTTAGTATTTACTTATTTATAAAAACAAATGCAAGCTAGTACTATCTGTTTTGTTGTTTCTATACTTGATTTATTTAAGATGTACTTGAAAAATATGAAGCCTTACACTAACTTTTTAAAACATTATAATTTTCAGTTAATATTTTTCATTGTTCCAGAAAGCATTCAAATATAATAATGCAAAATAAATATGATTTTATAATAAAAATAATTTTTTATTTAAAATGAATATTCAAACCAAACAGGGTGGTACAGTAGTAGTCATTCAGAATTACAGGCAAAGGATCAAGAATGATCTTGGCTATATAGTTGGCTCAAAATTACCTGAGTTATATGATGCCCATCTAAAATACACACACACACATACACACACATATTCATGCACACATACACATACTCATATATACACATATATATGTTCAAAAAGTTTCTTAGTCTGTTTCCATCATTTTGTTACTATTCTTAACATGACATTAATATTACAGAACATCACATGGTAATTTTCATATAAAATGAAAAAATATACTTAGACATAAAATTTATGAGAATAAAAATCATGAAAATTTCATTATCTTTAGACATGAACTACAGATGCCTCTAGCACAGAACTGGAAGCTTTTTCTTATATAAAATATCATATATTTTGGATCCTTTTTAAGTATTCAGAAGATACTCTCATGGCATTTCAATATCAAAAGCATTCTCTTTTAGCTTATTATCAAATATTATTCTGCACTTGTATGCATACAAAATTGTTTCATGTCTAAAATATGATGGAATGACAATGGCTATCAATCATCATGTTGTAATTGATTGACTTTATTCCAGTGAAAATTTATTGGTGCATTTAGCTGAATTCATAACATTTTTCTGTAAACATCAAATATGACAACCATTATTCCATAGGGATAAAGATTTTTACTAAATAGGAGATTTTTGTTCTCTTAGAAAGTTTTTACATAGTGTCTTAGGAATGTTAAGTGGAGAGTCATTAGATTTTCCATTTTTGTGGTCATAGACTTTTGACCTTAAAATAATGCAGGTAAAAGTTACTTTATTATTTCTTTTGAATAATCACAAAACCCAAAGTCAGACTGTTTATCAACCGTGCTGACACTGAAAATATAATTCAAAACCTGACACCATAAACACAAAGGCAAATCTTTAAACTGAAAAGTGTAATTTTCATCCTACTCACTATAATTAAAGCACATTCAGTGTCTTTTTGAAAGAATGGAAAATAACAGGCTTGGTGGATTGCCTTCCATTATCAATACCATATGATGTATGTAATTCACCAAGCACTTTCATTTCTCAGAACTTTTATGTATAATGACAGTCCAACATCAGCAAAACTTTGTTGACATATTAAGGGACAGAAGATTACCTGTATGGGGCTAAAACTAAAAGATCATTTGAGCGAAGCCCTATCACACATTTCATTCATCAAACCTGCAATTTACTTCTAAAATATAGATCTATAATTATACATTTTATTAAAATAAACACATTTATGTATATTGTGCATTAAAATTCAATTGATTCTGTCTTTCAGAACATCTCTAATTATTTTCCCAGACTTATTGACTAGGGTGGTCTTTGTTCGATTCAACACTTCAATGGTTCTCATTCTGCAACAGAAACTACTGTAGTTTAGCAAAGAAAGGAATACTAAAATAAAAAATAAATGACTCAATACATTCAATCAAAGATGGACAGATAAGCTCCCTAACTGTACCCAGCACTGGATTCTCCTTTAACTATATTTACCAATATATATTATATATCAATGCATATAATAACATAGAATTTGTTTCTGTTCAATTGCCTAATTCAGAATTCCATCACAGTGTTTTAAGCATAGTACTCATTGTTGCCAAATATTATGTTTCATTCTTTTCAGACAGTACTTTATTCTTTACAATATATTCATTTAGTTCACCTAATTCTCATTCATGCATGCTGTGTGTGTGTGTGTGTGTGTGTGTGTGTGTGTGTGTGTGTGTGTGTGTTCATCCATCCTTGTATCTAAAGATGTCTTCAGGTCTCCTCCCCTGTGGATCTCCAACTTAACGTTTGATACGAGGTCTCTTACTGAACCTAGAGCTCAATAATTGAGAGGAAATGGATGGCCAGCAAGTCCCAGGAATTTTCTTGTGTTCTCTAAGAAAGCAGTAGAGTTAAGACAGATGAGTCATGCTTATCAGGTGTTTTCTGAGAACCTGAACTCAGATTCTCATGCCTGTGGATCAAACATTTATCCAACTGAACAATTCCTTTAGTCCTCAATTGGTTTATTTCTTGTTACTTGTGTTGTCGTGTAATATCGTAGATAAAAGAGTTAGTACACAATTGTTAAAGATGACGATAAATAACATATCATTAAAAAGCTTGGTATCAGTTTTAAAGAGGCATAGTTCCTGAGTGAAGCCCTCAAAATTGTACACACTCAGTCTAAATTTATTTTTAAAAATCTACAGTAAAATATAATGTAAAACTAGAATTTTTAACTCTAAGATTCAGCCTTACAAATTAGAGTAGAAGATAGCAAGTTGGATTATTTCTGTCTCCTGGGTTTTTAATGGTCTTCTACCTATTATGGTTATAAAATTACTCAAGAATGCATAATTTTAGTTCAAGGAAAGTATTTATACTAAAAAGTTAAACTGTTTCAATTCTTTGAAGTTTTTTTAAATACAAAGAATTAAATATTCTGTAAATGAACCAAAATTCCATGGATGTTTGGCATATTTAACACAGAGGTATAGTAACACACAGGAATAGTTGGTGTGTGTGATAATTTATTTGTACATTTCCTGAGTTGTTACATAGTATTTAAAACAATTCCATCTGTATTCTATGTTTAATAAGAAAAAACTTCAAATTTTAGTTCTTTCTATACTATCTCATTTTTACATATATGTAAATATATATAATACATAATATATATATATATATGTATTTACCCCCAGAAAATTGACTGTTTTTATGTAGTTCTGGTAAGTGCAACATTGAGAAAATATTTTTGCACTTCATTATATGTCCTTTGGTATGCTAAAATTAGTAATAAAAAACAATTTATACAAGAAAATGAAGACAGTCAATCATGTGTTTTGTTATAGTATAGGAAGAAAAGGAAAAGAGATAAAAGGTTTCTAGTATATCAATTCAGTGCTTTGGTAGGCACATTCAACAATCATTATGAGGTCAATTGAAACCATCTAGTACATGTATGGGCCACTTGTTTTTGTTTATTTGTTTTGAACTATTCCCCCACAAAAAAGGAACCATTTTTTTCCTAAGAGAACAGAAAATTTAGATAAACCTGGAATACTTTATGAACTACAGAAACCAGAATGCTTACATCCATACTGAGAACATTACTAAATTGCATATGAGCCACTATGAGAGGAGACAATGTTGGAAATGGTATCTATTCAAGTATCCAAAGAAGTAATAATTGTTGTAGCTAGTATAAGGACAAATCTACAGATCTTGAATCCATAACAAGACTATTAAAAGGAAAGCCCTAAAAACTTACATACTATATATAACAAAATATACTATATTCATCTGCTTTGATTTTCTACCAAAAATTTATATATTGATCATAGCAAGTCAAGTCAAATATGTTTGTAGTGGAATTTTAGACAATCATCATGGGTGGGGACAAGTATAATCATAAAATAAAAAGGAAATAATGCTTTCTGTTTTGGGAGAAGCAAAAGAATAGTACAGATTGGAGATAATGTAAACATAAAGAATAGACCACTTTCCATATGAAAACAATAAAGTTTTAAAAAGATGTATACGGGTTAGGAATATTAGGATATTTAAAACTTTCTCTAAGTTGAGTTTCATTATTGGTGGCAGTGGTAAGGTCTGCCTACTTTGATTAACTAAAGACAGTGGCCACATGTCTGAACTAATGCCTAAAGTTGTGCCCAATGTCATGCAGGTGACAATAGCTACACATTGGCATGTAGGGCACACTGATATTTTGATAAGTAACCAAAGATAAACTCCTGAGTCATGGAAGTGAAAGAATCCAACTCTTGAGAACAGTAGTCTGTACTCAATTCCAGACACAATGATTTTTAAACTTTTCCAATGACAAATGTTTTCCTCACATATTTTTGAGATATAGAAGAGTAACTAGCAACAACTATTCTAAGGTTTTTTTAGGTGATATATTTGCTAATTTTGTTGTGATAAAATACCATAACCAGAAAACACTTGCAGAAGAGTTTGTTTTAGGTATGGTTCCATAACATCTGGTAAGAAATGGTGGCAGATGGCAGGGGAGGAATCTAAGAGATCATGTTTTCATACACAAGCATGAATAAGATATAGCAAGCAGGGATGGGGCTAGGCTATGAACTGTCAAAAACCATCCCTAGCTATGTACTTCTTGCAGCAAGGCTAAACCTTACTAAACTATTAAAGTTTCTATGACCTCCCCAAAAACACCTTGACCAACTGGAGACCAAGTGTTCAACTACATGAACCAATGTGGGCATTTCTTTAAAAAAAAAAACTACATTATAAGAAGTAAATCAAAGATATCTCTCAGTTTACCGTACTGTTTCTTGGTCAAGTAAAAAAAAATAAAATATAACTTCCAAATTTTGACATATTCATCAACCAATTGAATTAGGAATCTAATGCTATATAGTAATTTAAGCTGATTTAAATACAATATATAAAAGGAAATCATAAAGATAGAATAAAGAAAAGAAACCTGCAATATATGTCTATAATTTTCATTAACAGCACCCAAACTGAAAGCCTACCTGAGGCCAGAAGTCTCTGGTCCTCTTCTAACGTCCATTCCTCTCTTAGACAGTAACTTTGAACCTGACTTTAATTTAGCTTTTCTTGGTTATTAACTGTGTTTAAATGACTATATGCAACTATAGATTTTATTACTTGATATCATTGATCAATAAAGGCATGCATATGTTTCATATGGCAGGCATTGGTCAGTTCTAACCCTTACATAATATTGTAGTGTACTTTATGAATGTACCACATTAATTATCTATCACATACTGCCAATTGGAATTTGAACTATATAGAATTATTGTTTATTATTAATAGCTGTTTTTGTAAATGTTCTTTGTATATCTTAGGACTGGTACATATTGGTTATCAATTATTTTTATCCTCAGCCGTAAATAGTATGGTTTCCTTTCTTCTAATGTTCATATCAGCTTTTATTCCATTAGGAAGAGCATGGGAATTTAGTGGCTCCATATCATTGCTAATAGTTATTTTTATATTTGTTATGACAGTTATTTTAAAGAGTGGGGTTGGTGGTTGGTATGATTTGGAATTCTAATAAGAATAGAGTGGTCAGAATGAAGATGGGTGTCTCCAAATTTGAGACCTTTCTAAAATCATGGTGACTCCTAAGGGGAGAAATAAATGGTAATTAGGATATAATTCAGGTTGATATTTGTAGGTGTCTTCATTTCTTCTCATAGTAAAACCAGAATCACATCAGAAACTTAAAATACCAAAATCTTCAACTTCTAAGTTATTCTTATTTCTAATCAATAATAAAGAAAACCTTCTATTATCCTGAATTTTATTTCTAACAAGCTAAAATAATACCCTGAAGTGGAAAAGATAAAAGGAGATTTAATTTTAGAATATAAAGAGTTGGGTTTTATAAAGTTATGTTTATACTCTATAAACCACTCAAAAATACACCAAAAAAACCTTAGCACGGCAGAATGTGCCTCTTGTCCCAGCACTGAGGAGGCTGAGGAAAGAAGATGGTCAGTTGCATTCTTGCATAGGCTATACAGAGAAACCCTGTGTTAATACACTCAGGATTATTTGTGTCTAGCTTCTTCCGGTTACTTGTAAATTTCATGATCATTTTTTTAACTACTGAATAATATTCCACTGTGCAAAGGTACCACATTTTCATTATCCATTCATCTTTTGATGGACAGTTTCCAATTTCTATTATGAACACAAAAACAATGAACAAGTGTTGAGCCAGTGTCCCTATAGCAGAATGTAGAGTCCTTTGAGTATTTGTCCAAGTATGGTAGAGCTGGATCTTGAGGTAGATCTATTCCCTGGATCCTTAAGAACTGGGACACTGATTTACATAGTGGCTGTATAAATTTGCACTCTCACCAGTAGCAAATGAGAGTTCCCCTTATTGAATATCTTTGTCAGCATGAGCTGTCATTTGTTTTATTGATTTTAGTCACTCTTAGTGGTGTAAGATGAATCTCAAAGTAGTTTCAATTTGCAAGTCCTTGCCAAAGATGTTGAACATTTAAGTGTTTCTTGGCTGCTTATATTTCATATTTTGAGAACCCAGTTTAGACCTGTACCCCCATTTTAATTGAGTTATTTGTTTTCATGATGTCTAGTTTTTTAAAGTTCTTTGTATTTTTGATATGAGCCCTGTATCAGATATCAAATTGGTAAGGATCTTTTCCCATCCTGCAGCCTGCTTTTTTTTTTCGGAATGATGCTGTCCTTTGCCATATAACTTTTAAGTTTAATGATGTCTCATTTATTAATTGTTGTAAGTGCCTGTGATTTTGGTGTCCTGTTCATAAACTATTTTCCTGAACCAATGAGCTAAAGTCAATGAACTAATTGTCAACGTTCTCTTCTATCAGATTCAGGGTAGCTGGTCTTATACTGAAGTCTTTGATCCATTTAGAGTTGAGATTTGTTCAGGATGATAAATAAGAGTCTATTTAATTCTTCTATATTCAGTTATCCAGTTTAGCCAGCACCATTTTTTGAAGATGCTGTCTAATTTCCAGTGTGTATAAAAAAAGTCAGGGTTTTTTTTTTCCGAGACAGGGTTTCTTTGTAGCATTGGAACTGTCCTGGCACTAGCTCTTGTAGACAAGCCTGGCCTCAAACACACAGAGATCTGTCTGACTCTGCCTCCTGAGTGCTGGAATTAACGGCATGCACAACCACCACCTGGCTAGGAAGTCGGTTTTTAAAGCGTGAAATTATAAGGATTATAGCACGTTATTCACTCATTGTATTGGGAGATTTGAGTGCTGCAGTCAATTTATTCTTTCATACCTTGAGTACAGTAGAATATGGTCCAGTGACATATAACTCTCTAGTAATAGAAAGTCTCAATTTGATGGTTTTGAGATGCAATTTTATAGTTTCAAAAATACTCAAAAACTTAGTGAGTGTCAGCTAATAAATTTTTTGTTCTTATAAGCAATAAAACAATGAAAGATAGGAAAAATAATTTAATAAGTTTAGTTACCTTCTTAGAAGGAACTCCCAAAGAATAGATAACTTTTAAAACATACCTTAAAATGCAATAAATAATAATAATCTAAATTCTCCCCAAGCTGTACCCACAAGCACTTTATGCTAATTCAGTCTGATGCTGGCTCACATATATTCACACACTTGATCTAGTTTATTTACTAATTTAACAGCTCTTTGCCACCATCAAACTATTTCTCAGAAGCTACTGAGTCTCCCAGCAAGTCTGGAATATTTTCAAGTTCTCCAGTGCCACAGACTGCTGGAGCCACAGAAGGGACAGACATTTCAGATGGGAGAGTATATTGACTGGAATTCTCTTTGATAAAACATCTACACTTTGTCAGCACTTTTATCTTCTCTACGTCTATAGATTTACTGGTTTATAACCTGGCTCTCCTCTAGATTAAATCAGTTGCACTGACAGTTTCTTCATGAAGCAAGGTGAAGACTCAGCACCTCACTGAAACTGGCACATTACCCACTATATGTAAGACTATCATCAGAAACTAGATTCCTATAGCTTCCTTTCCATCACTCAAGTGATTGAATTTCGAGGGAATGTGGTCATCACCCAAAACTATAAATGAAATCGTTGTATTATGAGCAATTAGAGGCTCAGTTTCAGTTTCACTGTGTAGAGTATTAGAGAGGTAGAATGGAAATTACTCATAATATGCAACAAATAAAAATTAAGGAGTAGATGGAAATACCAATACCAAGGTGATGTTTAGTATATGATCCGTTTAAATTTGGAACTTAACCAACAGTGAATAAAGCTATCCATGGGGCCTGAGTGATCATTTGGAACACTGGCAAAAGAGTTTGGCACAAGACACTATGCATTAGTGTACTCAGAATGTGTAAATTATCATCATAATGCCTCTTAAACACACCCCAGTCTGTAGCAGAATCATCAGGTAATGAAGCCAGACAACTTGATGAGAAATGCCTGTCTCATTTACTTCCTTAATATGCCCCAATCTATAAATTAACACTGTAAAAAATGCTTCAGCTGACCTACCCTTTCAACAGAATGGTCTTTATAGAAGAGCAGTATTGTTTTCTTATGCATGAAAAATATAAATACAGCAGAATAGGTACATTACAGAACTTCAGCATCTTAGGAAAGCTGCCATTTCAGATTAACATTCCTTCTAATACAAGAGTAATAGTCAGGTTTTGTTTAAGGTGAAAATTGCTTTACCTTCCTTTTATACACAAAATTTGTATTAGCGTGTATTCATCGTGCATAGTGATAGGAAAGAAAAGTAAGCAGGATCCTTACTACTCAAGAGATCTGAAGATTTATAATTTGGAAGTGAATCACCCTGTAGGTACTTTCCAGTTTGAGCATTTGGTCTCGAGCTGCAGGTTCTCTTTTGGGGAAAATATGGAAACTGTAGAGTAGGGTGTTGGTAGAGAAAATGAGTAATCACTCTTGAGGTTCACAGCCTGGCTCAGCTTTTCAGTTAAGTTCAGTCAATGTCTGAAGAGACAAAGAATCATCACAGCAACAAATATTTGACTTAACCCCCTTGAACTATGAGCCCAGATAAATCCTCTTTTAACTTGGATTTTCACCAGGTGTTTGGTCACAGTGATAAAACAAGTGGCTATAATAAAATGAAGCAACATTGCTCTCATTGCAGATAACTCCAGTGTCCATTTGAAACTTGTGATTATAGTCACATTGGCACCCAAAGACAAAGATCATTTTTGCTTTAAGACATAGTCTTTCATTCAGGTGAACATTTATGACTACTAGAGATAAGAAGCCAAAACTCAGAATCAAACTCTTCCCTCGCAATAAAATAAAGACTGAAATAAATTATGCAACTGGTCAGAACGAAATTTAAAGTTCAAAGTTTGAGTTCTTTTCACTGCTGGAGACAAAATTCAAAATTTTTTAACCAGCACCACTCTTCTGTCATCTCTTCCTTATGTTAAAGGAGAAAACAAGGAATTCAGAAAGAAATGACATTTGCAACATCCCAAGAAAAAAATTATACCTATGCTGAGAATTATAGGATTAAAGATCCTCATGAACGGAAAGTAAAAGCTGCATTGACTGCAGTTAAGAGGTTGTTTTTTGTTTCTGCTGAGAAACTGTGGTATTGTGGACATTAAACAAATTAAAGTCTATTTCTTCTTCTTAAATACCTCATTTCATATGGTAGTGAAGCCTAGATGAAGACAATGATAAACCCAGACTGCTTCTCATTCTGCTAAGGTGTTTAGATTTTGCTCAGCAAACTGATGGTCTACTATGTGTGTCTCCTTCACTGTCCCAGGATCCTGCCTACTCGTGTCCTTCAGGAGCCACTTTCGTTTTTAGCTTCTATCAGGTGTTCAGCATTATTCAATTGTAAGGAGTTCTACCAAGGGTCGGGGAGAAAACTCAGTGAGTAAAAGGCAGGCTATACAAGCTTGAGTACCTGAATTAGATTCACAAAACCCACAGTAGAAGGGAATTGGCAAACAGACTTTGACTTCTGCATGTATGCAGTGAATATCTGTCTCTCTGTCTTTGTCTCTGTCTCTCTCTTTCTCTCAAACACACACACGCACAGTAGGAGAGAGAGCAGTGAAAAAATAATTTTAGAAAGTAATTCTATCAAGTATCCTCATGTCTCATATGTTTTAGTTATGTATCTCTGATAGTACTCATGTTTTCCTGTGTTCCAGTTTAAGACTGAGTCTATCTTATTATTTTTACTCCAAGAAGAAAGAATTTATATTGAAAAATATCTATTCTGAACCATGCAGAATGATTTTCTACCATTGTGATTTTTCATCTACAAGTTCAAATGGCAATGATTATGTACTATACAAAACACCAAGTTCTCTTGTAACAGAGTTCCTTCATTATTCAGATGGGTTCATTTAATGGTGGCCCATGTGGGAATCTTATCCATTTTCAGGCAAAATGTTTTGCCACACTCAAAGGAAACAGCCTTTAATGAGCAGCTTTATCTGCATTTAACTACCTCCTAACAAGTGGAAAATAAGAAAAAGTGCTGTATCTGCCTAGACTTCTTTTACCTCAAAGTAATCAAACTGGAAAGCAGCCCTTGACCATGAACTAAAGAGCAAGGCATTGAACTGTGAACTGCAATCACACAGTAACTGAGGGTCTGGAGCTCTTTCTAGAAGAATAAGCTTTCTGCCTGAGTGTTCCTTTCAGAAGAGAGAAATGAAATGTCACAGCAATTATCTGGGCAGTGGACAGTAAGGGGAAAGCCGGTTGTAGTCAGAGTCCTAATTACTGGATTAGGCAGAGATAGATCCTAGCAACTCCTGTCATTTCAAGGTGAGTTTAGTCAGAAGACCATGAGAATTCTTCAGAAGGTTCCTAGACGCACACTAATGAGTTTGGCACACTTTGTTGGAATGCTTGAGGGTTCACATTCCCAAGCACTGCCTCTAATCATCAGGTCTGTAATTCCACATAATGAAAGAGTGTGGCTAAGAATTTGTCTGTAATAATATAAGTGCAGCACTTATATTATTCTGGCTAATTTCTTAATATATAAAGGTCTATTACTTGAGTCTAGCAAAAATGGTAATGATCTGTTTTGGCTTCCACTTGCATATCAGGCTTCTAAGGAGGTAAGATCACCACCCTGGAAACTATGGGGTAAGAAACACTAGGTAGCTATACATTTATTTTTAAGAGTAGAATATTCAAAGGTCTAGTCAGCAATATCCATTACCGAAATGGATATCCTCACAAACAGGATATCTGAGTTTACTTTCTGGAACACAAAAGAAAGAGAAAGCTGAGTATGGTGGCAAATGCTTATGATCCTAGAACTGGGGACATGAAGACAGGCTCAATCTGGAGCTTGCTGATCAGCAAGCCTACCCCTGTTGGAGAGATGAAGGCCAGGGACAGACTGTCTTGAAAACCAAGGTGGACAGATTGTGAGGAATAAAAACCAAAGTTATCTTTGGCCTTTCTCATGTGTATACAGGCATGTGCCCCCACACACAAACAAATATTTACACACATCCATACATATGTGTGTGTATATATACAAAAGTTATATTTCATATACAATGCATACAAAACTTGATTTCAAAGAACCAATCTTGCTCCTAAAGTAAAACTTCTTACACAAATATTAGAAACCACTGTTTCTCTCTCTCTCTCTCTCTCTCTCTCTCTCTCTCTCTCTCTCTCTCTCTCTCTCTCTCTCCTCTCCCTCTCCTAAATTAGAAAGTGTCTCTCATGTCCCATTTACCAGGATGTTCATGTGTTGGACTGAAGGTACAAGTCTAGTAAAGGAAGTTTCAGTCAGGAGCTTACACATCTAGATGAAGGTGTGGGTGATGAAGCCCCCCCCCCCGTGTGTGTGTGTGTGTGTGTGTGTGTGTGTGTGTGTGTGTGTATTGTAGTTACTGTATTACTAAAGCTATTTGATGCTGTGTACCTACCTCCCAGAAAAATGTCTTAAGACAGAGTACAATTTGGAGATAAAAATACCACTTATCAGTTTGCAGATTTCTGTAAACTGAATGCTTAGTTTTATATTTATGTTTTTGGGAAGATTGTTCTGATGTCCTGAGGCACCAGCTATGGTGGCTTCTTTATATGGAAATTGAAGCTGTTGATAGACAAGTTTCATAGAAATTAATTTACTGTTTAGGAAAAATTGTGTGTGTATCTTGAAAGGGTTATGAAATTGTAACTTAGATCTGTACAAAGTGCACAATTCTGTAGCCCTGTTCATGAAGTGTGAAGTATGGGGAGAAGAATTAAAAACTATCTCTTGGTACCAGGAAACCATGTTTATGTGGGTGTAAAATCATCTTTATGTGGGAGTAAAATTATCAGCAGAATTGAAGTCAAATAACTTTACCCAAATAAAATGCAGATTGAGCATGAAAGGCATGACACAAATAAGTTACAAAGCACATACATTGGTTATTTTGACTTCCTTTTTAAAATTTGCATTCTTTTGAGATAAGGTCTCCCACTATAGCCTAGCGTTGCCTTAAATGTGGAACGGTCTTCTTGCCTCAGTTCCTTGGGTGCTGGTATTATAGGTGAGTCTCTTGCAACTAATCTGCATTCTTATTTTATTTAACTGAAATTGCCATTACTATATAAAGGCTGTGTCTCACTGGGCTGTATCTTTAAAGTATTTTTAATTCAGTAAATAAACAAGTTATTAGTAAGTTGCCTCAAGATTTTAAATAACCTTTTATATTTAGACTAAACATAAACAAAACAGTTGGTGTTCCTTTGTTAGTGATGGGGAAAATAGCTTATTCTTATCATACAAAATTTAAAGAATATGAAGGGTAAGTAACCAAAAGAAACTATTTTGGCAAATGTCTTTACAGGTTGTGTTTAATTTCTTCCAGGTCTTTCTCTATGACTGGTTCCCTCAATGGGGTTTTGCTTTGTCCAAACAGATATGTTATTTCTTTCTTCTTTTCCCATATGACGCTTTTACAAATAACATCACATAGTCATTTATTATAATAGGTTGGGATATATTTATTTTCTCATGGTGTTCCTCACTGTATATCATATTCACTTTTTTATTTCTTTGCTTTTTAATCAAAACAGGTAAGAGTATACTGAACCAGCAGGATTTTGCACCAAATCGACTCTAAATGAGTTCTCTTACCACACAAATATCCAAGGGCAGAAAAGAGATGCTTCATTGATGGTTTAAAGTATCAGAACACAATCACTCCCAAACATTGCTAACCCCTGAGCTACAGAGAGGTAGGGACACACCTTGGAAGCCAACATATGTTCATTTCCTTTTAACTTTTAATAATGGTGTCAAATTTCAAATACATCATAAAACCATGTAATGGAGGTTACATAAATAAAGTTTACTGAAAATGAACAGAAAGCATCTGAGAAGTAAATAAGTGGAGTGAAGAGAATACGTTGAAACCAGATAACCTTAAAACTAAGACAAGAATATTTTAACCTTCTGTAGGAACTAACATCCATGACGTTGGGCTGTCTGGATCACGCTCTTCTTGAATAGCTTCAGCAAACTCAAACAGTGGGGAAGTATCAAGCATAGAGACAGCAAAGACAGCTATTAATAGTAAAGTTTAAACATTATACTTTCAAATATGGTATGGAAAATAGTACTACACTTGAAAAAAACAATTTAAGTGTAGGATAAGAAAAACTTTGAAATTAGGTGTCAAAACTGCAGAGAAAGAAATAAAAGAACATTTTTTTTCAGGAAAAACTAAAATAACAGAAAGAAAATAAATAAAACATAATGCCTATTGAGGGAAGGCAGAAATGATTTAAATCAAAGTGAAATAAAGGTTTAAAGAGTGTTACAAAGAAAAATCCAACTTAATAGCACTATATTCTATTTCCCCTTCTTTGGAAGATCTCTTCCCCTGTCAACTCCCTTAGTAGTTAACTAACCTCTGTAATTTTTCTGTTTGAAACATGTGTACCCAAAGCTTAAAAGCTAACATCTGCATGTAAGATAAAACATGAAATATTTTAAGTCTGTGTTACCTCACTCTATTCTATTGTGTAAATGTACATTTATGCTTTCCAATCATCAGTTCATCTATTGTGTTCATTCTATTGTGTAAATGTACATTTATGCTTTCCAATCATCAGTTCATCTAGGCTCTTTCCAGTTTCTAACCCCTCTTAGTAGACCAACAATGAATGCCAATGAATAAGTATCTCCATAGTGAGATGTAGAGCTCTTTGACTATATGCCCAAGTGTGGTAGAGGTAGATTGTGTGGTAGAGAGATTTTCAGTCTTTTAAGGAATCTCCACAAGATTTCCATAGTGACTCTGTCAGTTTGTAATCCCACCAGAATATGTTCCCCTTTCTCTGCTGTTATTTGTTTTATTGATCTTAGCCATTCTGGTGAGGATAAGATAAAATACCAAAGTAGTATTATTGCATTTCCCCGATGTCTAAAGACGTTGAACACTTTTTATGTGTTTCTCAGCCATTTATTTTTCCTCTTTTGATAATTCTTTATTTGATCCAATACTTCATTTTTTTCATTTGAGTTATTTGTTTTGTGTGTGTTTTTAAGTTCTTTATTTATTCTAGATAATAACCTGCTACCAGATGCATAATTGGTAAGGATTCTCCCTGCTATGTTTGCGGCTGCTTTGTGTGAATAGTGTTGGCCTTTGCTGTGTAAAAACTTTTCAGCTTAATGGGGCCCTACTTTTTGTGGCCTATTCAGAAAATTCCTTTCCTGTGTCAATGAGTTCAATACTAATCCCCCATTTTCTCTGTGTTCAGATTCAGGGTATATATTCTCATGTTGAAGTTCTTGACTCATTTGGAGATGAGTTTTGTAAAGGATGATAGACACAGGTCTATTTTCATTCTTCCACATGTTCCTATCTGATTAGAAAGGTGCTATTTGATAAAGAAGCTAAATTACCTTCATTTTGTATTTTGGTTTTGGCTTTTTTGTCAAAAATTAAGTCACCATACATGTATGAATTATGTCTGTATCTTCAGTTTGATCCTACTGATCAGTGTGTCTGCTTTTATGCCAATACCATATTGCCATGTTTTTGTTATTATTATTACTATAAGTTGGTCACCGCAGAGGGTACTTTTTTGACCATGCAGACTTTGTTGAAATCCCCTAAACAATGCTGGCTGTGTAAATGTGAGCAGGAATCTTAATGATGGTGCTGATGTTGTTTTTTAATATGAAAAATAGAACTATTTCTGTGAGTTCGAGACCAGCCTGGTATACAGAGCTAGTTCCAGGACAGGCTCCAAAGTCACAGAGAAACCCTGTCTCGAAAAACCAAAAAAAAATAAATAAATAAAAAATTTTAAAAAAGTTTATAAAAAAAATAGAACAATTTGTGAGTAAGTCACTTGCTTAGAAGCAGAATTTAATGCAACCATTAAAAAACTTTAGTTTATAGTAAACTTATATTCACTGTAAACTATCTGCTTATGTACAGAACCTGAGAACAAGATACTGTAGTTGTGAGCCAAATGAAGCCATTTCCTGATATAGCAAATGCTTTTAGATTATTTTCTATATTCTATTAGAGCTAATTAAAACTCTAACAAAGTTTTTGTCAATGGTAGTATCCTGACAGTTATATGAGGACATTAAAAATTTCAAATCTGAAAAACTAACCTCAATTTGTAAGCAACTGAAATCATGAATTCCACTTGACTATGAGACAAAATATAGCAGCTGGCTTATGCAATTATTATTTTAAAATCACCGAGACTGTCCATCATCTGGAAATATAATGAAGTACTTCTTCATGAATGTCCACTTAAAAAAAATATGTGTTCTTTATTTCTGCTTGAATACCCAACACTGTTCTGACAGGCATCTAAAATCACAAAAATATGTCTATCAAGTCACTAAACTCTTAAATGAAATGTATTTTTACCAACTTTTATGGTATAAATTTAATGTTTAAAGACATCAAATCCATGCCTGGGATATCCAGGCTGCGTCAGTCATTTGAAGAAGAAGCAGACTAGTATACTCAAGATGTGGCTCTACTTGTCATCTGCAAAGAGAGCTTAAAACCCAACCCCAGCTAAAAGACCCTCCTAACCCAACTGCACAGCTTGATACCCTAAGCTGTTGGCTTTCATATAAAAAGCATTAAAAATAACTATCATATGCATCTCCCAGCATATAAAATTTAAGGCAATGAGTTACAATCAGTAGGAAAGAATCACTTGTAGTCTAAATTACCTGTATAAAACTATTTTATTTGAGTTTTCTTTTTACTATTTTTAGTTTTTAAATTTTCAGTATGCTCTGGAAAGACACTCAATCAGGACCATTCAATTTGCCTTCCTTTCTCTATTGCACTAATACTAAAATGTCACTAATCTATGGATTTCCTCAATTTCAAAGTATTTAACATTTTCTTTTATATACTCAACTAACTAAACATTGAGAGACAGAGGCAGATGGATCTCTGTGAGTTCAAGGCTACTCTGCGCTACATAAGATTGATCCAGAAATAGATCTAGGTGGTGGTGGCTCACCCCTTTAATCCCAGCACTTGGGATCAGACAACTTTAGTCCCTGAACTAAGAAGGAGGAGACAGGAATGATATGGCTTGACAGAAAGAGTAATATAAAGAGGAAGAGACAGGAACTCAGTAGAGTGTGGAGTTTGAGAACTCATGGAGACAGAATCTCGCCCATTCAACCTGAACATTTGGTAGAGGTAAAAGATCTCTCTAATGGTTGGTGCTTTGCTTTTCTGATCTTCAGCTTGAATCCCAATATCTATCTCTGGGTTTTTATTATTCGTATGGCACACACACTCACTGTGAACTCCCACCATGGCCGGAGCATATATTTCCTGGCACCTTTTATAGCCACACCGTGCTTGATACAGTCATATGTCTAACTGTGCCCTGACAACTTCTACAGTACACTGAAAGCTCACAAAGTGCAGAAACTGTCTCTTTTTTGCTTTTGTAAAGCTGACCTCTAACATATACATGTTATGAATGTACCTAGTCCCAAATTTCTATGGAAAATTATATATTAAAATAAGATAAAAATGAATTTCTTCTTATAAAAACTTAAACCAATGGAAGTAGAAACAACTTCTTTGTTCTTATTAAGAAACAAATTAAAGAACATGTGAGAATTAGTTTCTATTAAAAATGCATGGAAGAAAGATTAAAAGTCCATCAGTTAAAATTAAAAAAAAATACATGTCCATTAGTAAAAGTTGTCTCATTTTTACATTGACTGTGATATTTTGTGATGATTTACATAATTATGCAGACTTCCTACCTCCTCAACTCCCAGAATTATTGACTGTGTTATTAAATAACCTTTGGGGCTGGAGAGATGGCTCAAAAGTTAAGAGCTCTGATTGGTCATCCAAAGAATCTGGGTCCAATTCCCAGCATCCATATGGTGGCTCACAACCATCTGAAACTCCAATCCTAGAGGATCCAACACCCTCCTCCCTTCTCTGTAGGCATTGCATATACATGGTGCATAGTCATACAGGCAGGCAAAGCATCCATACATATAAAAAATAAACATTTTAAAATATTTTTAATATTTAATAACCTTAATATTTAATAACCTTTTAATATTAAAGGAGTGTTGAAAACCAGTCTTGATGAAATTCATATGTTCCAGGATAGGAGCATGAGGATTAGAATTATGAAGCAAAGGAACAGAAATATGAGAGAAATAAGAGACAGAAACACAGAAAAGCATCTGGAGGGAGTTTCAGTGAATACTGAACTCTGGATCTGCCCTCATTTATTTTTCACATGCTTAGATACTTTACTCCAAAAGTGGAGGAGGGATTCAACAGACCTCATTAACATGATATAAGGAGAGACTTGAATTCTCCGACCTTTGGTCCAGGTGGAATGGATTCACCTCTATACCCAAAATACTAATTAACCACACCCTAAGTCAGAATCTCTCATTTATAGCCACACCTGTTGTCAATAACTTTGAAAGAGCAAAAATAAGCTCAAACTCTAACATCCAGTCAAGGAGAAACAGGCTCACCTCTATGGACCCTCTCAAAGGAGTACACTGACAAATTAAAATTTCTACAGTGTTCCATGTAATGTTGGTGGCTATAATAATGTGTTTTCCAAATGCTTCCTTGTTAGTAGCATGATTGCTAGTAATACAACACATGTTTGATAATGATTTTCCTAAAATTACTAGTAAATAAAGGAAAAGTGTGTTTTATAGAGCATTAGAAAAATTCCCTCTGAATAAAATGCAAACAACCTGCAGTGAGAGGTAAACACATTAAATGTGATAAAATGGATTTAAAATGTGCTGGGGCAAAGTAAGATAATTTATGTCCTTGCAAAACCTGTCCAACCTTGATAATCCGATGAAAGAAATTCCAGAAGGATCTAATAAGTAGCCAAGATCTCTCAGAGAAATGGCTCCAACCCACACTTTGGAAGACGAGTGTAGAAAAGCCTGAAGGGAGATACAGAAAGGTATTGGAGAATACATTATCCCAAATTCTACTGTAAATAAATTATAATTCACAAATCATCCAGTCAAATAAAAACAAAAGTAACTCCATGAAGAGAATTCAGAGAAAGGGTTGTTCTCTCCAGAAAACTGCAGAGGTTGTTTTTCTGATGACGGACTGCTCAAAGAGAACAAACCAAACAATCAAATCAGAGTTTTTAAGTTCGTCTGTTGCTTCAGTTTGTTAATGAAGTCTAAGGTTTTGAGAGTCTAACGTGTTTTCATAGAGGCAATGAGGGATCAGACTTAGAGTTTTCTGATGCCAGATCTCCAAAGCAGCTTAGAGTTTCAAAGCAATCCAACTGATGAGATCACTGAAGTCAAGTCTATGCTTGAGGAGTTTAAAAAATGTCCTTTTATTAACAGTTAATTTATGAAAACTATCTATCTGGATGCAGATATTTCATATCTATAACAGTTATGAATTCTCATTTATTCCTTTGAGTCCTTTTAATTAAAATTAAGGAGACTTAAAAGAGATACCAAGAAATTCCTTACTCATTGAATTCTTGTTTTCTGTCTATGCACTGGAATTTTGGTGACCTGAATGCACATAATTGTTACTTGCTTCATGTCCATGCGCCTCTCACACAAATCCTTTGGAAGAAGAATTTCTGTTGTGGTTGCTATTTCTATCTGTAACCTATGACCACAATTACAGCACTGAGTATAAGAATGAGGACATAACTGGTTTTGCCTCTAACTAAACTGCGTTTTTACCCTTCCTCAGAGAACCCTAAGGAATCTGCAGAGTTTTGTACTAAAGCGTTTGCCTAGCACACATGGAACCTTATATCCCAGCCCTAGCCTTTGTTAAAAGCTTATTATCAAATGTTTCTTTTTAACCTAAGTGCTTGATTGTCAGACCTAGGCTGCTAACCAGTTCAGGTGTTGTACATGAGTCAGATTCTCTCTGACTTGGATTTTGGTGAGTTATCTACCAAAGGGATATCCACAGGTTTGGATATAAAAGAGTGGAAACAATAGGTTAAAATAAACGTCTGCTATGTAAGTAAGATGAATCATTATACTATGAAAGTTAAGGCCGGGCGGTGGTGGTGCACGCCTTTAATCCCAGAACTTGGGAGGCAGAGACAGGTGGATCTCTGTGAGTTCGAGACCAGCCTGGTCTACAGAGCTAGTTCCAGGACAGGCTCCAAAGCCACAGAGAAACCCTGTCTCAAAAAAACCAAAAAAAAAAAAGAAAAAGAAGAAAAAGAAAAAGAAAGGTAAGGGTAGCACATGTGAGCAAACTGTGATTGATAAAATTTCACTACCAAAATGGAGTCACATGGACGAGAGGCTAGGAAGCCACTAATGACTATGTGATTAAGGACCATCAGTAAATCAGAAGCTGCACAGGACATAAAGGAACACAGCTCCTGTTCTAAGTACATTGTAGTCCAAAGGAGGACATACTGCTGAAATCCTAAAATAGTTCTGTAGAAGCATTTTCTTCTCAGGGAGTTACAGTTCGTGAGTGCTTATATTGCGACTCTATTTTCCTGTTGGTGAATAGTGGTTGGAAGGGAGCACAAGTTTTGAAGGTGCTCTTGATAGTCATTGAGACATGTCACAAAAAGTGAGGAATGAGCAGCAATGATACAAGAAATAAAATGGTGATGAAAAAGGTGAAACGGATGTAGTTATTTTTAAAATGACATAGCCACAAGCAAAATTGGTGGTGCCATAATTGTAATTAAACCTATTTCTATAGTTGTGTGGTCTTTTTAATATTCCATGAAACCATGACAGTGAAGAAAAATACATAACAGAACACACTGTTTCTCAACAGTTTTATCCCACATAAATCCTAAAGTAATATAAAATCACTTTTATATGTATGTATAATATATACATGTATTTATTAGTCAGGGTTCTCTAGGGAAACAGAGCCAAAAGGATGATGGTGGTGGTGGTGGTGGTGATGATGATTGTGGTATAAATGTGTGTGTATGCATGTGAAGAGAAAGAGAGACAGAAACAGAGTTTATTAATTAGTCTAGCATTAAAATATTTACAAGTTGTATCTTGTCTGAGAGTCTGAGAGCCTTAAATTTTTCAGTCATTGAGACTAAGCCCTCATCAGCTGGAGCAATCCCACAGTGGTTGTCTCACACTGGATAAGTATTTGCATAGTTCACAAGGGGAGCCACTGGTCCTTAATGAAGGAAGCCTGGAAGCATTGCTTTTAATATCATCAGTGGAAGCAGCCTCAGCAACAGGCTGAATCATCTCTGTGGGAAGAGAGAAGGCCCTTAAGTAAGAGAGAAGGTCAAGTCAGCACAAAGTGAATAGCAGCTCTGTTACCACCCCCCTTATCTGGGCTGCTACCAGGAGGTGCCACCCACACACTACACCCAGGAGTTTGTTCTCACATCAATTAAGACAAGAAGGACAATTCTACAGGTGATGCTCCCTTCTCAGATGAGTGTCATGTGTGACAAGTTGACATTAAAATGAGCCATCACAATATGCAGAAATATGCAAATATGCAATGTTTAGTAATTGGAGGCTAATAAGCCACACATGGTTTCCAGAAAATATCATCATATATATTTGAAGGATTAACTGAAAATTTTACAAAGTAAGCTGTAAGAAAAGCAATTATAATCATCTGACCTTTCAAACAAGTTTTCTTTATTATTAAGGAAAAAGAATTTGGCAACTTACATTAACTTCTCATTATTTGACCTTTGAAAGTACGTTTATTGAAATTTATTTTTTAAATTTTTAATCTAATAGCAAAAGGAGATAATGTCTTATGTTTTACTGCTTACTTTTTTAAAGTCTTGATTGAAATAATATTATTTCACCTTCCCTTTTTGCTTTTGCCCTCCAGCCCCTCAGAGCTACCTTCCCTTGAGTCCCTCCTATACCTCCTTACACTCTCAAGGCAATAGTTGAGAGCCTCTTTTTATAAAAGAACTTTTTCTGTCTATTATAAAGTTGTAAACTGAAATTTTTATTCTGATCATTTAAATGCCTCTCCTATCTGGGATCTTTTTATCATCAAGTTCAGTGTAGTCTCAGCTAAAGAAAAATATTTACTTTGTTTACAGTTAGTAGGACAAATTCTATCATTAATGGAATCCCCATAGTTTAGAAATTAGCATTATTATGCTGCCTTAGATGCTTATGGTGCATAGAAATTCTTAATGGAAGGCAACTGAATAAAATAAAAATATTTTCAGGAGTATGCTGTTTCTATTTTTGGATTTATGATATATGTTAAATGTTGGCCTGTTACAACATATAATAATATAAAAGGTCAAATATTCAATGCAAATTATCTTTGGAGCATCTATACAAAATGACACATTAATCCCAGTGTAATTAATGAGCTTACTCATTATTATGCAGAAAATATGACTATTTCCTTCAGAATATATTAACCCAGAACATTAACAGTTAAGGAAATTTTGCAACTCCTTTCCTGACTACAAACAAGCAATACTGGTCAAATATATGCATTTTGGTTTATTTTTATAACAACCAGAACTATAGTGTAAATCTCACTTACCAGTCATGATAGTGCTATGATCATCAGCCTTAAGGATCAGTATTTTGCAAAGCACACTAGGCAATCAGAGACAGACACTGCTGAGATAATTATTGTATAAAATCTTTATGTCAAGGGAGAAGCATATTCGGAAATTGGATTGCTGTTACATCCTTATAAATTTCTAAAATGTAAACACTAGCTTAACAAGCCCATTATGCATTCAATTTTGAAATCCTATAATAAATGCCTATAAGTCCTATAATGTTTTATGCAAACCTGCTCAGAAGTTGCCAGGGGACTTCTAAAAGCATACTCCAGCTTGTTGCTAATTTTGAGGAGTTCCAAGCTACATGGTTTATTGACAATACATTGATATGGATCATTCTCTTACTCTTGGTCACAAACTATTATAATTTATAGAAACTCAGATATTATCTAGGGCTTTAACTCTTAAAATACAGTTCTTAAATTAATCTCATCAGCATACCACACACAGCTTGTGAGAAATGCCTGTATGTCCTTGACCTGAAAACACCCTAACCTACTAAATCAAAAATTCTAGAAGGAGAACTGGGAAGCCTACAATTACTTTTATTTGTCTGTGAGCATGTGAATGTATGTACCCACTATGTATGTGTGTGCTAGGGTAAACTTGTCATGGTGCCCATGTGGAGATTAGAGGATGACCTTGGGTGTTGGCTTTTGCCTTTTACCTTGATTGAGACCGTAATTTAATTGTTATTGTTTGCAATAGCACTCCTTACTAGTCTAGCTGGCCTCAAGTTTCCAGAGATTTCCTCTCTACACCTCCCTCCTTGCCATAGTAATGCAGAGATTACAGACAGATAAATAAGACCACATCTGGCTTTTACATGGTGTCTTGAGATTCAAACAAAACAGATCACATCTTTGTGACATATGCTATACCCACTGAATCATTTCCCCTTCCCAGAAGCCCATATTTTAAAAACTCTCAATGATTCTTCTGTGTGCTTGAATTTTAGACAACTGAGCCTTATTTTTTCTAATTCTGTGAGTGACATTAACACAATTTTGGGACATCAAAGTCAAAAGGAACCTCCAGTTTCTCTAAGAAAATTATCCAAGAAAATATCTTGATGCCACGCATCAAGATAAAATAAGCATCTGTTGAACTCCTGTGTATTATCTGTTTTCAGGTTTTATGCACCACACTTTCACAAAGAGGAAACAGGCAACAAATAACTGTGAATGTATGTGTGCATTTGTGTGTGTATCTGTGTGTGCACGCATGCATGCATGTGTGTGTTAGCGTATACTTAAAAGAATGCCCATGGTTTATAATGTTATGAAAAAATTAAACTGAGTTACAGAGAATACAAGATTAAAGAGAATTGTCAGAAAGACCATCCATAAAGCTGGTTAGTTAGTTCTGTAATATTGTTCTAAAGTATACACACTTTTCTTTGTAATCTTTTTCTTGGAAAACTTGATTCAATTATAAAGCATATATTCACCTAAAATTGTGTCCCCCAACTTATACAGAATACAATGATGACATAGTACCACTGTCCTCTCACCATCAGAGTCTCCTTTAATGATGATAATCAAAACATAGCATCTGTGAAAAAAATTAAGATTTAAGAACAGAATATCATGAAAATTTAAGAATTTTCAGACTTCCCAATTGGGATAGGTGTGTCTGGCAAGGACTAAAATAGTCATAGCACTGCCTTGTCAGCTCCCAAAACTCAGGGGTGAAATCCTGATGCTTTTCATGGACAGTTCCTTACCATCATCTAAATATCACAGAACTGAGGGGAAAGGCCAACACTGCCCAGTTTAAATTCTTAGAATAAATAATTGCCCACTTACTAGGCAGTCTACACTCTTGGTCTTCCAGTGACATATTGGGGAATAAACTGCAGAATGCCAAAGTAGAATTGAGGAAATACTTTTCACTTGATTGACAAGATAATATTGTCTTAAAAGGCATATAATACCAAGGCCAGGATTCTGCTTCAGATCTACATGAACTTTACACCTGAACCCATGCCTAAGGTCCTGTTTTATTTTACTGGGGTCTGGGAGACATTATGTCCTGGGTTGTCCAAAGTCCAGTGTGGAAAAAATCAAAATGTATTGAATTCAGAGTTGTTGGTGGAGGGCTTATCTGTCTCAGTGAAGTCTTGTTGGGAATACTTAGAGTGAGGGTGAAAGTAAAGACCCTTGAGGACTGTATTGTCACACTGCAGAACTCTGGGAGAGTCAAGGGCCTACAACTGATCTTTCCACACTTACAAACCCAGCAGAAAATGCTTGGGGGAAGTCCAAATAGAACTAAAACTTGTATCAAAAACTAAACTATAGAGAAAATAAAAACGCTCTGCAAACTTGTATGGGTATTTTCTTTAGGAGGAATTTAGAGGATTTATATAAAACATTGTAGCTCTTTCAGTGTCCAAACCCGGCTTCCCTCTGTGTTCAGGAATGGAAAGGTAGACCTACAGAGTTTGATTTTTAGTTATTTGTCCCACATGACTCAAGTGGGTTCACAGAGGTGAGCTGGTGTATGGAACAGGAGTATGAGCACAAGATTTTACCCAGAAGCTCAGCCAGGAGCAATCACAGCAGAGACAGACTTACTCTACCATGTTCAGCTGTTCCAGGTGAAAAACAGGAACAGCAATTGTCTCTTTTTCCCTTAGCTTCTTTTCATTTTAATCATTATTTTCACTTAGCACACAAAATAGCTTTCATTTTGATGTTTTCATATGTGTGTATCATTGTACTTTGCTTGCATTTACCCCTCCATTCTCCTTTCTTGTCCCTGCTCTGGCAGGTTCTTTTTATTTCTTCAACAGCCCCCTTCTGGTTTTGCATCTTATCTAGATTTTCCATCTTGTTCTCCTCACTCTCCCTTCTTATCTCCACATAGTCCTCCTCATTTTTATACTGTATATCTGTGACATCAATCTAGCTTCCAAATATGTGTGGGAAACTCTTATGTACACTGAATCTGATATATTTTTCTTAGCATGATGACCTCCTTTCATGCATTTCCCTGAAAGTGACATAATTTTATTCTTTATGGCTCAATATAACTACATCATTTATGTATACCACAGTTTCTTTATGCATTCATCTGTGATGGGCATCTAGAATGGTTTCATCTTGGCTATTGTGAAAAATCTACAATAATCATGAATGAATATCTGTGTTAGGATGACTTAGATTTCTTTGTGTGCCGCCTACTTCTTGATGCTGTTTTGAAAAATAAATGAAGTACAAATGTGCTTCTCGAAAAAGAAATAAATATACTTATGACTACTTTGATCAAACACATGGAATATAGTCAAGAAGGTGTATCCAAAGAACATAAAAGTCACCAGCCTCTTCACAAGAGAGTAGCCAATTGGAATGGTGTTAAAGATGGCCCTGGAAGCTAGAAGAAAGAGAGATGCCCGTGATAGAATTAAGATATCCCCTAACCTTGAGTAAACCAAGTGTATAAAAGCATGGAAAACTCCACAGTATGGCAGTCAAAAACAAGAACCTACTGAAAAGAGAAATTAAAGAGCAAGGCTATAATGGTAATAATCTGTAGCGCAACAGAAAATATTTTCTTGTAAGGATTTTTTGGCTCCAACTGGGGTAAAGCAGGTAAAATGGTGCTGTGAACTGAGATAAAATCTCTCTGAGGAGTGTGTGTAACAGTAATGTTGTAACCAATAAAACCTCCTTCCACACAGAGAGGGGGGAGGAGGAGAAATAGGAAGGAGTAGGAGGAAGAGGAAAAAGGAGGACGAGGAGGAGGAGGAGGAGGAGGAGGAGGAGGAGAACAACAAACAACATATGGAGATGATTCATATTTTATGAAGTAAACTTAGTCAAATCCAACATCCATGAGGATGACAGGGGAAGTGAGCTGCTCTGTCCTATTCCATTTCATGTTACCAGAACAAAGATGCAAATGCAGTAAGTCAAAAGTAGAATACAGTACTGAAAGTGTGATAAATATGTCTGTAGCTCTCGAGGCAGAGAGGAGGGAAACAAGGTGGTAGACCAAGCCTAAGAGGTATGGAGTCACAAGTGAAAAATACCCAGGGAAATGCCACAGTGAACCTTGATGAGAATGGACAAAGAGAACTTCACATCGCTCATCTTTATGCTATATCATATCACTTGCTTCAACAGACTTGTATCCCCTGTATGGTTTGAAATTCCAGAGAAGACAAAATAAGAATTAATGACATATGACAGAAAAACCTGCTACAGACCATAGCAAAGCAATTAAATAGAGCTTTAAATAAGGTATGACAGATTTGTTGATATGCTTAGTGCTACACAAACATTCTTTATGCAAAAGTCATGCTTTAACAAAAGAACATGTCTACAGGAATAAATGATTTAAATAAAAAGAAGCAAAATCACAGGTGACAGAAAGCTTAATAGTAAATATGTTCTTTATAAATATTAGTTAGGTTAAACACTAAATGAAAATTTTAATATTTTTCAGTTGTCTCTAAAACTGAAATTTCATAGGGGTACAGAAAATTAAATAGACTATTGAAAGTTAATAGATAATATATGATGAAATATGATAGGTAATATACTGATTAAAAGGATAGATGATAGATAGATACATAAATAGATAATAGAGAGATGATAGATAGGTGTTAGATAGATCACAGATGATAGATATAGAAAAGTAGATCATAATTTGAGTCCTTCGCTCTTTCACTAAATTTTGTTTCATTGCTTGATAGACTTACATGAAGAAAACTATTGCTTTATCTATATTTAATATCCTCTAAGATTTATGAAAATACCAATCTCTATGGATATAATTATATTTTCTGAAAACAATCGTATGACTTAAGAGAAAGAAGAGGAGCCAAATAAACAGATACAGACTGACCAGACATTTTTTATCCAACCTCTATATTGCTGTGTCTTTTAAAACATTAAAACATAATCATTAATTAGGAAGCCTTCCCCAATCTGATTGTTCTCAATTTGTACACTGTCAAAATCCAAACAAGAAAGGCCCAAGGCTTTACCAGGCTCATTTCCAAACCTCCTGGTCTGCTGGACTCAGGAAGCAAGGCAGATGGTCCTGCATTCCTTCCTGTCAATTGGATTCATTCTTTTATATTTCTTGGGAAGTGTGATTGTTTCTCTTCTAAATAACAGGAACTGCACATGATGAGAGTTCTATGCTTTCTATGAGCAAAGTAAAGAATTAACTGCAAGGTATTAAAACATGTTTGCAGTGCGAGACACTCTTTTGTGAAAAAAGGGATGTTTTGTGAAAAAATGTTGTCTGTGGTATGGCCTTAAATTACTGATATGCATAAGACATTTACAAGATTAAATAATATGTAGACAACATCATCCTTTTAAGCTTTGACCACCAACTGTGCTAGTATCTCTTTTATTTAGATTATTTTGAGATTATAATACAATTATATTTTTTGTTTTTCCCTTCTCTTTTCTCCTTCCAAAACCTCCCAGTACCCTTCATTACTCTCTTTCAAGTTTATAGCCTCTCCTTTAAAATGCATTTCTAAGCTGGGCAGTGGTGGCACACGCCTTTAATCCAAGCACTCGGGAGGCAGAGGCAGGCGGATCTCTGTGAGTTCGAGGCCAGCCTGGTCTACAAAAGCTAGTTCTAGGACAGGAACCAAAAAGCTACAAAGAAATCCTGTCTCGAAAATATAAATAAATAAATAAATAAATAAATAAATAAATAAATAAATAAATAAATAAAATGCATTTCTCGGCAGTTGAAATGCTTCAGTGGATAAGGTACTTGCCACTAAGCATGATGTCCAGAATCTAATCCCTGGAACACTCATTGTGTAAGAATAGGCATAATCACTTCAAATTTTGTTCTGACCTCCATTTGTGTTTTGTGGAATGCACTCTTCCTCACCTTTGCACAGGAGACAAGTGGGTCATAAGTATACAGAAGCCATATCTAATAATAGCTAGATAATAATATTGGAGGTTATAACTTTAACACAAATATTGAGAGAGTCACAATTCAATATAGAGCTATCTCCTAACAGTTGACTTTACACCAGGATCCCACATATTAGATACAAAATAAGTATCCTGTGGCCTATATTATCATTGCCTACATTAGCATCTCAAAAGAGCTCACAAACTTCTCAAGCCTGCAAAAATAAAACTTCAGTGAAATTAGAAATAGTCTTGGGGAGTCAGAAACAAGCAAATACATATTCTGCCTGCCACTATGAATGCCCACTGAAGACTTCTTCACTTCAAGATCAGTAACTCCGAATTCCTTAACACTTACTGACTCCTGATGCTCACAAAGACAGTAGTGTCTCTGGCCCTTGGGCAGGGCTGTATTCCATTTGTGACTGTCCCAGAACTCTGTAATTGGCATATCCACTTCTAATGCAGTTCTGCTGTATCCTGGGACATCTCTAGGACATGCTGGGCTTTTTAATTAATGAGAACATGATGGGCCAGTAGAAGATATGTGCTAAGACTCATTGCAGTGAATTAATACATGGGTACTGTGTAGACAACTGTCTATATATGTCTACAATATGTCTACCATATGTCAGATTGACATATGAGACACTGCAACAAAGTTGAGCTACTGTCTATTGGCAGAATGCTTTCCTCACAAGAATTTTCAATGATGCTCATGGGTTATTTCATCTGATTAAATCACAAGCACTCAGATTATATCACACAGTCTCCATAGTTACAGCTTTAAACACCTATAGAATTATCTTCATAGTAATGTCCGTGTTAGTGTTTGACTGACATTTGGGGTCTATAATTTGTCATGTTCATGTAACAATGAACCATCTCTACATGTAACATTTCATTATGTGGTCAAGGGCTACCAGGCAACAAGGAAAAAACTGCAACCGTCTTGAATCCAGCATGATAAAGGACAACTGGCTGCCAATGAGGGAATCAACAAAAAGAGTGAAAGATGACCCCTCTTAATTACAAAGGTGTCAGTAGTCACCAGTGGAATCTGAGTGACAATTGTCATCTGGCTTGCTCTTGCAAAATTTTCAGTCAAATAATAGGTATAAAAATACAATGAGAAACAGGCTTATATATGCATATAAGTAAATTTCTATTTTACTATTGTATTATTACTATTAATTATCAATAGTATTATCCTTAAGAGCAAATACACTTATTTAAAACAAAATGTGCTTGGATATTAAGTAGTATCATTTCCCAGATCCATTTTTCTCTTCAGCATGTACAATATCAGAGATATAATGGAATTTCAAAAACTAGTCTACTATGTTTACGGGAGGGGATGGCATGTATGTGCTTGTGCAGACTCAGGGGCATGTGGTGTATGTGTTTGTATGCTACTGTATATGTGTGGAGGTTAGAGGACCACCTTGGGTCCTTCCTTTCTATAATATTTGAGACAAGATACACCACAGCATATGCTAGGTCAAACGTGGGGCTTCTGAGGATGCACTGAAATCTATCTTTTATCTTATCATATGAGTACTGAAATTACAAATACCTACCACTTTGCCCAGCTTTTATATGGGTTCTTGGAATTTAAACTTGGGTCCTCATTCTTGTACAGGAAGGATTCTATTGAAGAAGCCATTTCACCAGCCCTTATCTGTGTTTAATTATCATAGTAACAACACTAATATATTACCAGTCCTTCTGCCAAGTCTTCATTTATGCATGAGAGTATTACAAAGCATAAGCACAGAGTTCTACACTATAGCTCTAGAACTTCCTTCCTTCTCATAACTGAAAATCCAGAGCAGGAAGAACTTCTAGCATCATTATATTGAGGTCCGTCTTTTCTTTAGCAAATGGCTTCTTCCCTTCTTGCATAAAGTAGAATAGTGTTCTACCACATAAATTCCATTTCATATGCTGGCTCACACACTTTGTTTTCTCTTTCCATTCATCTGTCAATTGATATTTAGGTATTCTTTCTTATTTTAGCTATTGTGAATAACCTTCAGCACATAATCACAAGAACCAACAAGTTTCCTACACTAAAATCCACATGAAAGTCCTAAATCCAGGGAGCCCAAATGAGAAAAACTCAAAGTTTTCAAGCTTCTGTAATACAGATTTGTAAATATACAGATTTTATTTCTGCTACATAGACTTACATATTTATATAAACTTCATGTGAATTTTTTTAAATAGTAAAGTTGGCAGGGAGCAAGAGGCAAAATGCAATGAACAAATTTGCAAGGCATTGATGAATTTGTTACAATAATATGCACTACAGTCCATTTCAAGAAAATGTCAAGTTACTTCTGTGTTTAATATTGAATCGTGGGGTGCAAAGGTCAACACAAAAATGCAGAGTAGAAAAGGCATCTAGCATTAAGTTTACTTCTTTTACAATATTTATCTCTCCATTCAAAAATAAGTCATTTGAAACAATAAATTTAAATATGAATGTTCAGTGTGAACATCATTGAAGCCTATTATTATTAAACAAAATAGCAAAATCATTCAAAAGTTTCTAAACATCAGAATGGCAGAAACATAAGCCACTTAAATACATTATCACTTTTTATGTGGATAAGCCCATGGTTTTACCATGCTGTGGAAATCACACACAGCAGTTAGCAATGGTCGAGACTTAGGAGGTGAGACAGGGGATTGAAAATTATTAGTCATGCAGGTGTTGAGTCTCTACTTTCTGTTCCAACTCTTTACACTCACTTACTCAGGTAAGCCATATTTCTCTGCTTTCCATGGTACATCCTAAAACACTGCAGACCCCAAACTATCAGTGCCTGCCAGGTTTTCAGTTCAGCTGTCTATTTCAGGGAACAGAAAGAAACTAAAGAAAAACTCTCTGATAGGACATCTATTCAGCAGTGAGTCATCCTCTAAATGTTAACCATCCCAGCTTGTAGGCTATTTACCTTCAATTACTTTATTTTCTACCTTTCAAAAGGCCCTATTGTCGAAGAGCAATAGTATCTTAGAGCAATTGAGTAGAGCAGCGAATCTCTGAGAACAATTTATCACATTCAGAATGAAAACGTGCTTCACTTTTTTTTGACAATGGTTCTAACAGGATAAAAGCTTGGTTCTAAAAACCACAGGAATCATTCATTTTCTCTGCTTTGTGTTGCTACTAAAATAAATGTTTCTTTCCTGTGAAAAATCAAATGAGCTCTCTGATTTTTTCTTGTTTCTTCTTTTCACTGATAGCATGCTATTCTTTAAAAACATCATCTAAAGAACAGATAGTCTCTCCAACAAGACAATACTAGCAGCAACAACAACATACTCTATTTTCTTTAAAGAGATAATTTGAAAAACTCTTCTCAGGTACCTGAATTATCTGTACTGAAAATTACTTGGTATTAATAGGCTATTTCAATCCTGTAGATTAAAATGATAAGAGTGCCACTTACCTCATTTTTTATTCTCTTGGACAAAAAAAAATTGACCATATTCATGCATTGTACCTCGTACCACAGAGTTAGTTATTCAGTCCTCTGTATGAAATCATCCAATAAGTCAGTACTGTGTAAATTATCTAATTATGGTGCTTCTTTCAGATTTAGGCAGGACTTCAATGCAATTTAATACAGCCTAACTAAAGGAGCAAATGTAAAATTCTCCAAAAATTTTAAAGTGCTTCCTTTACATTAGAATCACAAATATCGTGATTATCATTGTCAATGGCACCTCTGAGATTATATTCAACATGTGACATTGGATGTTAACTTCTCACCATTTCATGGCTGTAGTAGAATCCATGAGACATGTGTGGCAGAAACACCCAACCATTTATAACTCACAGCATTGTTACTAACCACTGCATCAGCATCTGCGATGATGTTCAAAGCCCCATTACCACTGGGTGGCATAAAGAGGAGCCAGTTGGTCCTGTACAAGAAGTAAAATAAACTTCAGGTGTGTAACCCAAAGTTTGGGACACCTCTTCATCTTATATCTAGCTTTATGCCTATTCCCAGAATAGACATTATATTTCTTGTACTATAAGAACCAAATCTAAATCCTTGAGGTTTATAAATACCTTTGAAAAGATTATTTAGAAAAAAAGTCAATCAGTGTCTTTTCTCAGAAAACATGCAGATATGCAAAAATCCACAATCTACCAGCGAGTTTCAATAGCATTCCCATTATAATTTTAAAATACCTTAAATTGCTAGCATTTTTGAAGAATTCATTGTGAGAAGATGGAAACAATCTTGTCTTTTCTCATATTCTTATCATAGTTGTGAGGGCCAAAACCTGTGCCCTGATAGTGCTAGTAGGCTAGGCTCAGCCACCTGCCCTCAACAGGCTAATGAAAGATATAGGTAGTCCCAGTTAGGGTTTCTACTGCTGCGACGAGATACTATGACCATGGTAACTCTTATAAAAAAAAAATTTAACTGGGCTGGCTCACTTACAGGTAAGAGTTTCAGTTCTTCATTATGGCAGGAAGCAAGGCAGCATGCAGGCAGACACGATGCTGGAGCTGAGAGTCCTTACATGTAGAAGGAGGCAACTTGTTCATCCTGGCCTCTCAGAACCAAAATCACCACACAAACTATATTATTTAAAACACTTCTTGGCCCATTAGCTCTAACTTCTAATTGGCTAACTCTTACATCTTAATTTAACCCATTTCTAGTAATCTGTGTATTGCCACATGGCTGTGGCTCACCGGGTAAAGTTCCATCTGGCTCCAGCAGGGCCTACATGGCTTCTCTCTGACTCCGCCCTTCTTTCTCCCAGCATTCAGTTCTGTCTTCCCTATCTACCTAAGTTCTGCCCTGCTATAGGTCCAAAGAAGTTTTTTTATTCATTAATGGTATTCAAGCATACAGAGGGAAATCCCACATCACTTATATATTGATATAAAGCAACAAGAAGTAAACTGAGAAACTGGGCAGTATCTTAAGAATATATGAGACCTCAAATTTGCCTCCACAGTGACATACTTCCTCCAACAAGGCCATACCTACTCCAGCAAAGTCATACCTCCTTATAGTACCCCTCTCTTTTGGGGCCATTTTCTTTCAACCACTGTATGTACAAATAGTGGTGAAAATCAAAGAAGTTAATATATTCAATTTGACTATATTAGGAAAAGAAATATGTAAAGAGGTCAAGTGATACCCTCCCTGGTTCATGTTTGGGGTCTTAACTAAGGTTTAGGTTTAAATAGAGAGCAGGAGGTGGACACAAGTAAACCTTGGTCAAGTGTGATCTTGTCCAACACTGACCCATCATTGTCTAGATTCAGGCTGACCCTGCACAGTGGTTAAATAAGTTTAGTTCTTCCTTTCACTGGCACCAGAATTTACTCTTTTCCTTGTCCCGGAATGAAATTCTTAGGTTTCCTGGTTAATTTTGTGTCAACTTCATACAATCTGGAGTCATTGGGTAGAGGAAAGGAAACTCAACTGAGAAAATGCCCCTGCAAGATTAGACTGTGGGCAAGTCTGTGGTTTGATCAATCATTTTCTTGATTAATGATTAATATGGGAGGGTCCAGCTCACTGTCAGCATTGCAACACCTATGCTGGTATTCCTGGGTTCTATATGAAAGCAAGCCAAACATGACATATGGAGAAACTAGTGAGTAGCACTACTCCATGGCATCTGCATGTTTCTGCCTCTAGATTGCTACCCTGAGTTCCCTCTGGTGAATTTTGAGATGAAATTTGTAAGGTAAAATAAATCCTTTCCTTCCCAAGTTGCTTTTGGTGGTGGTGTTTTATAGTAGCAATAGAAACCGTAAGAGACTAGAAAAATCTAATTCAATGAATATTATTATTTTCATAGTCTGATAGCCAAGGAGAACAAGTGTCTCCATAGAGTATCTTCACTCCTGCTAGGATTGTTACAACATTTTTGCCTATAATACATATCAGATAATTCCATTTAGTTTTGTATTATAGTTTAAATTTTTATTTTAAAAAAGATTGCTATTTCCCCATTAGTTAGGACCAGGTAACAACATTTAATTTCTATGATTCAACATGTAACTTTTATGATCAAAGGTATGCAAAGCAAGATGTGAAACTGCTTCATTCTCTGCATGTTCCATTCTTCTGTGCACGCAGGACTGAGCTGTCACATGCATTTTTCATAGTTTTAGTCTTTAATATTTATTGAATGCAGTGTGCCTGGCATTTCACAAGGCTGCAAAAACACAAAGGTAAACAAACTTCCTCTTCTCAAGCTTAAAGGAAAAGATACACGAGAGATAAAAGGTAAAATGAGGTTTGTTCCAGGTGCTAAAAGAACACAGGAGGGTGTGGCTTTCATTCAAACTAGAAAGTCAGGTTTCCTAGGTGATTGGTTTTAGAACCCAATCTTAACCAAAACATGGAGAAAAAATTTTTCATATGTTTGCATTTACTTGAATGTGTGTGTGTGTGTGTGTGTGTGTGTGTGTGTGTGTGTGAGAAACAGAATGCTCATATGAAGGTCAGAGGATAAACTTTGTGGAGTAGGTTCGCTCTTTACATCATCTATGTTCAAAGACCCCAATTCAGGTTATCAAGTGTCTTATTTACTGTTCTATTGTTGTGATGAAATACCACAACCAAAAGCAACTTGGAGAGGAAAGTGATTGCTTAACTTAAGCTTACACATCACTGTTCATCATTAAAGTCAGGAAAGGAATTAAAGCAGGACAGGAACCTGGAGGCCGGAGCCAGCTGATGGAGCCATGGAGAGGTGCTGCTTACAGGGTTGTTCAGCCTGGTTACATATAGAATGCAGGAACAACAAACAGGGTTGGTCTCATCCACAGTGGGATAGGCTCTCTCACACTCATATCAATCACTAAGAAAATGCCCTACAAACTACCACACAGCCTGACTTCATATGGGCATTTTCTCAACTGAGGCTCCTTCCCTCCCTCTTAGACAACTCTAGTTTGTATCAAGCTGACATAAAACTAACCAGCACACCAGTCTTGGCAGTAAGCAACTCTGCCAAGTCCTTTTTTTTTTTGTTGTTTGTGATTGTGTCTCTAAACCATACACAACTTCCTCTCCCCTCTTCTAAATGAATTTCGAAGGAAAAGTGGAGCTTTGTGAGGGCTAAAGTTGAAATGAGTACAAGACAGAAACTGGAAAATACAAGGGCAGAAGAGTAAGCACATTTAAATTTATAAAGAACCCTCAGAATACACACACACACAAGCACATGCACACTCACATACACTCACACACCACACCATACCATACACACACGTGCAATAAACAGATGTTTATACAAATACATGACAAAATTGGCTGAAGGTAGCTATTTCTTAGGAGAGAATCATGATAGATTTAACATAAACGCTTATTTCCATTATCATCATCATCATTTATGCCATAGTAATGCTTAGGCATGCTTGAGCAGGACATTTATAAGGTTCTCCATTTGTCCCTATCCTGTGCAGTCTTGATGCTTGTGTTATTGTAATACCCAAGGTTCCACAGTCTTTCTTTATGCTGTCTATCCAGCATTTGGGGGGCCTTCATCTTTGTCTTATCCCATGCACTATGTCTGATTTATAAATAATGTTCTAATAAGTAATTGTGTATTATGAAATTTTAAAAAGATAAAAACTAATTGATAGGACTCCCACTCTCATAATTATGAAAGGGAAATAAAACAAAGGAAAAGACAGAGTTTTGGTGGGGGAAATTTGTATTTCATTAGTATAAAAATAATTCAGAATATTCCACATACTTTTTAGCCCATGGTATAGTGTATCACAAAAAGTAGTTACCATCCCCAGTGTGCACATTTAACTCTAAGATATATTTTCAAAATTATATTATTTTTTCTTGTTCTTGATCTGTGTGATTAAACTTTGTGAGACACAAGTACATACACATAAACACGGGCTGACAAAGACTATATTATTTAAAATGTGTATGTTAAATATTTGCAAAATTAGGAAGAATTTTGTTTGTGATTGTCACAATGTTTCCTGAATCTTAGCAAATTCAGTATAATAAGTTATTAAAAGGTAAGTCCTACCTAAATTTCTACTCTAATGTTTAACTTTAATAGTTATATATTTAAACTTTTAGAACCAGTGAGATGAACAATCCGGATTTCATCATGTTATGCAGATTTTGAAGTGGAACCTTTAAATTGCTTAAGTTTTTAGACTAAGTATGAACTTTGTTTTCAATCTGTAGTAGTATAAAAATGTGTTGCATTATGTGAAAATCTGAATGTGGTTTTAAATAGCACTCTGATGTTCCATTTAGACTGACTTTCTGAAAACCCACCTCTATACAAATTTACTTGGCATTTGACAATTCTACATATAACATTATCATCACAAGTCAAATCCAAGCATTTATTGTATGAGATGTTTCATTCTCAGAAAAAGATGTTTATTTGCAGCAAACAGAATCTTCCTGTTACTTATTAATTACAGTTTTAGGGAACATTAGTTGATATGAATTCTCTTGTCCTTAATTTGTATAACCTTAATGTGATATTTCTGTAAAAGTATTAAATAACTGAGTATAACATTCAGGTCGCTATCTGAACTTGATATATTTATAATCCTTGATTGCCAAAACTGCCAGCATGCTCACAAATGAAAGCCAATATGTAGCCTATACTTTATTTTTTCTCTACTCAAATTTTATAAATAACCCTTTGAAAAAGATAATAAAATATACTTTTTAAACCATTTGAATTTATCACTATGGGTTATATGCCATTTATTTTGTACATTAACATTAATGGATTTTCATTTCATGCATTCTGTATTCATGTCATTCAGTTTAAAATATTCCTTTTGAATATTTGCCATTTTACTGGCTGCCATAGAGTATTTGTAAAGCCTATAATTATTCAAATGGATTTTCCATCTGCTAATAGTAAAGAGTTAAGCTAGCTTTTATAAAGAGATCACAGTTGTAGAAAATTAATATACCAGTAAGTAATTATAAGAATTAGAATATAAGACAAATTAAATGCAAGAAACAGAAATAAATGGATGTTACAGCAACTAGAAAATTTATAAAACTATTTTTGTTATGAAAAATGTATGAAATTGCTATTAAAATATAATTCTATTTTAATAAATTAAAACATTTTAGTCATACTAAAGTTGCTTCATAGCAGATATTTATCAGTATCTCGTTATTTTTAAACCACCAGTCTACTTATGACTGAATACCACATAAACTAAACACTATGCATGTTGCAAGGAGGCTGCTTGTTCATCCCAGCTGCCCGGCTAGCTTGGCCCCAAAATAACCACACAGAAACTGTATTAATTAAAACACTGCATGGCCCATTAGCTCTGGCTTCTTATTGGCTAACTCTTACATCTTTATTTAACCCATTTCTACTGATCTTTATATCACCACGAGGTCGTGGCCTACCAGAAAAGTTTCAGCATATCTACATCAGGGCATGGATCCATGGCATCTCTCTCTCTCTCTCTCTCTCTCTCTCTCTCTCTCTCTCTCTCTCTCTCTCCCTCTCTCTCCTTTCTTCCTCCCAGAATTCAGTTCTGTCTTCTCTGCCTAAGTTCTGCCCTGTCAGGCCAAGGCAGTTTCTTTATTCATTAACCAATACAAGCAACACACAGAGGGGACTCCCACATCACTATGCATTTGAATATTTTATTAATGTTTAAAGATATGAGTAAAGAATATTCAGATATCCATCTGTGAAACAAGTCCATAACTTTAATAATAACAGCAATAATAATAATAGCAGTAAATATTATATTTCTGTATGTTTGTTCATGAAAGACAAGAAACAGTAGAAAATAAAGGAAATGAGAAACTTGTTACAAGTTTAAGTTATAATGGCTTAATTTTCCTGCAACTCTGTTAAGTTTGGAAGTAAAAGTTAAATAAATTAAAAACAAAGTCAGGCAAGAAAAAAATAATGTGAAACTAGACTCTAACATTATAAAGACAGTACTCAAACAGTTAAACAGCAGGGAGCCCAGGGAATAAGGAGAGTAATTCAGAAATATTTAAAACACTAAAAGCCATATCTGTGACCAGCCTGTTAAGACACACCCATTGGTTCAATAGTGGCATTAATTATCATGGAAGTAACCAACTACTTTCTGCTTGGATTTATGGTGCACTCTACAAAGTGTAGCCCATTTCTGACCCATTACTGGACCCAAAAACCTCTAATCAGAAAGGTTAGGCTCTACTAAAAAACCTATTACTACTACTCTGCTAAATGGGTGTAATTTTAAACCAACTCCTAATGACATCGTTTTACCCATTGATTAGTCCAGCCCTCGTCAGAGAAGCTTCCTTTTGCATCAGATGGTAATTAACCCAGAGACCCACAACTGGTCAGTGTATAGAGAATAAGAGCTTGCAGAATGCTAAGCCCTAACTGAAATACCAGTATCATAGTCTCTTCTCCCAAGGCTCAGGAATCATTGTGGAAGATGAAGCAGGATTGTAAGAAGCATAGGTAGTGGAAGGTATCTAGTGTTTTCTGGGCACAGCGGGGTATGTGCACACATGAACTCACAGTACTTTCATGAGTGTGCACAACTGTGCAGTCTCGGGACAGACAAAATTCCAACATGGAGACAGAAGGTAAACACAAATCTCTCCTCAATCTGTGGCGGTATTGGGAGAGGGGGAAGGATTCTTTTTAAAGAGTGTGGCAGTGCTGAGCAGAAATGGTGCACCCTTTTAATCCCAGCACTTGAGGGCAAAGACAGGCGGATCTCTGTGTGTCTGAGGCAAGCCAAGTTCCAGGGCAGGCTCCAAACGCTACAGAGAAACCCTGTCTCAAATACAAAAAAAAGAAAAAAAAAAAAAAAGAAAAGAAAAGAAAAAAGAACAAGACCCTAGTGGATTGATCATCTTCAATTAAAGATCATTCAGTCAAACCCATGCAGCAAGACTATATTTGATGGGTTAAGAAAAAAAAAAGAAATCAGTGTACTTATTGTCTCTGCTTTTGTGTATTAGCATATGGTAATTAGCTATTTGCCGGCACAGCGAGTTAACTTAGTAGGAGTTATTATGAACACTATCACAATGCTGAGAAACTTGAAGGACATGATACTTAGGGAACATCAGGCACACCGAGAGAATTAGTGAAAGCTGGATCTTAACACAGTTAGTCTTTCAAACTCATGCACCTGGCCACTACGCAATAAGATGCACTTAATGGAGAACATTAACCCAAGTAAATTTCCAATCAGTTCAAGAGCAAAAGGGAGAAAATAATTAATACAAATATTGGGAAAATGTAAAGGAAAGAATTTATTATTTTTGTAAAGAGGAGAATATTTTTATTAAGCCCTAAAACCAGAAAACTCAAATAGATCTGACTATTTTTAAAATTGTAGTTTTAGGTGCTTTGTGTGGCAAAAGGAAATTAACAAAAAGTAAATCATGGAGTTAGAGAAATGGTTCTATAGTTAAGAGTACTTGCTGCTCTTCCAGGGGCCTTGAAGTCAGTTCCTGACACCCAAATTAGATGGTTCACAAGGACCTGAAACTCCAGTCTCAAAGGAGCTAACAACCTCTTCTGGCCTCTGTAACTCTCACACATACTAGGTGTACTCATAGAGACACACAGACACAGATACAGACACAGACACACACACACACACACACACACACACTTAAATATATTTCTAAAAGGAAAAAACTCTATATATCCATAAGATGTGTGTAAGTTCTTATACTTGAACTTTGGAAAAGTACTTTTCTGCCCTCTGGGCATTTTAATGCTTTAGATCAGAAAGGTCATGGCCTAAGGGGTTTTCTTGTTGGTTTTGTTTTTATTTGTTTATTTTTTGGTTTTTGGTTTTCCAAAACAAGGTTTCTCTGTGTAGCTCTGACTGTGCTGGAACTCAACCTGTAGAGCAGGCTGACCTTGAACTCAGAGATTTGCCCACCTCTGCCCCCCAAATTCTGGTATTAAAGGCGTGAGCCACTACTTCCTGGTGAGATTTTTGCTGTTTGTTTGTTTGTTTGTTTATGTTAGGAAGGATGAAAATCTGCTGTTGTGCTTAATTATTGTATTGTTATAGAATATTTGTTTACACTGTGTGAAGATATGCCACTGTGATTGATGTGATAAAGAGGTGAATGACCAATGGCTAGGCAGGAGGGAAATGGTGGGACTTCTGAGGAAAGAGATAATGCAGGGAAGAAGAGAGTCAGGAGACTGAGACAAAGTCAGACATATGGTACAGGAGAGGTAACTGAGCTGTGTGGCAGAATGTAGATTTAAAAAATACGGGTTAACTAAATTGTAAGAGCTAGTTGGGAAGAAGACAAAGCTAAAGTCCAAGATTTCAAAATAAGTCTCCTTGTCATTATTTGTGGGCTGGTAGTCTAAGAAAGTACAAGAAAGCTAGCTACATTGTATGCGATCCTAAACTGCGCTATATTGCCTCAAAAACAGATACAAATAACCCAAAAAGAAAGGCCAGGAAAATGCTCACTTATGTCCAACAATTATATCTTAAAACTAGGGAACAAGCATAGTTCCTCTGAAAAGCAAAAATGTCATCTATTGATTGGCTCTATGTATTGGATATAGTTTGAGTGTGTCCCTCAAGGTTTAAATGTTGGAGGTTAGTCCAAGATATGATGATACTAAGGAAACAATGGGACCGTTAGCAGGCAGATCCTAATATGAAATTGTTATATCATCAAGGACATGCTCTTGGAAGAAATTAACATGACTCTTGTAAGGGTCCAGTGTGTTTTTCCCTTCCCATGTGATCACTTGTGCATGCAGGTCTATCCTGAACACCACCTGCCACGTATCCTCAGCAGATCTAATGTTATGCTTTCTGTACTTTTAACCTCTAGATCAGTGAGTTCAATATCTATTCTTATAAGCATATTGTCTGAGGTATTCTGTATAGTTGCATAAAATAAGATAATACACTTTTATTCTTATGTTATCTCTTGATTCATTTTACTTTATAAATTTTGTGCGTGTGTGCAGAATTGTGTTCTTTAAAAATATATAGGTTAAATCCCAAATGTTCCATGAGAATGCCATTGGTGGGAGGACCTTTAAATAGCCAGTTGAGATAAAACAAGGTAATATGGGTAGGATTCATGAAGTACAATGGATCTCCTCAAAAAAAGTGATGGTGTTAATGGCATGTACACACAGAAAAAAGAATATGGCCAACTGTAATTCCCAGAAAGAAGCTCACTTCTCGAGGAGAGTGACCCCAGAGGACAGTAATCCTCACCAGGTTGCGGCACCAAAAGCTGAGACTATAAACTACTGTGGCTTGTCACACATGCTGAAATATATTTAGGGCAGCCTTAGCAAACTAGGACATAGCTTCATTACTAGAATTGATTTTGTTCATTCACGGTTACTTCATTATTTTACAGGCACTTGGGTAAAGTATTTAGGAGCTGAATTGTAAAAATTGATATTGATTATCTTTTAACAAAGTGAGATATGTTTCTAAAGAGCCTCTGTGAGGAAGTGGAACAAAATATTAGAGGCAATTTCATTTGTTAGGAAAATGGGTTGTGATACCTACCTTACCAAATATTTTAGGAATTGTTAAACATCTGTAGGCCTTATTTAGTTTATCTACATGCAATATAGATATAGATATAAAATTGTGTAAGTCAGTTGTTCATTGCTGTAATGCAATACCCGGCAAAGGAATTAACAGAAGGAGGGATTATTTGTGTGTGGTTTTAAAGGTTTCAGCATGTAATTGACTGTCTTCATTGTTTTTAGGTATAATTCAATGCAGCAATATCACAGCAAAAAAAAAAACATAATGAAGGAAGGGGACTCAATTTTCAGCAGTATAAAGCAGAAAATAGTGACCAGGAACAAGGTATATTGTTCAAAGGCATAGCCATAGTCCAGTGACCTACTTCCTTCTCTTAGGTGTTGTGGGAATTCTTTCAGTCAATAGCCTTTAGATACCAGTCCATTTGGGCATGGTCTGAGGTACTATAAACGCAGATGAAAAACATGCATGGCCCCATTTTGCTGAATTCGGTTCCCAGATTCAAGCGCCTACAGATAACCTTGGATCTCTATCCTGACTGGGAGTTTTAGCTTCAAACAAATAAATATTTATTATACTCCATTCTGGGCTATGGTGGACCTTTTTAATACACCTACATTTTGGGGCCCAACATGGCCTGAGCCCTATCCATGTGGCTGAGCTGTCATTCTCAGGATCACTTCCCAAGATCCCATTGATTATTAAATCAACAACAAGCTCAGTCATTGATGAACTTAACATCCTTAATTTTAGAATGCTAATTTCATCAATGACTGAATCATCTCTCCTCAAAAGCACCAACAGCTTGGGACCCAAGATTTGGCACAGTAGATTTTTAGGGGACAACTGATATCTTTCTCATCAAAAAGTTAGCCAGAAAAAGAGTACCAAAAGAACTGTATAGAAACAATTTAGTTAGAATTGGGGTTGTTTGCTTGTAAAGAAGGAAGTCCCTTAATATGGTATCTGCAAGCTGGAAACTCAGGAAACCAGGAACATAATTCATTGAAAATCTGAAAGTCTGAGAATCAAGAATTCCATGTCCAAAGTATAGGAAATATGAGCACTTTATCTTAGAGAATTTACCTTCTTTCTCCCTTTTACTTTATATAGAAGAACTAGATGATTGATGAGAATCTTGTTTATATAATTTGAGTATCTTATAGAACACCTCCACAAATATATTTCCCAAATATATTGGGAAATAGTTATTTTACCACCACCAATCTGAGTGTTCCTCAATCCTGTGAGGATAACAAATGATGTGTATTCTCTCCTTGATAGGATGGTTTTTGTTGTTTGGCTTCTTTTTTGTTTGTTTGTTTTTCAAGACAAGGTCTCTTTGTGAAACAGCCCTAGCTGTCCTGGAACTAGCTTTGTAGGCCAGACTGGTCCTGAATTCACAGAGATCTTCCTGCCTCTGCCTTTCAAGTGCTGGAATGAAAGATGTGTGCCACCACTCCCTGTCTAATAGGATGATTCTTTTTAAGCATAGCATGGAATTTGTACTCAATGAGCAGCAGTTTTTGTAAATTTTGTAAATTTCTTCTAAACTGTTCTTCTTATAGATTAAACCAATTATCATTTTTACCAAATATGCTAAGCTTTGATGCACCCCAAAGTTTATTTCAGGTCATAAAACTACACCTTAGGAATCCTTCTGGCTTTCATGAAAGCAATTTACTTTAGAATCTACATTGAAATTAGAGTTGGTTAATAACAGTAGAAAACCAGATGTCAGTCAAGTTGGGGGAGTTCAGCAAAAACTGCTGATAACACACTTTTTAATTACTGTCAGAAGAGAGCATCATGTTTGTCTTCTTCCTTTCCTCTCCTCAGCTTCTCTACATAAGAATCCTGGCTCCAGCGCTCCAGTTTGGCTGCCATTTTCTACTACATTTGCATTCTTTCCACTTCATTGCTAGTTTGGGCATTTGGGGATCCAGCAGGGAAGCTTCCTTTTAAAGTAGGCATTCATTGTATCTTTATTGTTATGTGATGTTCTTCACTTCCCGGAATAATGCTGTTAGAATAAAGCAAATGAACTAAATGACTCTATACCAAACATATAATCTTCCTTCTAGAGTGAAACTAAGCAGATTAGGTTTGGTATGTGCACATACAATTACCATGTCAGAGGATACTTGAACCCACTGGGTAAATATAGTCATCAACACCTTAGAAACATGGAACATTTGAACAAAAATATCATTTTCTAGTAAAGCTAGAAGGAAAATAAAAATTCAAGAGGATTTTTAAAATAGACTTATTATTGTTAGCAGATCTGTTGCTTTTAATTTGCAGAACTGTGGAGATGCTCTTAGTGAATTTTCAACTTATCTGTTTGTATAACCAACTGGGGGAAAACTGACAAAGTGCTTCACTAGACTCCTAGTCACTAGGATGAGCAGGTCTTTTCCACTGAGTTTTTAATTTAAGCCTCACAGTTTATGTTTGTTGTTTGTTGCTTTCATCAACACTGCCTAAGGGCATGATTCCAAGGGATGCTGAGAAAGGGCCTAATTATTTCTCTCTTTGTTCATATTTATTGTCTTTATCAAACAACCTTCATATATTCAGTTCTGACTGAGGTATGTTATTTTGTTGATTAGCATAATTTGTGAACTCTCTGAAGTAAAGAAAAATTGAGGTAAAAGAAAGTCATAAACTAATTTCCAATTAAATCAGAAATAATTCACAGAGTATGTAAAAAAACACACTGGTGACCTTGAAAGAGAATAACATTCAAAACATATCATAAAAAGAGACAGCACATTAAAATGGTAAGGGAATGTGGATGCTGAGCAGAGAATGACAAGAGTGTGCGCTCACTCTGTGAAGAAAAATGGAAGAAAACTAGCATTAAGCACATATCTTCAGTTTCTTCTGGCTTTCACCAATCATATGTGTCAATCTGTTTATTTTCCATAATACCTATGTAGAATATGCCCTCCCCATATGGGACAATGAGGTCCCAAAATTACAGCAAAGTTCAATTTGTCTCTGAAGTCCTTTGTAGTAGTGAGAAATACACTGTTTATCTGTGAAGGGGAAGCAGTTTGGAGAGCTGGACTGACATGTGTAGTTTACTACCCACCTCTCCTCTGGTTCTGTCTAGCATTAGCGGAGCAAACCATGCACTTGGTACTTGTAGTATGCTCTTCTTGCCTGACCATCTTTCTCAAGGCAGTTGATCAGCTCTGTAAAGCCAGGACCCCTCTACAGACATGCTGTTTCCTGTAGACTTTTTTTAGTTGAACTTTGGTAAATATCTAATCTGCTTTTTTTTTTTTTTTTTTTTTTTTTTGGTTTTTCGAGACAGGGTTTCTCTGTGGCTTTGGAGCCTGTCCTGGAACTAGCTCTTGTAGACCAGGCTGGTCTTGAACTCCCAGAGATCCGCCTGCCTCTGCCTCCCGAGTGCTGGGATTAAAGGCGTGCGCCACCACCGCCCGGCGTCTTATCTGCTTTTTATGCTCAATATTATAGAATTAAAAGGAAAATCCTTTGTTTAAAGCCACAATATAAGTTAAGTGCCTTTGTTATCATCGTCTGATTTCAGATCAAGAAACCAAGAAATCCAGAGCTAGGTTATATCTCTCAAATTAACAACTGATAAAAAAGAAGCTGAGGCAGCATGTACCTGATACAAGAGACACCCCAAGAAGGACTGGAAAGATGTTCCCTCTTCCTCCTCCAAGCTATACAAGCAACTGGTCTCTAGTACTTCCCAATCCCTGGTCAGCAGAAAAATAAGACCAGCAAATTTAGAACAATTTCTTGCTAGAAAGCAAGATTTTTATCTCACAATTTTTTTTAACGTTTAGGCTTCTTTACTGATTTTAATTAGCCTTTAATTATCTAGTTCCTATGGGCTTTCTTCCTGGATCTCAAGCTTTCCACACTGCAAGGATATTTTGGGAGTCATCAAGCACGTGGCAGTGAAACTGGCTTTGAGCCTATGACATTGCAAAGGACAGGGCCACAAAGGGGCTATGACAATGGATGCCCCATGTTTCTATGTTAATAGATAGTGTTCTCTGAATTCTTCTCCCAAGAGATCAGCTAAAGCACAAATCAAATTAACTGCATTTCATCTCTTGAGTACAATATAAACTCTGAAAGGGCAGCAATACAGGATCTATTTTTCTTCTGCCTCACTAAACGCTTCCTTTCCATCACCAGGAACAAACCACCCTCAAGCACAAAGAATACTAGATATAAAAAGAGTGAGACAACTATTGGAAAGTTTTTCTAAAGCATGTGTGTGTGTGTGTGTGTGTGTCTTTCTCTTTGCACATTGTGAACATTTTGGCACATTTTAAGCAATCACTTTTGCTTCAATTGGTATTAGAAAATTTTTTATCACAAGGTATCAGCTAAATAGCCAAATTTATATGCAGGATTTTCTTGGAGTATATTTTGTGTAAGAATCAACTTTTTAGTCACTTTTGCTAGCATTGAAGCAGATTACCTTGTTAAACCAAGATATTCATCAGTTAAAGGGATTCACTAAGTTCCTGGGAGAAACTAGAATCCCTAATCTATTACTGTAAAATCATTTTGGTAATTGGTTATTGCTGATGAGGGTAAAATCCAAAGTGTCTGTTCCCAGATGCTTTAAAGAAAGCATTCCATTAGTTTTCTTTCTTTCTTTCTTTCTTTGTTTCTTTCTTTCTTTCTTCCTTCCTTTTTCCGTTTTTAAAAATTGAATATAAGATATAAGGGAAGGTAAAAAAAGAACAGGCTTTCTGTCAGAAGTACCTTTCTAGGGAAAGGATTTCTGCTCTCATTTCAAAGGTTGAAGAAGGGAATGTTTATATTAGCCTAGCTCTCTGGATGTCCATAATTCTAGGAAAGATGTAGTTGGGAAAAATACTGATTCCTGGATATTTTCTTATCTCATCAAGATCAAGAAAATAAAGCCTGACATGGTCGCACAGACTGTAATTAAAGCTAATTCGGAGGCTGAAGGAGGAGGATCAGAACTTCACGATCTGCCTTGGCAGCTTACTCAGTACCATAAAGTATAAAAGAGAGCTAGGTTAAATACTTTGACTAGCATATGAGAGGCCCTATATTTAATTCCCAGTACTGAATTAAAAAAAAAAAGAATCTGGATACCAAAGCCTAGAGTCTTGCCATTCTTCTTTCAAGCTTGATGTAGGTTTGAAGTCTTCGGTTAGATTTGTTTGTACTGTTTTCTACAGATACCGTTTCCTTATTCTGATGTGTTTCTTAGAACAGCTTTCCTTTCCTCCTCTCCAGGTCATGGTTTTGGCTCATCAAAGATGTCCAGGGCACAGACATTTCCAAGTTATGCTGCAGAACAGAGTGAAGAGGCTCAGCCACCGTTGTCTCGGTCCAGCAGCTATGGATTCAGCTATAGCTCCAGCCTGATTCAGTGACATACAGAGGCCACCACTGACCAGCAAAACAGTCTGCCCTGGACCTTCCATGGGGTCATTTCACCCTGTGTATCCTGGAAGATCAATTGCGGTACAAATTAACATTGGTAGGGCCTAGTCCCAACTGAAAGGTTAAAAACTGGAGTTCTGCTTCCTTGATTCAGTGGTTAAGTCCTTTATTTATTGAATTTCTATGGGGGAAATCTATGTTTTACAAAAAAATTCCAATAATATGAACAATCATTTCAATAAGAAAAATTCTTTGTGTCTGACAGTAGCAAAAGCCTTGGCACTGGGAAATTTGCCCACTCTAGTTTGTGCCTGGTTGGGGTCACCAACATTTGTCCTTAAGACTGTTTGCTCCTGTTTCAACACAGGGCCTGTCTTTAAACACAATAATGACCCACTCTAAGCTCTGTGGCTTTTTCAATTTTGACAGAAACAAATCATGTAATCGTTACTCATGGCATCATAACTCTCCATGTAAAGAAGCCCAGTGACAATTAAGAGGCTGTTAAATTAGAATATTCTATTAAGAAGAACCCTGTAGCTCGAGTGTGTGTGTGTGTGGGGGGATGTCTGTACGTCTATATGTCTGTGTGTCTGTGTATGTAGGATATTACTATATTCATCTACAGATTAGGATATATCAAATGTGCTAAGGGTGACAGGATATGCTCACTTAAATTATTGAAAACTAATTTGTCACATTAAAATTATGTTGAATAGCTGTTTTTAAATTAGTGCTGTTAGAAAATGAAAAAGGCCCCCTGTTAACGACAGTATCTCTGTAGCCCACTCTGATCCTATGAGGATTATGAGCAGAAACACAAGAAGGAAGCATTTTGGAAACAAGGTTACCAGCCCAGCTGTCCTGCGTGTCCGTTAAACTCTCTGTCTGGTTATTGTTGCCTTGTCATTGACTGTTTCTTCCATCTGAGCTACTTGAGAAATTGGTGTAATCTCCAACTCCAAAATGTTTGAGAAAGACACAAAGCTACACTGAAAATGAACTCAGCTATCTTGCAGTTAAAAGAAGAACAAATGATACATGAAAGCAGATGTTTTAAGTTTCACAAAGGAATTTTTGCATGGGTCATCAGGGGCTTGGCATTTGCTATGGAATCAGAACTTGCATGGCTTGAATTTTTCTTGCCCTGAGCTCCATTGGTTGGGATGGAAAGAGAAAATGTTTGGCTTGCAATTTTTTTTCAGTTCTACAACATGAGAATGTCCAAGTTTGGAGGGAAATGGAAAATTCCTCTCAAAGAGAGAAAGTTTGGCTAGTTCAGGTCAACATAGACATATTTTGACCATAATTTAGTGAGTGAAAATATAAATTACTCTGTCTCTGACTCACCTGGTGTCAGGTGCCTAAACCAGATATCTGTCAGGGAATACAGGTCAGATTCCTGAACAGAAGGTCAAGGACAAGAAAGAGGAAAACCTGACTTTTTCTTTGATAGCAAAATGTTCTACCGAACTTAATCTACTAAAAGGGTACCTTTTTGCTGATCCCTCTTAAGATTTCATTCATCCTGCGCCAGGCAGTAGTGGCACATGCCTTTAATCTCTTCACTTGGGAGGCAAAGCCAGGCAAATCTCTGTGAGTTCCAGGCCAGCCTGGTCTACAAGTGCTAGATCCAGGATGGGCTCCAAAGCTACAGAGAAACCCTATCTCAAAAAACAAACAAAAAAATACATTTCATTCACCCTGATCCATAGCTTGTGAGCAGATTGACAACTCCTTTCACTGAATTACTACTGAGTCTACTGAGTAAAGTGGTTATGCATTCCTTCTTGATAAATGTGCACTTACTGCAACTACCTACGCTCCCCAAATCACTCAGATAGGTATGAAAACCTCATAAAGAGACTAATCACAAGAGTTAATGTTGCCATGAAAAATAATTATCGTAAGCCTTCAGGGATAAAAAGAAAATTACCCAAACTCTACACTGTTAATTTTGCTGACACAGCAGAAGAGCACATGACTGAGTCCTTCTGAGGAGAGAGAAGGCAGCCTTCCCTGAAATCCAACATTTCAGGGTTCATGCCTCTACGTTTCTTTAACACACGGCATCTTCTGTAGACATGCCATTAGTAAATATATCAGAGCAACTCTGAGCTGAGACTCTTAGAGCACAGTTCCTAGTGTGGCCATTGGAGCAAGCCTTGCCCTGGCTCACTGAGTTGAGCTGTTGCTTAGAGACCACGAGTTTCTTCAAGGGACTTATGGGGAAAGGTCCTGAGGGGCCTTGATTCACATCTCAGCTTTATCAATGTGCCAGAAGCACAGATAGCAAGTCCGGTGGGATTCTGCTAATTATGAGTCTGCTCTTGTGTTTCTCTGGTGGGTGACAAGTACCCGCATAAAGTAGCTTCACCATTTGGTTACTAACAATGAGTATCAATGAGAAGGAACCAAAAATCATGTATAAGTTTAGATCATTTTTTTTCTGAAAATAAAGTTACAAAAAAGTGTGTGAGAGAGGTACCTTCTTAGGCTTTAACATAATCTCATCATATTGAGAATAATACTGTAAAAATATTTCATGATACATTTTTAGGAGCTTTATTCTAGCATAATCCTCTGAGTACATTTAAAACTTTAGCTAAGTCAAAACTGCTAAGAAAGCAGCAAGAGAATTTATAGTACCCTAATATTCTTAACATGAGGCAGTGTTCATTGTAATAAAAGAGACAAACAGATGAACCTATAAAAACCAAAGATGGAAAGATATTTTTGACAGTCTCCTGAAGCCTCATAAAACCATTCCACCACAGTTACTAGAATGGCTATGGGCATATCTTAGCCCACCAGAGCCTGTAGGTTCTTGATTGAAGACGCCTCTATACTTTGCAAACTATTCTCCCTTCAGAAATTGTATTATACCCTAAATGTACTTGTGACTTTCTTATTGAGAGGGAGAGACTGCTATGCACCAAAGAAATCTTTTGGCCCCTTTTGAGTATTACTCAGTTGGGCTTCCACTCAGATTTATACAGAGTGATAAGGTTACTATACCTATAGCAAGTTGTTAGAGACCAGTGAAGAGGAAGGCTGACAGGCATGATAAAGTCTCTTCTAGAAGCAAACCAAACCTGAAGGTATACATGTTTCACTTAAATATTTTATGAGAGCTGGTTTATCTACCCTAGTGTTTTTCTTCTGATAATATACATACAACCTGTAACACATACTTATCATTGTGCTAAATATGCAGAGTAAACAACCTTGGTCCACTATTTTTACAATTCTGGTGGCATGGGGGTTTGTACAAAACCACATTTTTCACCAAGTGACTGAAGAAAAAATAGGCACTCAGTAATAATATAATTAGACCAGTTGGAAATAGTTTTGAATCAGTAGCTTCTGGCCACTGCCATAATTTGAAATTAATAAAATATGAAATAGATATCTAGAGTGAGCCTTTGCTGGTTCAGAATTAAACCATTGTTTCATATATTAGGTAATATGTTGTTTGATAGAGCATGTGAAAAGAAGCGAAGCATATTTATTAGGACTAAACCTTTCCTTGTTCTAGTATCTAGACTACTAGTACCAGTGTGTAGTTCTTTTGACTTCACTGGGATATTTTGTTTGAAAATAATTCATCCTCCTTATAAAATGGCCAGCCATTCATATCTCTCATCTGACATAGAAGCAGTAAGGTAACCAGTACCTTCACACTGTTCACTGTAGACTTTACAGTCCTATTTATTGCATGTGGTATCCTTGTAGTGGATATTAAAAATACATCACAAAGATCAATGTCTAACCCTCATTCTTTGACCAAGATCTCACAAAATATTGCTTTGAAGAAGGCATGAATAATTTGTTTCTTTGATTACTGGAACCACTTACAAATTAGCCAATAGTGCTACAGAGAAAACAAGCTAAAGAAACTACACTATTGTAAAAAAATTGTAGTCCAGTCTTGACTATTCTAACACACCACTATAAATGGGCAATATTCATTCAGTGGTCCTGAGGTTTAGGCCTTTAATTTTTCATGTCTTATAAAGTACAAATATAATGTTAATGACTGCTTCAAATCTATTAATGTGTCTATCAAAATAGTGCAATGACAACTTATTTTTTATAATTATTAGTTACATAATCTTTGGACCATCACCTTCTCAAAAAATAGACCCAGAAAAGTGTCATTTGAGTATGTACTCATATTTTTTAAAGTGATATACTATACAAATTAATGTCAAGCCTATGAAATTTATAATGTATTCATAGGCTATGAAATTTATTAAAATTCCCCATGGAAGAAATAAAGTCAAAGGAAAATGATCAATCAGTTAGGATAATTTGAGCAAAATGATAAAGAATCCACTGTCACAACCTGCATAACTCTTGAAACCTACTTTTCCAAGATTATAACTTCATACTTTGTGGTATGGATTTTGCTTTCTACACTGCTTGCTATTCATCTAGTATTATGCGCAGCTTAAAAATATACAGTCACATTATGTCTTGACATAAGCATAGAAAGCACAGTACCAACTTCAGCTTTCAGTTTGTGAAAAAAAATTAACACAAAAGAAGCTATGTAAGCTACAGTTTTAGCAATGCAGGAACTGTGTTCTGAAAGCAATCTCTTGGGAATTTCACCATATTGTTGTGTTATCAGTGAGAATGGCTGGTTGCTCAGTGTGTGATGAGAAACACATATCACCATATCTGCATACTCTGTAAATGGATTAGAAAGATCCTTTGTGTGTGTGTGTGTGTGTGTGTGTGTATTTACCACAAGCCACATTTTTTTACTCAACAATATAAACCTTGAAACTTTTCTACAATTATTCTCAAAGAAAAAGGCTTAAATAGTTGAACAAGTTTTTGCAAGAATCTTGAGAAAGAAACCAGGCATTTTCTTTTTTAGATAGGCTTAAGCAGTAGCAGCAATTTAAAGGTCATACAGAGTGAAGGATTTGCTTTATGTTCCCCTGGAAGAAAACTGAAACCTGTGGGTGTTGTAATTTGTTCAGAGGCAGTAGACAGCTGGGGATGCTTTTCTCCTGTTTCAGACTGTGACTGTTCCCTGGCTCCACCCATCTCTCAGCAGAACATGTTGGAAACTGGAGAATAACATGTGGCCTCAGAATACTTAAGCCTTTGTATGCTGAAGTGCTTGCCTTTCCTTTTTACATTTTTCTTCCTCTTGGACTCATCACCAAGGATATGCAGAAAGTTTCTTTGTGTGTAATTCACTGCATTGATTGCTATAAGCTTTCCATTTATAGATTATCATCAAGTACTTTATTACCTCAAATAATAAGCAAAGTAAAAGTTAATGAGATTTTTTGTTGTTTTTTGATTACTTTTTGTCATATTGTTTTTTCCCCACTAACAGCTCTATGGTAACCGCGATTATTAGTTTGGAGTTCCTTATCCCTCCAGAGGACATTTTGGTTCCATTGTCAATGACGTTTGTCACAGTTGTGTTAGATAGCTGATGACATTAGGGCTACCTTCTTTCATGAAAACCTCACAATTTCCATTCTCAAAAAATTGAGAGAATAGAATTTTTAATATCCATCAAGTGTTATGCACTTAAGTAGGCAATTATTTAAATTATATGAAATTTAAATAAAAAATAGTTTCAGATACTGTCCCCAAGCTTAATGTAGTATGATCTTGTAAATATTTGTAAAGGAAAAATTCACTTGTATAGAAATATCCCCTGTAGTAATTTCACATATACAATAAGTTTTAATTTTAAATTATTTAATTTTCTTGGCCAACATCACTAATCTGAAGTGTTCATGCTGATTATCAGAAAAATAATTTATTTAAAAAATGTTATCACTTTCTGAACAAATTTTAGTGAATAATACAAATAACTTAAATATCTGTCTCTCTCAGGATGGTTTTAGATAGAGCACATAAAATCAACTCTCTTTGTAGACAGAATATTTATCACTAGAGTAAAATCTACCGAGCTGTCAGCAGTGGTACGGTGGATGAAATTCTATCACTGAAGTCACTTAAGGTATCTATAATCTCAAAAGAATCAAGTATTTGAATTTTATAAATGCAAATTCCAAGAAAAAATGATTTAATTTTAAGCTACTGCAGAATCACTCTCAAAAGAACCATCTTGAGAAATTTGTACTTATTAAAGATCACTTACTTGATAAACTTACAAGATGGCAAAGCAAACAACACAGTGATATTAGTAGTTTCATATTAAACATATATCAGAACTGAAAATGATAATTATGAGATACAAATTATGATACAAATATGATCAGTCAAATCCATATCCATAAATCTATTGCATAGCTCAATAAACAATGCTTAATATGGACAAAAAGTATATGTAGAGAGAAGTAGATTAATGGCTAGATGGGAGAAACAGAACACACTAGAGATGAGCTATATGATGTAGTTTGCTTTTTGCTATTTCTTAGACACTATTATTTTAGCTGTAAGACGCAGAATATGAACCACTCACCAGCAAACCTGTTTCTGAACGTGAAGGCCAGTCAGTGTCATCTTCACTGCAGGGGACAAAAGACCATGACTCCCTTGTTCCTTCTCTGCACCCCAACCAACACACATACTCAAATTCACAGATACACTCTTGACTTTTGACTTTTGACCCACTCTCTCTGTTTTCCGTGGGCACTTATCATTTTAAAGAATCATTTGTTACAAAATATTTATCCCTTTGGACCTCAAAAATATACTAAATTGTACATTATATGTCTGCTTCTTGTAAATCTTTATTTAAATAATTTGTATATACTTTTTAAAGTCTACTGTTGATTTGTTGTTATAAAGAGATAGCATTTTTGTTGTTGATCAAATATAATGATTATGAAAATTTTGGTAAAATTAATTAACAGGACATTGATCCATGATTAAGAGATAAAACACCACCACAATTTACTTCATTTGGAAAACATGAGTTACCATGTCTTATTCTTAGTTATAATCTATTCCAAATAAATAGTCTAGGGATATCTGGACTTTAAAAATTAGTTGAAACTCAACTTTTGAATAAAATGCAAAGTAAAACACTGTACATGGAGAGTAAATATGAGTTTTTAAGCATAAAATGTTATAAGGCAATAATAAAATTAAGAACTTCAGTTGTTTTTAAGTTAGTGTGTGTGGTTTTTGCCCTTCACTAAAAGTACATAGTTGAAGAATTTGTTTTTCTTAATTTATCATTTTATACATATTTCAATCATTAAGAGATACACCTAGTCTATTATTATTGAGTTCTTATAATTCCAAGAAATTCACAAGTGGCATTGATACAAAGAGGATAACATAGTTGCACAACTTTAAATTTTGCTTCATTACTTTAAAAAGGGTAAAACATCTGATATATTATTTTTCACCACAACTCTGCATGAATGAAATTTTGAACTAATTCAATAGCTTTACCCATAATTTATTTGGCTTTCCTAGCACTGTAATAGTTATTTCCGTTCATTTTTGTCATGTGATGAATGTAACTTTGTAATTAACCAGAATTCTGACAATCATATCTTGCTAACCTTTAAAATGTTAACTTCTTTCATTGCTTATGAGCTTGTGGTTTTCAAAATAAAGTTAAAGAGAATTCTTTATTATTTGTAAGGTTACTGAGAATTTATTATCAATTTCCAGTATTTCTCTAACCTTATATTGCAATAGAGTTAGAATTCCATTGGGTTGAATTTGCTTTGAAGAAATCATGGAACATTAGTATTAACAATGTACATTAGTAGTAACATTAGTAGTAACAATGTCAATACAAACAATTTATTTATTGTCTGATTACAAGTGAAAAGACACCCAGAAAGCATAAGTGACTTAGACAATGTGATGTAATTAGACTTTGGGTTTTCTTCTATCTTTCTGCTCACTCATTGAGGGTATTAATTAAAATGAATATTTGGCAGCAAGATTGGACATTAAAATTCATATAATGCTAACTGTCCAGTGGTGAGATGATCCATGATTTCCTTTGGTAATTTTCTTCTCATGATACAGCAGTCTTTGTCATTTGAATGTAGCACTATCTAGATACACATTTGCTGAGCCTGTTTCTCAAACTTGGTGGTTAAATATTAACTGAGCCCTTATTGTTAGTTTCTTAATGATTATTTCCCCTTCTAAAAATGCATGTCACTAATGAAAGTTTCTCAATTCTGGAGAAACCAAACTGAATTGTATATCCTGATCACACAGTCAAGTAGTGCGAAAGTTCCATTTATGAGGAACTATAGCCACACAAACTTGTAAGAAAAACAATAAAAAAATGTCTAGGGTTGTTTGATGCTACATGGTTTGAAAAAAATGCTTAAGAGTGGAGTGATAATGACAATATCCATTCTTTCTAAACAGCAAATAAAACACAACTGATTCTAAATACCAATTTTTGTGCCATTTTTATAAGAAATTAATGATGTAAATTTCCTGGGGTTTTTACCCCTTTGTCACAATTAAGATCATGGAGACTATTTATTTTTGCTGGGGAAAGTATCTTTATGAAAAATGTAATGGTTTATATAAGCTTAGAGCTGACATCCAAGACAATATTTAGTGAATACATGCCACAGGGCACAGTCCCAAAGCAACTACTCTACTATTTTTGTAACATACAAACAAACTAGCTATGTCTGTTTCCAAGTTACTCAAAAAATATGTTAAACAAATTGATCTAATTTTGGTATCCATATGGTGAGTTATTAAAATAAATGTTTGAGCAAGAACTGGCTAGAATATCTAACATTCAATGAAAATGTGAATTGTCCTATTATTTAGGCATTAGAATATCTGGCTGTTGTTTGATGCTGAGAATGATCTCCAAGTCTAGCCAATCACTAAATGCTTACTGAGTTCTTGCTACCTCCAAAATACAAATAAAGGACATGCAATATCTTCTGATTTTTGTTCTTTCCTCCTTTTAATTATTTTTGATATGTGCCAATATTAGGGATAGGCTCTAACAGCAAAGTGGTACTTAGATCACAAAATGATTAGAAATAAGACAATAAGGAAAAGCAAGAGGTCATCCTGATCAGATTCCTTCTCCCCATTTTTCCCTGTCCTCCTCTTCCTCCACTCCTCTTCCCCCTTCTTACTATCCTTTCTTTCTCCTCCCCCCACTCCCCTAACTCTTTCTCCCCCTTACTCTCCTCTTTCTTCCTCCTACTACTCCTTTTTTCTTCATCCTTCACTTGCTTTTCTTCTGCCTCTTCTCTTTCCCTGAGCCAACTGCTTTTTTTCAGTCACAGATAATGGTCAGAAATCAACAGCAAATAATATCACATAATCATCTCTCACTATTGGAACTATAATTGACACACATTTTTAAATCTTCAACTTTACCTTTGACAAAATCTCAAATGTGTTCATGAAGAGTTTCTATCATGCATCAGTCTCTAGATATGTGTCAATTACAGAGGCCTATTCTATATATCAAAATTCCACAGAATACATGTAAACTCTAGTTATAAGTTAATCAATTGGAAAAATAGTTGTTTCAGACTCCAATCTCAAAGTCTTGAATCTTCTCTGAGCTGAAGTTTAAAAACACAATGTGATGCCACTTTTCCAGAGCACATCAGCTAGAGGTAAGAAGGTAAGTAGCTTAGGCTGGTCTTATTCACTGAGTGCCCCTGGAGTACCATTGGCTTTACACATTCCTTCTTGGTTCCAATATATATAGTAGTGTTAATTTTGGGTAGACTGCTGCCTACAAGGTTTGCAACTCACTTTCAGTGCTGTAACAGAAAGAACGATGTTACATTGAATGAATTTTGAATGTCTTACTAAGCTTTCTTCCTTGGCCCTTCCAGCCCATATCTGACCCAGTTCCTCAATAGTGGAAGGGAGTTGTATTCTAAATTCAAATTTTCAAGGACCATTAAAGAACTTTTCTGAAAAATGTTAATAGTAGTAGGATTTTTATATGTGTAGAATTTGTAAACTGCATAAAAAATGTTGAGTGTAAAAGAATGCCCATTGCTATTTTTGTATGTTCTGACATTAAACAGTGCTTGGCAGTACTTAAAAATGCAGGTGACATTATCATTGCATTGCATACAATATAAAAGTTCACTTCATTTGTGAACAAAATATAACTCCATACTTCATGTAACATTGTCCTTCCTAACTCTCCAGAGGAAATATCAAAAGACCTAGGTATCCAAGAGATTCCATACCCATGAGATAGCATCTTATTGCTGTATTTATAATGAGTGAAGTAGGAATTGTAAGACTTACAGTATAATTTCTAGTACATCAGAACACTACATACTCTCAAACACTTCAGATCATTGCTATTGCGTAGTCAGTTAAAGATCATTCAGTCTGTTGGTATTCCTAGACAATATTTCTCTGAAGATGTATGATGATTACTAGCAATTGTAAGTAGAGACTGTTCTTTCATTTTATGGCCACCCAGACCTAAATAATTACACAAAGTTATATTAATTACAACACTGTGTGGTTGTTGGCTCAGGTATATCTCTATCTGGCTCTTACATCTTAAATTAACCCATTTTTTATTATTTTATATTTTACCATAAGGCTCACGGTTTACCAGTAAGGTTCTGATGTCTTTCTCCTTTGGCAGCTACAAGGCATCTTCCTGACTGTCTTCTTTCCTCCTCTATCTCTGCTTTGATTTCCTGACTTTCTATATTCTTCTCTGCCATAGGCTAGAGCAGTTTTTTAAATAACCAATGGTAATAAAACATATTCACAGCATACAGAGGGGCATGTAGGAACTTCTCCACCAATAGTCTTAGATACCAACCCATTTTGTGTATGGTCTCAGGTATTATAAGTGCAGACAAAAAGCATGTGCAGTCTCTTATTTTTCTGATGAATTCGGTTCCCAGTTACCAGTGCACACAGAGAACTTGGAGTTACTACCACTACAGTGAGCTGATCCCCAAATAAATAAACCTTTATTTTACTCCATTCTGAGTTATTGTGGAACTCTTTGATATGCTTACATATTTTGGCAATTTAAAAAGAAAAATTCTCAAAATTTGGTGCCTGAGACTGACCTCAGTTATGAATCATCATGACTAACACTTTATCTGCTCAAGTATTAGCTGATTGGGTAGACTTGACATATGGTGTTTCTGTACCTTCACACAAAATATCTCTGTAACCGGTTGCTACTTTTGGATTTACAAAGTTTTATGAATCTTAAAGGTGACTTAAGCATCATCAGGAAATCTGAAAAGTATGATTTAAACTGAGTTTCAGATTTTCTCTTATATTTAATTTTATAGTTATTCTTTAAAGTAAGTGCATGCTCAGTTTGTGTATACCCCAAAAGTTATGTCACTAAAATGATTTAAAGTGCAGCATAGACTAAAGAAAGTCAGATAGGACAAAAGCCAGTATCAGCTCTTCCTACTGAAAGCATAAGGAAAGTTGGGACAAGGCAGGAAGTGAATACAGCATGCAAGTTAGGAGACAGGACTGGGGATTTATTTCAATTGGTAGAGTATTTATTTGCTTATTGAGGGGAAAAAACCTTGAGTTTTATCCTCATCATTGCACAAAATAGTCACACATGTTGTTTACCTGTAATTCAAGCACTAAGGATGTAAAGACAGGAGAATCAGAACTTCAGAGTTATCCTGGTTATATGATAAGTTCAAATCTTGTCTGATATACATGATATCATGTCTCAAAGACAAAAACAACCAAGCAGTAATAATAAAGTCCCAAGGAAAGCAAAGAATTTGAAGGAATTTAGCACCTACAGCTATAGCAAACTTCAAACACAGTTGGATCCCAGAGATTGGACTTAATCTACAAACCAGTAACCTGTTAACAAAAAAGATTTACAGATCTTCGAAATGACATGAAAAGAGTTAATTTGAATGTTAACCATGTGTATAAAGTTCTTAAAGACAAGCTTAAGCAGGGAGAAGAGCAAAAAACATTAAGAACAGTTAAACAATTTTAACAGGTGTAATACAGACACAATCTGCAGCTCTAAAGAAAACTAAGAAGAATGAAGTAACAGAATATTTGAACTGGCAGTATCTATGAACCTGCCAAATTTATGAAAAGATCTTAACAGAGAACCACTAAGTCTTAGAACATGTAAATACTATAAACACAGAGAGATGAAGATGGAGTGAGGTAGAGGGACACAGAGAAAGAAGCAAATGGAGAGACAGAAAAAAAGCAGAACTAGACAGAGGAGAAAGCAAAGGAAGAAAATAAGAAGGGAAAAAAGATAAAAGAGGCAAAGGTAAGGATGGAAAGGAACCTTGACCATCTCGAAAGATACACTTAGAAAGAAAATAGAATTACACAGTTTCCAGTTGAAAGCAGAGAACAGAAGAAAAAAGATAAGACTTAAAAGAATCAAAGAACAGGTATAGTAATAGAAATTATTATAAACATATAAATTAAGTAAATAAAGCACTTTCTTTTGATTGATTTGAAAATATCAATTAGAAAACAAGATGGCTACTCTGTTTTTTAAAGGTTCAACTATACATTGCTTTAAGAAACTCTCTAAACACAAACATGCACCAACTTCAGTGTCATGGACCAATGAAAGGCATGCAATGCCAATATGAGTCAAAACCAGCCAATCTAAACTTGGAGGATTATCAGAAATGAAAGGAATATTTAATGTGGGAGAGTCTTCTGTTTTTCAAGAAACCCAGCAGTGCTAAAAGTATAGTACTTTACAAAGGACTATCAGAATGTTCCAGGGAAAACTGATGAAATCACAAGAAAAATAGACTAACTCACTATGACAGCTGAAGACTTCAATATCTCTGTCACTAAGGAGATGGGAGACAAAAAGATTACTTTCATAACACTGTCCATCAATGCTATCATATACACACTTACAAAATGATGCATCTAACAGCCCAATGCATAATCCGCACAGAGAAACTGAAACATTCTTTAACATAGGCCATATTCTGAGCCATAAAACAACACATTCAAAAGAATAAAATCATGTGAGTAATCATTTTCAGTGTAGTAGAATTAAATTAGAAATCTGTACTGAAACACAGTAGGGAAAATTCCAAAAGATACATACTAAATATTAAATTTTTTAAAGCACAAAGATTTTGAAAGTGAAACTTGAAAATATTTTTAGTTAAATTAAACTAATCAGAATTTATGAGATGTAGTGTAATTTATAGTATTTGGATGTCAATTTGGAAAATGAAAATTAAAACATCAATAGCATGACCAGAAAAAACTAGAAAAAATCTAAAATCTAACCAACTTAAAGAAACTAAACAAACTTATTGGCTTGTTTCCCCTGGTTTTCTCAGGCTGCTTTCTTATAGCTCAAGGATGGAATCACCCACCATGGGTTAGTCCCTCCCCCACTGATCACTAATTGAGAAAATGCCTTACAGATGTACCTCATGGAGGCATTTCCTCAACTGAGACTGCTTCCTCTCTGATGACTCTAGCTTGAGTCTCAAGTTGACTCACAAAACCAGCCAGTATTACTGACCTGTTGTCAACTTGACACACAAATACATCACTCTTAAGCCACAACCCTTCCTTTCTTATTCATCCCTAAGATCTCACATTAAAAACATAACTTTAAAAGTCCAGTTTTTTACAAATTTAAACACATTAAAACTTCAGTTCCTTTAAAATAGCTACTCTCTTTTAAAATCCAAAGTCTTTTAAAATTCAAAGTCCATTACCTCTAGGCTCTAGTAAAATAACTTTTATATCAAGAAGGGAAAATCAGGGCACAGTCACAATCAAAGCAAAGCAAAACAAAATCCCAACCATCAAATGACTGGCATCCAATCACCTTCTGGACTCCTTCAAAGAACTTGGACCACTTCTCTGGCTCAACTGTCTGCAGCAGACACAGATTGTCTTTTAGGCTCCAGCTGGCTCCATTCCACTACTGTTACTGTTCTTGGTCATCCCATGGTAATAGCATCTCCAAAATTCTGGCATCTTCTGCTGGAACTGGACTGCACTTTTACCAATAACTTCTCATAGGCTCTCCTCACGTTGCCAAGTCTCAACTTCTTTGCATGACCCTTTCCGTCCTGGGCCATCAAGGCTGCCCCTTCGTCAATGGCCTCTCTTGGCCCCACAGTGCCAAGCCTTAGCTGCTCTCCATGACCCATTTATGCCTTTAAAACCCAGTTCTACCTGGGTGACTCTTACACATTACCAAGTCCAGCTGTCAGCACAAGGTACAACCTTGGTTATGTCTGGAACATAATCTCCTTGTGCTCTCAGAAACACTTCCCAGAAGATTTGACCTCAGTGATGCCAGTCTTTACTTAATAACTCCAACTGATCAGCATCGAGTATATCGGCAAAGGAAAACTTCACTTTAGTAGTTCTGGTATCTTTTTAATCACAGCTGATTAATAGTCTTTCAACTTCCCAGATATTTCACAAGCCAGGCCTTCATCCTTTGTGCTGTTCTCAACACTGATACTTCCAAGCTCCCACAGAACACACCACTGAGTTCTCAATGATTTTTCTAGCCCAAATTTAAAAGTCCTTTTGTAATCCTTCTGAATAAATTGTCAGGTCTATTACTTCAATACCTGACTCCTGAAATCAATTTGTCTTCATTATAATTTCTATTGTTGTGATGAAACACAATGATCAAAATGTAAGTTGGAACAGAAAGGGTTTGTTTGACTTACACTTCCAATATCATAGTCCATCATTGGAGGAAGTCAGAACAGGAACTCAAGCAGGACTGGAACCTGAAGGCAGAAGCTGATGCAGAGGCCATGGTGGTGAGCCACTTAATGGCTTGTTTCTCCTGGTTTGCTCAGATTGCTTTCTTTCAGAACCCAAGACTACCAGTTGAGTAATGGCACCACCCACCAGGGGACTGGTGCCTCCCCCATTGATCACTAATTGAGAAAATGCCTTACAGCTGTATCTCATGAGGCATTTCCTCAATTGAGTTCCTTTCTTCTCTGATAACTATAGTTTATTTCAATTTGACACACAAAATTTGCCAGTACCCTATCTATTAAATTTTAAGAAGAAAAAACAAACTTTCTAAGATAAAAACAAGATTAAATGAATTTATGAATATTCTACAGAATATCCTGTAAGGAATTCTTTAGTCTGAAGACAAACGTACCCAAGAGTTCACAGGAAAACAAATGAGTCGAGAAGTTAATCATAAGAGATTAAAGAAAATACCACAAAAAATAAAAGAGTAGGAAATAACATATTTTATCATTCAATTATAATATATAGGTATTATATATTCATGTTTAATATACATATTATATTATATAACTTGACATTAATGTATGCAATTCCCTGGTGAAAAGACACAGACTAGCACGCAGGATCGGGGAATGAATTCCATCTTCTTCTCTGCCTCCAAGAAACAGATCTTACCATCAATGATAAGCACCAGTTTATGTTAAAAGATACAAACTATATTCCAAAAAGAATATCTAGGAAACAAGCAGATACAACTGCTCTGGCATCTAACGAAATGGAATATACATAAAACTAGGCAAAAGAGATAAAGAAACATACGTCATACTGTTCAAAGGAATAATACACTAAGAAGATATTACAATACTAAATAAATAGTCTTCAAACACAGGGGCACCCAATTTCATAAAATAAATAAAATAAATTCCATTAAATCTAAAAGATTACCCTGAGTAGAATGATATTAAGAAACTTGAATACCCCAGTCCCACCAATAGACAGGGCATTTGCATCAAAACTAAGCAGAGAAATACTGTAGTTAAGTGATGTCATGACTCAAATGTATTTAAATAGACTTCTAGATTACATCCTACCCAAGACTAAAGGATACACATATTTATTTTCAGTGCATGGAGCTTAGTCCAAAAATATGCCACATATTTAGACAGAAAGGAATCCTCAGCAAATATAGGAAACTTGAAAAAAATCACCCTTCATTCTCCCAAGCAACACTAGAATAAAGCTATATATTAAATAAGAAAAACTAAAGAAAGTACACAAACTCATAAAGACTAAACAAAACACCACTGAATGAGCATTGGGTAAAGAAAAAATTCAAGAAGGAAATTTGAAAAGTCCTAGATTTGAATGATAACAATTATCAAAATCAATGGGACATAATGAAAATAGTTTTAAGAGAGATCTCACATTAATAAGTTAAAGACACACCTTAAGACTCTGGAAAAAGAAGAAAGAACACAAAACTATAGGCAAGAAAAACTAATTAAAATAAGGAATGAAATCAATAAAATAAAAATAAAAAGAACAATACAAATAATCAAAACAAAGAATTGGTGATTTGAAAAGAGTAACAAGTTTAGACTGGAGAGTGATTAAGAACTCATGGCTGCTCTTCCAGAGGATACATGTGGCTGTTCTCAATTGTCGAGACTCAGGTCCACTGTGAACTAACACCTCTTCTGGCCTGCATGGGCACTGCAGGCACACAATGTGCAGATATTCATGAAGACAAAACACCCATAAACATGAAAATCATAAACTCTTAAAAACAAAACAAAAGGCCTCAAACATTATAAAACAAGACAAAAAGATTAACAAATTTGACAAAGCTTTAACCAAATTAATGGTAAGAGAGAACAGAGTCAAATTAATAAAGTTAAGCACAAAATGAAAATGGTACAATAGGCACTGAGAAAATTCAGAGAATTATAAGGACATACTTTTAAACTTTATATTATACTAACACAAATAATCTAATAGAAACAGATGGGCTCGGAAAACAAAACACCAAGAAAAAGTGTAGATCCAGCAGTCAAGATGGCGCTGGCAGCCCTGGAGGCTGACCATCACGTTCCAGTCTCTGGGTGGTTAGGAAGATTGTTGCCTAGGCCAAGGCCCTGATCTCTCCTGAGTGAGCACTCTGGCACCTCTCCTCCAGCCTGGTTAGACAGAACTGTGAGAGGACCCCTGAGTAGACGGAGTCTGCATTTTGGTTTCCCAGCTGCCCAGACCCGAATAATCACAAAGAAACTATATTAATTACAACACTGTTTAGCCAATGGCTCGGGCATATTTTTAACTAGCTCGTGCATCTTAAATTAACCATTTCTATTAATCTGTGTATTGCCATGAGGCTGTGGCTTACCAGAAAGGTTCTGTCATCTTTCTCACTTTAGCAGCATGGTTTTTCCCTGACTATACCTTCTTTCGTATTCTACCTCATCTTGGATTTCTTGCCTTGCTGTAGTCTGCCCCAGTTAAAGCATCTTCTTTATTAACCAATGTAATAAAACATTTATAGCATTCAGAGGAGAATCCCACATCACTGATGCAAAGAGAGGAGACTATGAAAAACAGGGAGAGAGCGGCACTTAAGCCCAGCCATCACCATGACTAGGATCATCAAGAAACAGACCCTGAATGGCAGGAAGCCCCTAGACAACACAGCGGACAGAGATGGGCCCACAAAACATCTGGGAATGCCAAAAAGTATAGAGACCACACAAAGGCCTCAGTCCTCATTGGGCCCAGCAAGCACACTGCAAATCTCAAAGTCAATGCTGTGGCCCTGCACCCAGCGGGGCACAGTGAGAAGTAAGTAGATGCTAGAGGAATGGAGGAAAAGAAACGAGCAAACAGGTGGCGGAGAAAAGGAAGATGAGTGGTTTGTGAACGATGAAGTGAAACCGGACAGCAGACATGAAGCAGTTGCTGCTCTTGCTCCCTGGGAAACGGTGGATTACACTGCCTTTCAATAAAACCAGTAACAAATACAAGTGCTAGTGGTCCCACCTATGCCTTCTTTTGAGAAAACAAACCACTCTATGGATGCCTGTGACTCCCAGAGCTGCCTCCTAGCCCAGGAAGAAGAGCTGTACCTTCAGACATACAACTGACTGGGCATGTCCTTGTGTGTTTACTTCTCATCATTGACCTATAGGCTAATCTCCCTACTTGGTTGTAGTAGTGGTTCAACCATGAGACCGGATGGCTTTATGTTGAATGACAGTTTTACCATGCTGCATTCAACTTTGGCCAGAGACTTACTTCCTTTGGAAGTTTTAGGTTGAACAAATACTTGAAGAAACTCAGGCCCTACCCAATGCCATGAAGAGTAGGCAGGAAAACACTCAGAGACACCACCCAATACATGCCTATGTGAAGCATGGGTCACTACAAAGTACAAATATAGAGTAGAGAGATGGGAAAGAAGTAGAAGCAGAATAGTTTGAGCTCTATGAAGAGAGGTGGATCTGGAGACATGCGGGTGGAGAGGAACAGCCTGATATGAGTAGCCTGCAAAGTCATCTAAAGCCATGGTGAAGTCCCAGATCATGTCTGTGTCAATGTCCGTGGCCCATGTTACCACCAAATGCCATGTGGATGTTCGTAGCCTGAGCTGCCGCCTAGGATTGTATTGATATCCAAAGGCTGCATAGAGTTGGCCACGCCCCTCACTGACTGCATCAGTAGAGAAAACAGCACCTTGCCCATGCACCACAGCAGGCTGGCCCTGGTGGCAGGGGTACAAATGAGCTAGCCCTGAAGGTGTGAGAGCAGGAGAGCTAGTCCTGCTCCTCATCTATGGTGCAGGGGTGTGGAAGGGAGAGATACACTCCCATGCTTTCACCCCTTGTCACCCATGGCAGGCAGTCAAGCTGGCAGCAGAGGGATGAGAGCTAGAGAGCTTGTCCTGCCCCTCTCCAAATTCAGCACCTGGAAGACCAGGCCCCACACCTTGCCTGGGCAGCACAGTAGAATTGGCCCTGGTGGTGTGGGTACAGGATGAGTCTACCAGAGGGCATGAAGCAGGAGAAATGGCCCTGCCCCTTGCTGCCTGAAGCATTGGGTAAGCTAGCCTAGGCAGTGCTGGAGAGATTACCCTGGTAGTGAGGAAGTAAGAGAATTGGCAAGTTGACCAACTCAGTTACCACCCAGTTCCAGTTCCACGGCTTTGAGCTGGCCCACCACAACATCCACCCCATCTATGAACTGCTGGGGTAAATGAAGATGCTGGACCTGCAGATCCAAAGCTTCAGTTTCTCCATGACACAGGGCAACAACAGGATATAAAAGAGGGTCCCACTAAGGATCCAGAATTGATAGTACAGCAGAAGCCAGAGACCTCTATCTGGACCAATGACTCATTGAACTGAGCATTTGCAAGCAAATATTACTAAATGGTGTCCTGTGTGACTCACTGTGACACACTACAATTTCCTCAACAAGATTTTTGTTGTTGTCGCTGCTGTTTGGATTCACTGGTTTTGTATTTTTTAAATTGTATTTTAGTTTGCAGGGGTGTGTGAGGTTTCAAGGGTGGAGGACACATACAAAGGGAAAGGAGATGAGTACAATTGGGGTGCATGATGTGAAATCCACAAAGAAGCAATAAAAAAATTAAAAAAGAAAAAGAATCAACTTAACTAAAACTTGAAGCACGAAACTAAAGTGAGAGTTTGCAAGAGAAGAAATACAAATAGCTTTAAAGTAGTTTTTTTTTAAGTACTCAAAATCCCTAGCCTTCAGGGAAAATGTAAATTAAAACTAAGTAGAGATTTCATCATTTACAAGTTAGAATTAGCTAAGATATAAAAACAAAAACTACAACATAAGTGCTAACAAATGTTGCCATGAATGTGCAGAAAGGAGAAAACTTATCCATTGTTGGTGGACATATATTCTAGTATAGCCATGGTGTAAATCAGTGTGAGCATTCCTCAAAAATCTAAATATATATCTACCACAGGATTCATCTGAAGCACTCCAAGGTTTATTGCAAAGGACTCTATTTATTTCTGCTGAGATTCTGACTCATCCTTGTTGCATATGCTTAGTTCACAATGCCAGGAAATGGAAACAGACTCAATGTCTGAATAGATTGTGAAATTTTACATATATACAATGAAATGCTACTCAACTCCAAAGAAAAATTAGATTATGCAATTCAAAGATAGATAAAACTGGAAATAATTATGCTGAATTAAGAAACTCAGACCAGAAAGACAAACCTCATGTGTTTTGTCTTATATGTGGATGGTAGCTATGAATCTTTAGATATATGTATTGAAATTGGAATAATTTTAGAAGGAGGAAACTATTAAGTGTCACCAGCACTAGAGAAGGATGATAGACTCAGGTAGAATGAAGAGGGTAAGGGGAATAACGGACCTGGAAGGGTTAAATGAGGAGAGTGACTGGGAAGAGAGCCTAGAGGAAAAGGTATAGAGAGGAACAACTAACACTAATTTCCCTTGAAAATGCCATGTGGAAACCTATTACAGAAGCTTCTTAAGATATATACATATTCATACACATACACATAAAATAATTAAATGGGGTTATCCTATTAGAGGCTGACACTGCATCCCCAGACATCAGAGGATAACAAATAAGTATATGTTACCTCTTTTCCAGATGTTAAGAACTGGGTTTCTATAGACAACCGTTCATGTACACATTACAGGCTCTTTTCCCTACTATTAGTTACTCTCCAGAACTTGCTGAGACACAGTACATGAAGAAGCCAAGTTGGTACCAACCCAGAAGCACCATCCCTGATGGTTAGCTTTGCTTTCATAGTGCTAGAAGATGCTGTGCATGCAACTGGCAGAGAAAAGTAATCAACAGTGTTACCCAGCTATGAATCCTGGAAGCAACAATCACCCAATAAGATATGTTCCCTGGCGGCAATAATGACATGTAAGTTATGGTAGTAACTAATTTCTGATTGGACTTAATTCATTCTCACAAGATGAAACTCGTGCCTGGTACCACTAACTGGGTAAACAAAGCCATAACTGCCTAGGTCAAAAGTCCTACAGGGAAACGATGCTATCATTGTGCTCCATGGACATAACAATAAACTGCACTCAAAGTTTTTTATCATTCTATCCATAAAGTAGTATAGTGATCAAACCTCATCAAAGGAGTTTCTTTCTGCAGGAGATGGACATTAATACAGAGACTCACAGCTGGTTAGTTTTTGGAGAACAATAAACTGTGATGTGTTCAATTCTAAATGGTATATCTATATGATACCCTCTTCTCCCGAGACTCAAGAACCATGCAGGAAGAGAGGATAAAGCAATTGTGAAAGCCAGTATAAGTGAGCATTTACAAGGGAATTTTCCAGTCATGACAGAATCATTGCACACATGAATTCATAGAAGCTGTGATAATATGAACAAGACCTATTTGGATCAAACTGACCAAAATCTCAGCATGAGTGGGGAATGGACTTATGAAGTCCCATCCTTAACTAGCTAGTAGTTGATAGACAATGATAAAGGATCAGTTCTTTCAGGGAAGAAGATTCTGAGAGGCTGGCAACATCTGTGGTCCTCTACCCACGAACATACAGGTAACACTAAGTGAGGTCAGTAGGTTTAAACAAAAATCACATGAACAAATATTACAAATTAAATACAATAATATATATATAGAGAGAATTAAGATCATGCTGAAATGTGACTAATTCCAGGTATGTAAACTGGTTCAATATTTAAAATAGTCAGAAACATAATAATCCACACTAACAAAATAAAAATGTCACATGGCTGCACCACTTGAATCAGAAATACACTTGACAAAACCCAACATTCACTCATTGTAGAAGATGTATTATTGCATTGTATGAGAATAGAAAATGTCTTCAGGCTGATAAAGAATATCTACAAACACGTGCAGTTAGTATTTGCTTGGAGGTGATAACCACATACTTTCTAAGATCAGGAACAAGGCAGAAATGAAGTATCTTAGAGTTTTTAATTTCTAGAATTCAAAATTGCTTCACTAAGACAAAATAAAATAAAACATGTAAAGGTTTAAAAGGGAAAAAACTAAAACATTCACACAGAGACATGATTGTCTATGTAAAAAAAAATGTCAAAGAATTTATGAAAAATTATCTTTATTCATAAATAAGACCAAGGTAAAAGAATGCAATCATATACATTGTGCATGTATTTGTCTGGATGTAAATTCTTAATTTGACTGAGTGCTATGGTAAATAGCATTGATTTTTAAATTTCAGAATCTAACCAGTTATTACTGGAATTCATAGGAAACCAGCTGATTTTTTTTCATTTTGGTAAATGTATTAGTTCTGCATTTAATAAGACATGTGAAGGGAAGCTTAGGAGAGAACCCCATGAAGCCCTTGCCATTGGGTAGCTATGTGCATGGGTGGTTTTGTCGTCAACAAGAACTGGCAAGTAAAGATAAAATTGGCCGACAGGGTAGTCAGCCAGGGGACTCTGGGCACACAATAGAGGAGAAACTTTCTAGGGCTTTAAAGTCCACAAAGACTGCAATGACCTAAAGAAAATAGTGCTCAACATTTCACATTATTCTTACAGAAAACTTTTAAAAATCAATGTTCTCATCTTAATCTTGTTGACACAGTCTGGAACACAATTTGTCTTCGTCTGTGTCACCTAAATTCTCAATTATAATAGTACTATTTCTCTTGGCATCATCTTGAAGGTCTGTAAAATTAATAAAAGAATTAAAAGTAGTTTTAAAATTACACCATATAAAATAAATATATAACTTTGTCAATTACCCAACTTTATAAGAACTAGCCATACTAAAATTATGTTTACTGATTAGTTTTGTTATTTGACAATTACATACACAAAAAACAGTGTATTCTTTTATTTAAAAAAAGCCTAAAAGATAAACACATGTTTCTAGAAGCTACTTAACCATTTTGTAATTTACATTACATTTTTAATGTAAGGAGGATAAAAAAGACTAAAACTTGCTTCTCTTTAATGCTAAAATGAAAAGTGGAACAAATGAGCTCATCTGCAGCCACTTTCAAAGCATTTACAAGAAAGCATGATAGCCGGGAGTATATTGGTACACTCAGCCTTGCTCAAAAAGATGATTAAAGTCATTCATGATCTTGTTACTATGGGAACTTCGGGATATCTTGAATAAAGACTGCAGTAAGTCAAATATTACCTCAACTTAAGAGTAAATTCTGAGAAAACTAAAAAATCAATTAAGATCATGTAAATTTTGAAAAGAAAAGAAAGAGGATCATCAGCTTCTTCTCAAGATTTCTGTTCACAAATATAGCTTGACAGCACACGAGGGATTCTGTTTGATATTTTAAATACATGACTGTGAAGTCCTGGTCAACTTTATCATCCCTCATAATACTAATTCCTTCTGATCAAATAATATTCAGTGTAATTTGTGGCATTTATTAGCTTTTTACTTTAAAAATCAACTTTTTACTGGGAGATATGTGGATACCATGTTAAAAGAAACCTATAATTTCAAAACTGGAGATAGCTCAATGATTAAAGTACACATACTGCTCTTGCAGAGGATCAGAGTTCAGTTCCTAGCACAATCACCTATAAATCCAACTCTTGGGCATCTGATGCCCTCTTCTGGACTCTACGGGTATCAACATTCATATGCACGTAACCACATACAGGCATACATGTGTTGGCAGTGGCTGTTCATTCGTTCTCAACAGCCCAGACCCAAAATAATTACACAGACACTATATTATTTAAAACACTGATTAAGCCAATGGCTTAAGCATATTGCTAGCTATCTCTTATGTCTTAAATTAACCCATTTCCAATATTTTATGTTTTACCAACCTTGGTAGTATAAGAGTCGTCCAGATAGTACTGGTTTTGAACACATGAAGGGATCATGGAGAGCAGATGAGGCTTTGAACTGTGAGTGGCCATCGGTGAAGGTGCACCCAGAGCAGCAGTGGAAGTCCCAGGGCTTTAGGAGTCAAGGTGAAAAGTTGAAACTTTGCACCACAAAGATAGCACAGGAGAGGCTATTGGTGAAAGTGCAACCCAGTTGCAGAAGACCCCAGAGTTTTGCAGATTACAGTTCCATGGGACAAACATCAAGAACAGCAGAGGTGGTAGTGGGGAGCCTATCCAAATTTCTTTCTTTTTTTTTTTTTTTCGAGACAGGGTTTCTCTTTGGCTTTGGAGCCTGTCCTGGAACTAGCTCTGTAGACCAGGCTGGTCTCGAACTCACAGAGATCCGCCTGCCTCTGCCTCCCGAGTGCTGGGATTAAAGGCGTGCGCCACCCACCATCGCCCGGCTCTTTTTTATTTCTTCTTTTCTTTTCTTTTCTTTTTTTTTTTTTTTTGCCTATCCAAATTTAGAAGACAAGCTGTGTGTGCTGTAGAAGGCAGACACCATGCAGGTGTGAACTGTCAGTTCAGACTAGTTGATTCTGTGAGTTCTCTTGTGGTGTCCTTGACCCCTCTGGTTCCTACAATCCTTTCTTCCCCTCTGCTGCAGGATTGCCTGAACTCTTCCTAATATTTGGCTGTGGGTCTGTACCTGTTTCTATCAGTTGCTAAATGAAGCCTCTCTGATGATAATTGAGCTGGGCCCCAATCTGGTCACAGGAGATGGCCAGTTCAGGCTGTGTATCTACAATTGATAGGAGTCTTAGCTGGGGTCATTCTTGTAGATTTCTAGGATATTCTCTTATGTCAGGTTTTTATCTGACCCCTAAAAGCCCTCCCCTTTCCAGTAGTCTCTTTCAGTACTGTCTCTCTCCACTTCCCCAAGCTGATCAATCATGTTTTTATCCTTTCCCAACCTCTTTTTGCTCATGAAACCTCTTCTATTTTCCCTTCCCAAGGAAATCTGGGCATCTCATCCACGAACTTTCCTTGTTACTTAGTCTCTCTGGTTCTGTGAATTGTTGCATAGTTATCCATTATTTTACAGCTAGTATCCACTTATAAGTGAGTAATACTATGATTGTCTTTCTGGGTCTGGGTTACCTCACTCAGGATGATTTTATTCTAGTTCCATCCATTTTCCTTCAAATTTCTTTGTGTCCTTGTTTTTTGCAGCTAAGTAATGCCCCGTTGCATAAATGTATACCTCATTTTCTCTATCCATTTCTTAGTTAAGGGACATTTAGGTTGTTTCCAGGTTCTGGCTACTACAAATAAAGCTGTTATAAACATAGATGAGCAAGTGTCCTTGAAGAATGATTGAGCATCCTTTGGGCATATGCCCAAGAGTGATATACCTGGGTCTTGTGGTGGGTTGATTCCCAGTTCACTAAGAAATCACTACACTGACTTCCAAAATTGTTGTAAAAGTTTACATTCTCACCAGCATGCAAGAGTGCTCTCCTTGTTCCACATCCTCTCCAGCATGAGCTGATACTTATTTTTGATCTTAATCATTCTAACAAGTGTAAGATAGAATCTCAGAGTTGTTTTGATTTTCATTTCCCAATCACTAAGGATATTGTGCATACCCTTAAGTGTTTCTTAGCCATTTTGAGATTTTCTGTTGAGTTCTCTCTTGAGACATGCATCCTATTTTTTAATTGGACTATTTGGTTTGTTGATACCTAGAGTTTTGAGTTCTGTATATATTTTGGAAATCAGCCAGGGAATGGTAGTCAACAGATGTAAAATTCCTTTAACAACCATACCTTCCATTCCTGTAAGATGACTATACCCACACAAATAAGTTTTTTTCCAATCAAATGATGGGTATTAAGTGAATAAAATGCATTTCTTGTTATTTTTGGTGTTTCAAGATAGGGTTTCTCGGTGTAGGCTTAGCTATCCTGGAACTCTTTCTGTGGACCAGGCTGGTCTTGAACTCACAGAGAACCACCTGCCTCTGCCTCCTGAGTGCTGGGATTAAAGGCAAGTGCCACCATCGCCTGGTATAAAATACATTTCTGGCCCCTTAAAAAAAACAAAAAAAGAAAAAGAAAAGAAAAGAAAGAAAATTCTTACATTGCTCTTTGAATTACACATATTTGTAAAATATACAAAATATTGCTTTGAGATAAAAGTTACAAAGTTTCCATGGTTAAAATTTGTTCTGCATTTTCTCTACATGTTTATTTCTTTAGTTCATTGTTCTTAAAGTTCATCAGTAGCAAATGAAAATGAGTGATCATTGAGAACTCTATTTTACTCATTCAGAACAATTGATTACAGTTCATCAAGGGAAAGAATTGTTTTATGGCTAAAAATTCATAGTCTTAGATAATGAAAAGTAAAACTGAAAATGTTCTAAATATGATAGTAACCAAACATAATTATAGCAAGGACAATAAGCAACAAATCAGGATCAGACAGTTATTAATAGCCCCAAATAAGTTATTTTCTAACAGCACCATAAACAATGATAGTGCTTTAAACATAGAAAATAGAGATGGAGAGATGGCTCAGAGGTTAAGAGCACGGACTGCTCTTCCGGAGGTCCTGAGTTCAATTCCCAGCAACCACATGGTGGCTCATAACCATCTATAATGAGATCTGGTGCCCTCTTCTGGCCTGCAGGTTGAACACTGTGTACATAATAAATAAATAAATCTTTAAAAAGATAACTTATTTGATGGAGGAAGGTCATTGGTTAAATAAAAAGAAACTGCTTGGCCCTCATTGGTTAGAAGATAGGTAGGAGGAGTAAACAGAACAGAACTCTGGGAGGAAGAGGAAGTGAGCTCAGACTCCACAGCTCTCCTCTTGGGAGCAGACGCCTCAGAGAGACGCCATGCTCCCAGCTCCCAGGCAGACGCACGCAATGAAGCTCTGACCAAGGATGGACATAGGCTAGAATCTTCCCGGTAAGCGCACCTAGGGGCACTACACAGATGATTAGAAATGGGCTAAATTAATATGTGAGAGTTAGCCGAGAAGAGGCTAGATAGAAATGGGCCAAGCAGTGATTAAATGAATACAGTTTGTGTGTTGTTATTTCATGCATAAGCTAGCCAGGCAGCCGGGGTGCTGGGGACGCAGCCTCGCTGCCCTTATTACTACACTTATTAAAAAAAACATAGAAAATAAAAACTAAGCAAACCGATCTTTAACTATAATGTGGACTTTCCTAATTTATAAAATTATTGTAATAAGGATATTATTTTTATTTAATAGAATTCTGTAAACAAACTAATAAAACTTGCATGTTTAAAGTAAAAACCAAACCTCCTAGCTTTTTGCTTTATCTTTTAAAGTTGATATTTAATGTATAATATCTTAACAATAAGTTTTAATACTTAAACTTTAATTTATATTCTGGAGTTATAGCTCAGTGATAGAGCACTTGTCTGACATTTAAAAGCCCCAAGTTCAATCCTCAATAATAGAAAAATGGGAAAGAATGAAAGAGGAAAGAGATTTATATTTTCTCAACATTAACATGAAGGCATTTAAATAAAGTTCAACATCAGTCTAATACAACATATTGAATACATAGTTATTGTAAGTGCCTAAGAAAGTGTTCTATCCCTAATCAAAATTAAGTTAATTTCACTGTTTACTTTAATGTAGAGATTAGAATAACAACATTTAATATAAACATGCATATTTCTCTTAATGTTGCATTATATACTGGTATACATTATATACATAAAACAACTCCAGAAAGCATCTGACCTCCAAAGCAGCACCAAATAAAAAAAAGATAAACAAAAACAAAATTGTATTTCATCAGTGACCTTTATCTTTTTTTTTCTCTTGACTCAGTTTTGACCACCCTTCTACCAGTCCGAACAATATGCACAAAGAGTTTTGGAGGGCTCACATTCTAGAAATCTGGTGAATTGTGTAGGATACAAAGATTACAGTTAAAGTACTCTCTTGGGTAAAGAGAGACAATGAGCATCGTTTCTTCAACATAAGAGAGCTATGGTGAGTTTGGAGGTTGTAGGAAGTATTCCTGATAAATACTAAAATACACTGTGGGATCATGCTCTTATACACTGTAAAGATTTGTCACTCATCCTGGTTTATTAAAACGCTGGTTGGCTAGTAGCCAGGCAGGAAGTATAGGTGGGGCAACCAGACTAGGAGAATTCTGGGACAAGAAAAGAGAGACACAGTTGCCACCCAGATGCAGAAGAAGCAAGATGAGAATGCCTCACTGAGAAAAGGTACCAAGCCACATAGCTAAACATAGACAAAAATTATGGGTTAGCCAGGCAGTGGTGGCACACACCTTTAATCTCAGTACTCAGGGGGCAGAGGTAGGTGGTTCTCTGTGAATTTGAGACCAGCCTGGTCTACAAGAGCTAGTTCCAGGACAGGCTCCAATACTTCAGAGAAATACTGTCTCAAAAAATAAAAAGGGGTTAATTTAAGTTGTAAGGGCTAATTAATAAAAGCATGAGATAATAGGCCAAACAGTTTATAATTAATATAAGCCTCTGTGTGTTTCTTTGGGACTGAAAAGTTGTGGGACTGGGCAGGACAGAAACTTCCATCTACAAAATTCCGCAAGGGAACTACATATAGAAAGGAAAGGTGGGCATATTAAATATATTTTAAGGGAGCAATTTTTTTCAGAGAAGCATGTGAATTCCCACAACAGAGAAAATGCCCAATATTCTTGAGGCTCTCTTGCTACTTTAGTGACTCTTCATACAAATCACTGACCACTACGTGTCTATTTATATCTCCTTATAGTGCAATTATAAAAGCATTGCCTCTCCCTTACTTAGACATTGCAAACTTGAGCACCCAAATAATCTAGAAAGCAGTATTTTGATTGCTTTTAACATTTACAGAAAATAACTAGCTATTTTATGAACAGTACTAAGTTGTTTCACCATCAATCTAATCTGTACAGCCATATAATCTCTGGTGGTTTCAAATGTTGAGTGTTTTCTGTTAATTGTCTTCCAACTTTGGTACACCAACATATGGAAACTGTTCACAAAAGGCGACATGATAATCTTCAAATGAACAGTTAGAATCTGAGCTAACCATTCTTGAGTAAATACATAGGCACAAATAAGAAATGGTCATTGTCTCTTATTTCCCTCTGAATTTCTGTAGTTTGAAAATAATTGGGCTATTAATCATGTATGGTATTTAAGGACAAAAATATGAAATATCCACTAATTAGCTTTAAACTATGAATTACAGTTTAGAGCCATTGCAACAGCATTAGCATTTAGATTTGTTTCACTTAAATTTGTAACAAAATATACAAACCAGAAACTTAAAGGAAGCTTTCTACAATGAAGATTTAAAGATTATGATCCTTTAAATTTCTTTAGAGATAAGAAATGGGTCTTTAAATACTAAACACCATTTTATTTGATAATGACCACCATGGTTTGGAGATAACTATAGTTTTATTTAGCTTCATAAATATGTAACAGAACCAGGTGCATTCTCTCAAAGACAGCAATGTTGGTAGGGGTGAGCTAGTTCAAACTCTGAAGCACAAGTTTTCTTTCACATATTACTATTCTGTGACACCTTTTCCTCTTCCCTCACATTCTCCAAATTCACTGGTCTTGGGTTCCTACATTTCTGAATTCTACTGCTTACAGTCACCAATTTCTTTTCATGTGTTCATTTTTTACAAGTTTTTTAATTCAGAAACTTACATACTATAATAATTATCAAAAGTAGAAAACCGTTATCAAAAGCATTATTTCTTATTAGAGCATCCCATTTTATAGAAGACTAGCCCTGGCGGAGGGCAAGAATTGTCTATAGAATTTGAGATGAATTTATTTGAAACTAGAAAGGGAAGAGACATATTTCACACCCATTTCATTCCTGGCCATCTTTACGTGTACTCCTTTGAGTGATGCTGATGTTGCAGCCTACTCACCTGTTAGCTGGTTAACGAGTAACGTCTGTGTAGTCAGTATTTGTTAGAAATGACTTCTAAGTCCGTTTCTTCCTTCTTTTTACAATACTTGGAATTTCCCAGTAAGGCTTTAGCACTGCCTTTGTTTTATAAGAGAACCCATAACTGATATCACTTTCTTCTTACTAATAAGTGAGTAATCAACTTTGTTTCTTATATTTGACCTGAAAAACTCCTGTCAAGTGTCACTGACAACCATCATGGGAGCATCCGAGGGAAGCAGCGTGAGAACTGGACCAGTAGTATATAAATGAAACTAACACTGTAGGAAGGATTCGGAAAGAAGCTTATCCCCACCGTTAATTTCAAACACAGCAAGAATACCTTGTAGCATTCATCTTCTCTAGACTGTTGTGTTGCATATGGGACAAGTTTTCTTGTACATATAAGCTAATTAGATCTGGATTTTCTAATGCATCTCTATCAAAAATATTCATAGGTGCTAAAGTTTCTTTATAGTAAATGACATAGATTCAATCAATTTTTATCAAAGTAGATATTGGTATTGAAAAAAAAAGACTAAAAACCTATGCCATAGAAGTCATCATTAATGTGTTCAGACCAGAAGAACAGTTTAGAATCTTGGTTTTGGTCTTCGAGAGAAGGTTGGATAGTTAACATAAATATCCTCTTTCTCATCATCTGTAGAGTGGATGGGAGACGTGGGACTTCTGCAGTTGGTAGCTACCTACAAAATAAATAGCAAAACATTGAGTGGCTCACTGAATTTCAGCATCCAATAAAAGCAATCTATAAGACCCTGCTAGCAGATGAACTAAGACAAGATATCTTAGTTTTGAACTTGATTCCAAGAAGTAAATCATGAGTCAATCGGGGGAAAAAATTCCAAAGACCAATACTTCATAAAAGAAGAAAGTAAAGTTGATATATTATTAAGAAGTCTGCAGCACACATATCAGATTGCCAGAGGCTTTTTAGTGCTTTTCCTTTTAGCCATGTAGAACTTGACTTCAAATAATTAAAGAAAAGAAAAATTGATGTCATTTTGGATAGCACTTGAGAAAATGTCTTAGTTCAGGCAGCTATAACAAAATGGCATAGACTAAGTGGCTTAATTAAACAGCAAACATTTACTTCTCACAATTTTAAAGTATATAAAATCCAATGTCAAATATCAACTGAGGGTTTGATTCTTGAGTTGCAGATCATCTTCTTCCTTCTTCCTGTGCAAAATTTTTCTTGAATAAAAACAAGCAAACAAAGATATCTGGCTTTCTAAACTCTTTCCATTTCTTCTTATAGAAACACTAATGCCATTAATGAAGGTTCCACACTTATAACCCAATCACCTCTGCAAGGCCCCACCTGCAAATATTATTACATTGGACAGTTGATGATTTCAATATGTGAATTTAGGGGGTCATTATGAGCATTCAATCCCCAGCAATGTTTTATAGTTAAACTTAAAAATATAATAGTTTACTACTAAAAGAGAGATATTTGAATTAAAATTAAAGACAATGAGCATAAAAAAGCACCCCTTTTATCTGCAAACACTTAAGGAAGTTTCCATTCTTTCAATTAAACAGTAGAGGGCAGAAGCATAAAGAGTAAGAAAAAAGTTATAATTTGTCACAATCCTGCAACACACTTGACAATTTAGTAATTTTATAACCTATTTGAGCATTTATAATTAAAAATTAATTCAAAGATAATATTATCAATGAAAGTCATGCATTATACCTTTCTTTGTGTATGCTATGCTTCGGAGTCATTTATGTAGTTTAATTTAATTTAACCCTCATAATAATCTTATGACGTAAAACGTTATGTTCTGTATTGAGTTGACTAGATGCCTCTTTAAAAATGTCTTTACAAGAGATAGCCCCTGTTCCCACTGTTAGGAGTCCCATAAGAGGACCAAGCTACACAACTATAACATATATGCAGAACACCTTGGTCAGTCTAACACAGACTCCCTGGTTGTTAATTCAGTCTCCACGAGCCCCTATGAGCCCAGGTTAGTTGATTCTATCTGGATCATCTTACCCAGCCTTAATAGATGGGAGGTGTTTAATCTTAATGTAACTTGATACACCATATTTTGTTGATATTCATGGAAGACCTGCCCTTCACTAAACTGAAATTGAGGAGAAGTGGATTGAGTATTGGGAACAGAGGGAGGAGTGCGGGGAAATGACTGGGAAGAGAAGAAGAAGGAGAAATCAACTGCAGTCGTGATGTAAATTAAATAAGTTTATTTTCTAAAATGTCATTTTAGAAGCTTCATTATTTAACATGTTCTAAAAGATCTTTGCAGATAAGTTAACACTAAGAAGGTGGGAGAATGGCTTAGAAGCTAACTACTTAGTGGGAGAACATTAGCATATGAATTCAGATTCCCAGCACCTGATCCCTGTAACCCAAGTACTAGGAGTTTAAGACAAATCTCAGTCAATGGCCAGCCAATCTAGCAAAAGTAGCAGGCTCTCAGTCAATGAGACTTTGTCTCAAAAAATAATATGGAGATATATAAAGGAAAATAGAAGACATCATAAACCACCCACTCACCCACACACACACACATTGGCAAAAAAGCTTGCCTTCATATGCACATGCACACACTCAAAATTTATACAGATAAAGTTAATGTGTTAAACTGAAGTAAGGAACATGAAGTAAGCCTTTGGTCCAATATGACCAGAACCTTTATTAGAGCCAAGGACATCCAGACAAACACAAAAAAAAAGGCATTATGTGAGCACAAGGAGAGATTTAAAGGTGTATCTGCAAGTCAATGGCTGTGGAGAACTGCAGGAAGCTACCAGAAGCTGATAGAAAAGACCAATTTTACCTCAGAAATAGCCATTCTTCTGGTGCTTTTTTTTTGCTTCAAAATCATGAAAGAATAGATGTCTGTAGTTTTAAACTACCAATTTTGTTCAGTGTGTAATGGAAAGCAGATTTTGGTAATGTGTAGTGGTCACTAATTATATATCAGTATAATTTCTATTATTTTCCTCACAATCCTCCTGCCTCAGCTTTCCATGAGCTAGAACTATGGGCATGTAGTATTTTTAACACGAAGATATTTCTAAAATCCTGGCTTCAGAGTTGTTAACAATAAGAGAATAACTATTTCCTCAACTAGTGGATACTTGAATTGCAAGCAATGTCATTTCAAGATCATTGAAAGGGAAATAAGCAATAAGATTGACAAGTGAAAATAAAAATGGAAAGCTCTTACGGGAGACTTTTCAACAAACAGGAGCAATGACAATCAACTTACCTTACTCTGTTTATCACTGGGCTCTTTGATTGGTGTTCTCACCTGTCTCCTTCTCCTTCTAGAACACAAATTCAGCAAAGAATATTAAGACACTGTACTCAAGCCCTAGTTATCCCTACTGCTCAATTCCTTGCTGTGTCCCCAGCCACTGTGTTCCTGTGAAAACATAGTTGTGGCTATAAACAATTGCTCTGTATCTACGCTCTCTACTCTGATGGTTCGAGTGTCAGCTTGGCTACACATTAAAAGTCATCATGAAAATATATTTTTGGTGTGATTTTTAGAAATTTTATCTGAAGAATGAAAACTCATGTTGTATCACCATCCTTTGGTGGCCCCAAAGCCTCGATAACAAGAAGAAAATACACCGAGAATCACTTTCCTCTGCTTCCTGACTGGATACAACATGACTGGATGACTCAAAAACTCTTCCTTCCATGATTTTGAAACTGTGAGTCAAAATAAATTTATTCTTCCTTAGGGCTGCCTTTCCAGGCGTTTGTCACAGCAATAAAAAGAATAACATACTTACCTTTTCCAATGTGCTTATAGATGGAAAGGACAATAACTAATCAATGATTTTACAAAATACTATATGGTGTATAGTATTCAAATTAGTATTCAAATCGTACAGCTTTTGGAGTTAGAGGTTTTCTACAATTAAATCTTCTTTAAAATGTCAACACTGTCATTATTGGATGACAATAATTATTTTTTTCTGTTTTTATTTATTTATTTATTTATTAAGGATTTCTGCCTCCCCCCCTCATCCGCCTCCCATTTCCCTCCCCCTCCCCCGATCAAGTCACCCTCCCTCATCTGCTCAAAGAGCAATCAGGGTTCCCTGACCTGTGGGAAGCCCAAGGACCGCCCACCTCTATCCAGGTCTCCAAAGGTGAGCATCCAAACTGCCTAGGCTCCCCCAAAGCCAGTACGTGCAGTAGGATCAAAAACCCACTGCGATTGTTCCTGAGTTCTCAGTATTCCTCATTGTCCTCTATGTTCAGCTAGTCCGGATTTATCCCATGCTTTTTCAGACCCAGGCCAGCTGGCCTTGGTGAGTTCCCGATAGAACATCCCCATTGTCTCAGTGTGTTTCTTAAAATCTCATAGGTCTTATAAACTACCTGGTACATTATTTTATTTAGAGTTTATCAAAGCTCTAAGAGAATAGGAAAGTGCTTGGAAGGGAAATAGCATCTTGCCTCTCTTCTCATGGTTGGTTAGTAGTGGTGCTGAAGTTAAAGCCACAGTCCTCCACCTGACTCTAAGGCTCCCCCACACTGAGTCACCTGGATGAACAGACCATCCAGAGACACAGTGTGCAACACACTCACCTAGGAAAGCCAAAGTTCTGTGCAAAATTTCAAAAGAATAAATATAAGAGAAACAAAAAAAAGATATGCCAAATGAATGTGTAGAAATAACCACAGCCAAGACTATTGAAAGAGCTGTGATGGGGTATCATGGCTCCCTCTTTGTCATCTCTCTCCAGATAAGATTCTAACTGAACTAAAGCAAAAACAGATTCAACGCAAGAAGTGAAAAAATTTGCTTTTGCTTTTTCTTGTTTTGTTTAAAAATATAATTTCAACTACTCTGTAGAAAATTTGAAAGCAAGATATTCCTTCTAAAAGCTGCTCAGTAATAGCTATTGCCTACAGTGGATACTTGGAATTCCTTGGAAGTAGCCCTACGATCTCAGTACAATCTTACTTCTTTATGTGCATTTATTTGGCTTTTATTATTTAAGGAATTATACCTCAATTTATTTACTCCTTCTATGTGTAAATTATTAAGTATAATTAACATTTTCCTAAGCTTATGTAAGTCAATTTATATTTTAAGAAAATATGTGCTATGATTGTTAGTGGATGGTTCTATGCCTCTGGCCAGTTAAATTGTTATTCATAAGAATGATGGTGTGTATGTAGGTGTGTGTCTGAGTGTCTCCATGTGTGTGTGTGTATGCACATGTGTGTCTCTGAGTGCATATGTCTGTCTGTGGGTATGTTTACCAATATTTAAATAAGACAAGAACATGTGGTGAATAAAAAAGAATTTGGCTTAGATATCAAAGCTTTCTTTATGTAATTTGTGTTGTGCTATTTGCTACACAAAAGATCAATATCTCTATAATCAGTCCTCCTACCTTTATAATATAGTTAGTACATATACCAAAGACTGTTTTGTGTTGAAGAGTTGCCCTGGTTTGTCTAATTGTAAGGTACTTCCCAGTATGTGACTTTTTTTCAATGCTGAAAAAAATGAGTTTTCAGTATATCAACACATTACATAATCTGCACATTTTTATCAAATGTACAAATAAGCAACATCATTTTCACTAAATGTTATATATCATCTTACAAAGACAGCTGACCATTTCAAGAATAAACTTTGGCTCCTTTCATTCTGACACTCTGTATTTCCCCTGGTCATGTTCATTCACTATTATTATTGTGAAGCAGAAGACTTGCTTCCAAAGACATCAGAATCACAGGTGACTAGGTGTCAAGAGTAAAGTTAGGATTTGCTTTGGCTCCTGTCCAACTCAGCACATCTGAAGCTGCAGAATTATTCTAAACAGCAAGACGTGGGACTCTGGGTCATTGCTATAACCCTTGGGTCAGTTTTCAAAGCATTTCCATTTGAAGTAACAACCAAGACAGACGTGTGACAAGGTAGAACGAACAGCACCCTTTCTTTTGTGTTTTTCACCTACTATTATTCAGTCAAGCCTACTAATCTTTTTATAGCATTTAACCAGGGAAGGTTATATACTCTTTGGTTCAATCTAGTTGTTCAGGTAAACGTAATACATTTTCAGGAGCAAAATCTATCATGTCCAACACCTGTGACCCTCCAGAGGCCCCTGCTCCCACTCATTGCTTCAGCTGTGCTGCTTGTCCCTACTTGCTCCTTCTGTGGTCTCTGGCCTTTGCAAGTTTTTATAAACTAAAGTGGAGCAGTATGCTTGGGGGGGGGGGGCTTTACTTCAACTTGGTCATAAAAAACTTAAGTTCACCCATGATGGGGGTAAAGAAAAACTTCCCTGTGTCTCAAAGTACTTGTACAAACACCTATTGAATACGAACTGTTTAGACATATTAGTGCTAAATACATTTGAAAGTTAGAAATGAAAACTCACAAAATTCCCAAATTATGATTATCATACATAGATGTGGAGGAAAAAATGAAAATCACACAAAAAATTAAAATACAAAGTAAGATTCAAGAAACAGCAGATTAGGAGGACAAGATGATTCCAGATCGTGACATCATATCTATTTAAAGGAACATCAAAAGAGGACAGATCTCTAGCATGGGGAAAGAGGACAAGTGTCTTGCATGCTCAATGAAGCACAAGATTGAGACCAAAGGAGAGAAATTATATTTTTGTAGCAAAATTCTTCTCCTCTGAACAATGAGTTGGACATGTTAAAAGTATATACAATTGTTCCAACTTTAACAAAATTAATCAGCACACTGGGGGAGTAGTAATGTGGAAAATATAAATAAAGATGCTGATGTCAAGAAGCAAGGCACCTTCAATGACTTGGTTAATGATTCTAAGATTATTCTGGTGTCTAGGAGAAGATAATACAAGCGTCCATCAATTAGGAATGACATCACCAATCCTATTTTCCAAAGGAGTAGGCAAAATCAATGGGTTAGAAGGAGAAAGTTTGTCAGAGAGCAAAGTGGGAGGGTGAAAGAGTTATTAAAATCAGGTGAATGTAAAAGAGGTAGAGGTCAGAGTTCATATTTGGAGACGGGACATATAAACCTACTGGAGAACCAAATTAATGTGTGTGTGTGAGTGTGCGCGCGTGCGCATGCACGCTTTATCAGCAAGAAAAGAATGAAATTTTGTTTATTCATTTATCAAAACAACCATGTTAAGTGGTTGTGCTTTTCCAGACATGCAAAATATCCATGTTCAGATAGGGGCCCTTCCTCCCTTAGGCAGAGAACACTCCAGCTGGAACATGGTGTGGGTTATTCAAGATAGTTAAAGTTAAGTATGAGAAATATGAGGCAAATCAGTAGTGCTCATGGGAGAGCTACGAGGGAAAGGAAGGGCCAACTAAGACAATTTTAGAACTTTCCTATATGTCAAAATACAGTGAAAAAGTAAGAAGCTTCATTGAAACTTAAACATCTCTCTAAGGCCACCCTTCCAGTTCCTAGCTAAGTCACTTCATTTAGCATCCCTACATGGCTTGGTTCAGAAACTACCAAACCATTTTTCATTCTGCTAATATATAAGCTTCCTTACTTCTTCTTTGCCACATTGCAGTAAAAAAAAAAAGTTGACGAATGAATAAAACATTACCACTCTTCTCCCTGTTTCTTCCTCTCTCTCTGTTGTCCTCTTGAGTCCCCTCACATAAAACCTTGTCAACTGACGGCTATTCCCATGGAGGAGGAGGAAGGGAAGATGGAAGTAGAACAAAGGATTTTGCTAGAATAAGAGGGCACACAACAAACTCTACTAATTATTAAGTGAATGATTACAGTTTTCGTCTATAATATTACTGCCCCTACATCTTATTACTTGTTTAAGAACAGAAATTTATATACACACACACACACATACACGTATCCTGAATCAGCTTGATAAGTTGTTGAATCATTCATAGAGAACCATAAATATCAGAATTATCGTAGGCAAATAGGACTCAGGCTAATGTGTTTTACTTACCTGCTATAAAAAATAATTGTGATTATAATTAGGATAACCAGCAACAGCGAAACTGATCCTCCAGCAATGGGAAGTATAAAATGTTTATTGGCTCCACCTAGAAAAAAATAAGGCATGAATTAGTAATTTAATTAAGGCCACCAAAAAAGGAGGGAAAATGAAGGAAAGATCCAATAATCATTACAGGATAAAATCAAACTCAAAGAATTTAATAACAATAGGACAGGGTAAGGGGAGAAAGGCATTTTTCCTTAAGATTCTCCTTAATTCTTATGACTATCACAGGTTTTTATTACTTCCTTTACTAAACTGGGTTCAACAACAAGAAGAATATGGAGCTGAAAAGATGGTTCACTGGTTACTTCTCTTTCAGAGGACCTGTGCTTGGTTCCCCACATCTACACAGTGGCTCACAATTGCCTGTAATTGCGCACCTGAGAATCTGACACTTTTGGCGTCCAAAAGCACTTATGCTCACACTGACATACATTACACAGATATGCATATATACATAAAGTAACAAAAATAGATCTTAAGAAAGAACAATAGTGGTAATGGCACCCATTGAACACTTAAGCTCTTTCATTATAATATACAAAAAAGCCCTTGCAGAGAAAAAAATGCAATGCTGGAGTAATATACTAATAGAACTGCATCTTATGTTGACGTATACGCTAGGTAGACGTATAATGATGAAGGAGTTAATTTCAGGCCTGCCCGCTGTTCCTTCTACAGTATATAACTGAAATGTCTACCAGAATTTTTTAAAATATACTTTATACTACATTTGAATATATTTTAAAAGTGATATTGAAGTTAAACATGTTACTCTGACTTGGTGTTGTCTGGAACTCTAAATTGTTCCCTTGACTGATCACTGTTATAGCTGACTGGCCGCTAGCATCATCTTTCTGTGCTCAGAATTCTTGCATGTCTCAAACAAGGTGATAAATCAATATTTGAAAGAATGATGAGTTACTGCTTGAGAAATCCCACCTCTAAGGTACTAGATTGAGGTGAGACATTACTCCATGTTTCTCTGTGACCTCCTGCCCACTACCACCCTCATCCATTTTCACTCTCAGAGCATCTTGTGAGATGAGCCCCATCACTATTAGTTGTTGGCAAGGGTGAACCTGAAATGAGGTTTACCTATTGTCTTTATTGCTGTCTACTAGACAGCACATTTGCCACTGCAGTCTGGAAATCAATGACAACGTAAGAAGAATATCTCTTTAACTCATTCTACCTCATATTTCTTCAGAACATCCCATACTTCCTAAGTCACAGTTTCACTGAATCCTTTTCTTATGATAAAAACCTTGAGTCTAGACCAACTTTATTCAAAAGAAACTAAGACAAATGATAGATGTTTTCAAGTTTTAAACATGTTTAATCCGTGTTACAAGACTAAGTGAGAGCAACTATACAGTGGTTTTCCTTCTGAGTCTGGTTTATGTCATTTAACAGAATAGCACAAGGTTCTTCTCAGTGTCACAGATGACATCATCTTTTCTCTGTACTGCTGAAAGCTACATCGCTCTGTCCATATATTCCATGTTATTTATTTATTTCACCAGTGATAGACATGTTGGTTGTCTATATGTTGAGTGCTGTGAATAAGGCAGACACATAGAGACAAATACTAAAAGTCCAAGTGTACATGAAATATAAAAATGCTGAAATCTTTGATTTCTGGCACAGAGCAGGAAGTATTGAAAATGGGATCATGTTCAAGGGTACAAGCTTTTGTTATATGAAGAAAAAGTTCAAGGGCTATAGATTATAATACAGGTAAGTTAGAGGTGTGCTAATTAATTTGGTGATGGTAATCCAGGCTGTATATTTACATATACCAAATCTTTATATTGGACACCTTGAAAATATTTAAGCTTTGGGAATATATATATTTAAATTTTTAATAACTAGAAGATGGCTCAGTTTGCAAAGCATTTGCCTTAATATCACAAAGACCTGACTTCTGACCCCATGGTGTCACACTCTATATCCAATAGAAAAGTAAACAGATCCTGGGATTGAGTGGGCAGGTCAGTGTGAGGCCCAGTTACCAAAAGCAAGATGAAGAATTTCCAAGGGACAGCACTTAATGCTGCCCTCTGGTCTTCACATACCCACTTCACAGGTACACTTGAACAGACATAAACATGCATGCACACATGAGTATACACACATACAGATTTAAAGTATATTTTCTTCTTGTTTTTTGTTGTTTTTTCCAAATTTTCTAAATGATATGTTGTTTTTTAATCAGAAGATCTATGAACCTATATATAAGTCTACATTCTTAAAACAGAATGATTATTAGACTTTAGTCATTACATTTAAAAGACAAAATTTGGGGAACTCCTTTTTAAAGGAGATTCAGAATCATTAAGAGTTAAGATCATGTTTTTGCTGTGTTCAATTATATGACTTTAGACTATTTTCATCAGAGTTCTCAGCTATAAATCCTAGTTTCAAATGCTTCAGCTTGAAACATGTTTCCCATGACCAGCCTTTTTCAGTAAATCTGACCATTAGTGTCAGGTCCTTTTGTTCAGTGTCTAAATGCTTACAGTCTCTCAATGTGCTGGGTAATGGGACCACAGAGGGTGACAAATAAACACTTACTTTATATTTCACTAGTTGAACCTTTATTGCTTTGAAACTCTCCCCATGTTCTAAATCAGACACCAAACAAGCATTTCCCCTCCAGAAATGAATGTATAGAGAAGCACAGCTTCAGCCCTACTTGGCCCAGTACAGCCTGAAGCCATCGCTGTCCTACCTCCCTTCCCTGCCTTCGTTATGTACCTGCTATGGGAATGGCCAGAGTAGAGCTTGGATGGACCTCCATAAGACCTGTGTGGATTGAAAAACAGAAAGCATTCAGGATGCTTTGGAGAGTTAATCAATACTTCATAACACTCATTTTTCCCCTTAAGTTCTGCTAATAGATCTGTGGTTGAATAATGTCAGCCCTCAAGTCTTTTTCCTAAAGAAAGAATTATTATCTGTTCCCAGTGGTCCCTTTCTAATAGCTTTTTTCATGTATTCCAATGCTGTATTGATTCATAGGAGGACAAAACTCTCTTGAACTATGAAGCCATTATTTTTCCTCCTTTTACAAAGGATAAATACAGTTAAAACAATTTCAAGCAAGTCAGTAAAATTTATAAATGAATAATTTTCTCTAGGCCTGTGGCCCTCCAGGGTAAGTTTCTGCCAGACCAAGTATTTATGACTGAGTTATAAACCTTTAGAGAAGACTCATGATAGAAATACCACTTGTTCTGTCCAGCAGGGCTAGACGAGCAGAGCTGTTGGCACTGCCCACTGTTTGTCTTCGTTAGAGATTCAAGGAGGTCGGTGGTGAAGGCACCAAATAATGTAAAATCTAAATAATAAGCTAAGTGCTTTGGGCCAATACTTTGATCCTAGTACTTTGGAGTTGGAATCAGGATTATCAAAAGTTCAATGCAGCCTGGGATACATAGCAAGCTTAAGGCCGGCCTGAGCTACATGAGACCAATGTGGGCTTTTTGTTTGGTTGTGTTTGGTTTTTCTTCTAAATTTTATCTTGTGGGACAGTTTGCAATGGCAGAGGGCAGAAAGAGAAGGACAGGAAGATGAATGGGATCAGGATGCATGATATGAAATCCACAAAGAATCAATAAAAAGTTAAAAAAAAAGAAACCAACAACCAAAGAATCTAACTGGACCAGAGAAGGTGAGGAAGGACACACATACAGTACCAGGTATTCTTTTCTTGGTCATTAAAAGAAGAAACACAAATGTTAGACCTTAATCTTAGGGCACAAGAAATATACATGCAGTAAGTTTACGTGAAGCAGATATGTATGAGCTCACAGATCCTGAAATATCAAGTCATTCTACATTTCAACTCAGCATTAGACAGAAAAATATCTCTAATATGAAATTAATTAGCATCAAACTAAAAGCACAGTCATTGAAGATAGATGTGGAGCTTAGACCTGTCTTCTGCTTTGTTTCACTTGAAAAGTTCGTATAGGATATTTAATCTCTTTGGTTAAGTGATGAAATGATCAAAGAATCAATGCCAAGTATGTCTTTGATATTTAAATAAAACATATAGTGGAATTTTAAGTATTTTCAACACTATACAATGTTAATAGCACAAATTATACACTCATAGTTAGATTTTATACACACAATGCAAATTAGGATTAACTAAATAAGCCATTTTTAGTCATGTTGAAATGTCACATTGAAGTACTTCTGTATCATAGATGCTACTTGCTCCTATAACTAGTCACCCTTCTAAGGAAGGTTAAAAGTAATTTGTATGTGTAAGAATATTCTAGACCACTACGACATCGTAAACCAAAATTGGTAAATGAAATATACATCAAGTAGATTCTGGTATTCTAACATCACTCCAGGTTTCCAGAGACCACCTGTCAGCATAAATTAGTTTTCTAATCCTTATTTCATAAATGTTTTTCTGTCTTACATGAAGGAAATCCCAGGGAGTAAGTGGCTTTCTGAGAATTAAGGAACCATGACATCATCCTTTAATCTACAGTGACTGAAATGTGACAACGGTATTTAAATCAGCACTGTTTGTGGTTTAAATGAGAATAGCCTATATAGGATCATATGTTTGAATACTTGGTACCCGGTTGGTGGGACAGTTTGAGAAAGATTAAAAGGTGGGCCTTGTTGGAGAAGGTATGTCACTAAGAGTAGACTTTGAGGTTTCAAAAGCCCATACCATTACCAGTTAGCTGTTGGAGGGTGAGAGCTGTTCGTTGGTCCCAGCTACCCAGCCACGAAATAATCACACAGAAGTTGTATTAATTAAATCACTGCTTGGCCCATTAGATCTAGCTTCTTATTGGCTAACTCTCACATATGAATTTAACCCATTTCCAGTAATCTGTATATCGCCACTTGGCTGTGGCTTACCAGCTAAAGTTCTGGTGTCTGTCTCCAGAGGGGCTCCATGGTGCCTCTCTGACTCTACCTTCCTTCTCCCAGCATTCCATTCAGTTTTCCTGCCTACCTAAGTTCTGCTCTATCAACAGGTCAAGACAGTTTCTTTATTCACCAATGGTACTCACAGCATACAGAAGGGAAACTCACACCAGTTAGCTCTCTCTTTCTCTCTCTCTCTCTCTCTCTCTCTCTCTCTCTCTCTCTCTCTCTCTCTCTCTCTCTCTCTCTCCCCTTTTCCTCCTCCTCCTCCTCCTTCTTCTCTCTCTCCCTCCCTCTTTCTCTTTCTGCCTGATGGTTGTCGTATCCACATATAAGCTCTCAGCTATTGCTCCAGTGCTGCCCTGCTCCCCACAGTGATGGTTATGGAATTAACCCTTTGGAACCAGGAGCACCAAATTAAATGCTTTTTTGATAAGCTACCTTGGTCATAGTATTTTGTCATGGCAATAGAAAAGTAACTAAGATAATAACTGAGGCAAAATAAATGGCAAATGCTTTTAATTGGTAGTCACTGAGAAAAATTTTAAGTCTGAATGTATCTTCCTCCTGAACATGTCTTACTCTTATATATTTGCTTCAAATTTTTCAAGCATTACTTAAGTGCATCATAAGTCAGAATGTCCAGAACTGCACGAGCCTCACTCACTTTTTAGTGACATACTTGTAGAAAATAACTCACGATACTAGTAACATACATCCTATAGCGAGGCCTAACTTCCTAATAGCCCATTCAGCTATAATTTCATTTACTGACTAGACCATTGATTAAACAGGTGCCAATATAATCCAGTCCCCCCTCAATCGTGCCTCCAGCAGCTACACTTAGCTAGGTACTAAATTTTCAATGTGAGCCTTTTGATTTGATACTTCATATTAAAACTGCAAGATCTTTTCCCCCAACAATGGAAAATTTGACTTTGGGGACTTTATAACACTTTATTTTTTTAAATGATACATATGTTAATGTGGGTACTTCTGAACACTTCCTTTTTCTGTGATGTCAGTCAGCCCTTCTGATGTTGGCTAGGAAACATTTTCTTTCACAAGCTTTGCTTTGAATCTTTTTAACGAAAGCTAAGAGCATGTCTATATGCTATTAATTCGAATGCTTGCGAGCTCTAGGCCCACTAATGAGGGTTCTGGAGTCTCCAAATACAATTGAAATTTGAGGATTTTTTTTCTTGACACTGATAGCTTATTTTGCAACTATGTTTGTATTACATTATTTTTTTTAATTTTTCGAGACAGCGTTTCTCCGTAGCTTTTGTTTCCTGTCCTGGAACTAGCTCTTGTAGACCAGGCTGGCCTCGAACTCACAGAGATCCTCCTGCCTCTGCCTCCCAAGTGCTGGGATTAAAGGCGTGCGCCACCACCGCCCGGCTGTATTACATTATTTTTAAGAGCACATACATTTGTGTGTGTGCATTGCTATTTGTAAAAGTACTTATTCATTTGTAAAAGGACATATTTATCTAGGCAATAAGTAATTTGAAATTTTAACGAATGAGTTTTTAGATTAGTAAGTACTTTTAAAATGTAAGTAGTAAAATTGGATTATGTGGGCACCCATTTCATCAATTTGTGAATGGATTAATGAATTCGAAGCTGAATGAACTATTAGAAGGCTAAGCCTCGTGGTTTTTAAAGAGCCTAACAAGACTCTTTAATTTATCAAAGTTATTAATAAATGAATACCATAACACTAAAATTAAAAGTAAAAAGAGGGTAGAATTAATAAGTTTCATGCTCAAGTCAGTAGTAAATGTTAAGAATTAAGAACAGTGATTTGATCTAGCTAAGTCTATTCTGACCCAGACATCTGGGTGCAAAATTTAGGAATTTGTGGGTTTTCACAGATATATGTAAATGTTCTAATTGTACTCAGTGAGTTATATAAAATTCCCTCAGGGAATTGCCAGAAAATGATCACAACCCTTCTGATTTTTTCTCTCACTCCTTCCTTTCTTATAGCATTAGTTTCAGAGAATATAAGCTCTGTCTGTTTGACTAGGACACTATGGAAATCTATTTAAAGATAAATGAACTTCCTAGCATACTTCATGTTGGAGAAGTACTCTTCTCAAGAACCAAAGAGCTATAGCTTTGGAATGTCATCACTAAGGAAAACATAGCCTATGGGCAGGTCCTATAACCCAAATTTTTCCCTGCAACCTCCTGCTTAAAGATTGGTGAAGCTATTTTTATTTTGATAAAGGCCGTTAGTTAAAAATAGATGCCACTCCAAGTCCCAGGTGAATCTGGCATGTTCTGCAGGATATATGTCATGAAAGATTCTGTCAAGTCTGTTTACTTGAAGACTCATAATTTATCTTTAAAACATTTATGCAATGAATCCCACTTGTCTACATTAAAATGTTATTTCTTACTTTGTTTCTAGTATATCACCTGAGAGTCACAGCACACTCTAAATTCATGTTCATTCATAAATAAAATTGTTTTGTTTCTCTTTCACCTTTGGAGAAGTTTTCTGGGCAGGGACATTTTGTTTCTAATTACATTTCCCCAGAACATTGCTTCTGTTATTGCTGTTTGACCAGGTGTGACTTTGTACAACGGTGTTCCTACTGTGTTTATCCTCAAGGACACAAGAGGAAATGCCCAATGTCCCACTTTCTTAATTGAAGATAAACAATATTCTATCTTCAGGTTTCAATAAGACACATAATAGGCTACCATACTCATGTGTGTATTTTTCAGTTGTAGAATAAAAAGTCACAGAAACATGAGATAATGTAAATAGCCAGCAATGCTAGTGTAAAGAGTATGCTTCTGTTGTATAGTGATATTTTATTTATGTTTTAATAAATAAAGCTTGTCTGAAGATTAGAAGGGCAAAGACAAGCCATTAGAGATCAGGCAGTGGTGGTATACATCTCTAATCCCAGAATTTGCCAAAAAGGCAGATGTATTTTGTGAGTTCAAAGCTACCCTGGACTCCACAAGATCAATGCAGAAACAAATCTAGGAAGTGGTGCCTCACACCTTTAATCCCAGTAACAGGGAGTCATGCACCTTTAATCCTGACACTAGAAGGAATATAAAATGGGAGGTGAGAGAGATTTTGTCTGCTCAGTCTGCTTAGTCTTCTTACTCTGCTGAGTCTGAGGATGTCCAGCCTTGGTAAAAGTAAAACCTCTCTAGTGGTTTAACTGCTTTGCTTTCCTGGTTTTCAGGTTGAACCTTGATATCTGTCTCTGGGTTTTTATTACTCTTGCTACACTATTGCTTCCTTGGGGGATTTGGGATGTTAAGCCTTCACTGACCAACAATGGGGGAAGAAAAGCTTTAATTGCTAACTACTGCTCTGATCCAACTGTCTTAGGTCCTTGAGGTCTGGTGTACAAGACAAAAAAGACAGATCAATATACGAAGAAGAAAATAAAAGGGAATTTTAAGTGGAAAATAACAATATGCTTGGGATTTTCTCCAGATTCCTAAGTAGTTGGTCAAGGGAGTAGGTTGTGCCATGTGCTAAGCATCTAGTGCAGTGGTTCTCAACCTTAATGACACTGTGAACCTTTAATTCAGCTCCTCACAATTTGGTGACCCCCGACCATAAAATTAGTGCACTGGTGTTTTGCAATGGCCCAATGCCATATGCAGCTACCCGCAGGTGTTTCTGTCATGAACTGGGATTGTCCTTTGCCCAGATCCTACTCCCAAAGTTATGGGTGTCTGGGTTCCTTTCAAATGGCTGTAACACAGTACCAGAGGGTAGGTGACAATAATCAGACATTTATTTGAGTGTTGTTTTTCACACCTAATGCTTTCACTCAGGAGGTTAAGGCAAGAAGATTGGCACAAATTTTAGGCCGGCTTGGACTACATACAAAGTTGGACTACAAAGTAAGAACATGTCTGCTCACCACCAGCAAAAGAACAGGCAGCAGAAAGCTTCTCATTGTATCATCCAATGGTGGACAGTGGAAAGACAAGGAAAGCTGAGAATGAGAGAGAAGTAAAGGAGCTATACTCATCCCTCTATAAGGAGCCTGCTCATAGCAAGTAAAGCACTACCATGATAATGGCATTTATCTGTTGATAACGGTAGAGCCCAATTAAAGCTCCAACATTAACACTGCTTCACTGGGGACTGGATACAATTAAACCACATAATCTGCTCGTCTCTTTTTAGTGTAGACTTGACTTTATCAGTGGCCAGCATCCCACCTCTAGATTCTCACACCAGCTGTGACTGTGCTAGTTCCCCTAGGACTGTGTGTGGAAGCAGCCTCAGATGATTTCACTAACCAACGCAAAAGCCCCTTAAAAATGAGGAAAATAGTAGGTGAAGAGGGACTCACTCACACAGGACCTGAGCATGAAGGTAGTAACCAGATGAACTCGCAGCTCACAGTGCTGGAATGAAACAGTCAGAGATCAGGCCCCACTTGTGAACAACCTTCACTTACTTCACCTATCAGTCCAGTGTAGATAAATATCTAAAAGGAGGAAATCAGAGCTCCATGACACCTGCTTCTGGAGTAAGCAACAGAACTTTTACTTTGGGCAGAATGAGGAGCTGAGGCTAAGAACAGGCACTCAGAAGTCTGGGTGCAGGCCTCAGCGGCCCAGCACATATATTTATTAGCTAAGATGCTTTGAATAAATTGATTAAACTCATTATGCTTCACTTTTTTCATCTGTAAAGTGTGGATAAAATAAAACTGCTGTGAGGAGCAAAGGAGTGACTTTGCATAAATCCTTAGGCCAGCATGCAGCGTACAGAGAAGCATGACCTGTTGTAGAAGGAGCTGCGGGTAGCGATAGGGGTGGTGGGCTGCATTCCCGGCGCCCAGCAGCCCCTATCACTACAACCCGTTACATCCTTAGGCCAGCACGCAGCACACAGAGAAGTATGACCTGTTACATCAAAGATAGATCAACACAAAACCATGGTACCCAAGATTCAAACAATATGGTGTTTTAGTCAGCTTTGTACTACTATGACAAATACCAAGAAGAAAAAACTTAGAAAGTAAAACAGGTTTTATTTTAGTTTCCAGTCAATGATCAAGTTGTCTCATTACTTTGAGGTCTGTAGGGAGGAGTCCTATGGGAAAAGAGCTCATGGGAGAAGAAAACCATCCACCTCCTATGTAGAACAAGGTAGCCAGACTCTCATCATCAGATTCAAGGGTACACCACTGTGACCAAAAGACCTTTCTCTCACTGTGTGCCATCTCTTACACATTCCACCACCTCTAGTAGCACCATCAAGGGAACAAACTTTTGGTACATTCAAGATCGACATTAAAGCAATGCCATTAAATAAGACCTAAACATAAATGCAATGTGTATGTTGTTTGGGGGGATTTAACATGACATACACATTCTGCGTTAAATGTCTAACACATGAATTCTCCCTAATTTTAAGCAACTTAAGAACGAACATTTCTTGATGCTTTTAAAGTGTAGAACAAACACATAAAAAGAGCAATATTATTGTACAAACCCTGTAGTTTTATACTCTAGACACAAATATAACAGCTTGATGTGACATGATGTTATCATCTATAAAGTTCACACTCAAGAATTATGCAGCTGAGTTACAAAGGAAATTTCAAACAAACCCTATAATGTTTTAAGTGGTTTATGATTTGTATTGGGCTTCACTCATAGATATCCTGGCTGTAAATGACAGTTGGACATGCCAGTTAGAATTTTAACTACCCATCAAATTTCTAATCTTTTAAAAAGCCAGTGATTGTTGGTTGCATGATTATATTTCAAAAGTTATGCCTTGCATTTTTGGAGTCAGAAAGAGAAAACTACACAACATAAAAGCAAAATGAATTGTTTTCAAAAACTGAGATTTGGCATGTATGCCAATGTTAAGTACATATGTAAAACTACCTATACAATGACATATTTATTAACTGCTTTGCATGTAGTAGACCAATAATAATTGTTTTGCTTCCCTTCACAAATGTTCAGACATATATTTATCCTTAAATATACATACAAATAAGAGTGAAGACTTAGTGTTAATTTTTCAAATTAAGACATAAAAAGTGAAGACATTAATATAAAAACAATTACATTTTGTGAGCCTGCATTTTTTCTGCATCTGTAAACCTGTCTTTTATGCAATCCAAGAAGGGGGAGCTTCTGTATATCATGACCCTTGAGCATCTCTAATGTGTAGCCACTGGAAATATTCCTTTGCTAATACCTTTGCTAATGTCTTTTTCTCTTGGTACCAGTTCTTTCTTGCATTCATGCACAGTGTTATCATTTAGCTTTTCCATCATTTTTCTCACTGTCACTATGACCAAAACCATACTTAATCTCTATGAGTCCAACTAGAAGCACTGATATTCCACATTTATACTTGTTCATGAAAAAAATCAGTTCCTTTGAATTAATAAAGCAAAATGTCAGTGCCATTTTGAAACATTATTGCACCATGACTACTTTTGAGTTCCAACAAAAATGAAGTGTGCTAAATGCATTCTGAAAATAAATCATAGTGAGGTCAATGTATGATGTGGGATTCCCCTCTGTATGCAGTGATTACCATTGATTAATAAATAAACTGCTTTGGGCCTATAACAGGGCAGAACAGAGCTAGGTGGGGGTGGGGGGGGTACTAAACTGAATGCTGGGAGAAAGAAAGTAGAATCAGGAGAGGCCATGTAGCCCTGCCAGAGACAGATGCCAGAGGGAATCTTGCTGGTAAACCACACACGTGGAGATAAACAGATTAATAGAAATGGGTTAAATTAAGATGTAAGAGCTAGCCAATAAGAAGCTAGAGCTATTAGGCCAAGCAGCAGTTTAATTAATACAGTTTCTGTGTGGTTATTTCGAGTTTGGACAGCTGGGAATGAACAAGCAGCTTCCTACTACAAATGTATACTGCTAAATATTTATTTTACATTTTACAGATGTTGAAAAATAGAAAATATATTTCTCAATTGGTCAATACTTTTGAATCACTTCAGTGTAAAAAATAACTTTAAGGTGCAAACTGGGCTTTCAGGATATATCTCTGAGAATGGCAGATTCATTCTTGCTCTTCATGTCCTGATCTTTTAAATAGTCCTCCAAAAAGCCATTATACTGCCATTGAATATTTGTCAAGAATCAAATTAGTATGCTTGAAATTCACATATAATATTCATTTAGATAATTAAATTGAAATACTCAAAACTGTAATTTCCATTAAGAATTAAATACTGCCAATCTTATACAAAGAGTTAATTTCTAAAGATGACAATTATGTTATATGTTTGTAAAAGATATTAATTATTAATCTATATACAGTTTCTAGCATGGCTCTGAGGAATAACCACATACTGTTAATAATTCCTGAGGGATTTTAGGATGAAATTTGTATGTAGGACCAAAAACAGTAAAAATGGTTGCTCTAGAGTCAAAGGTATTAGGAGGGTTTGATTTCCAGCCCATGAGTCCATGCATGCATTTTAAGGGGGATAACTAAGTACACAGATCTGAATTTGAATTTTTCCTGTCTGAATTCCAAGGAACAAGAAAGGTTTAAATTTTTTAATAAAAGCTTTTTAAACATAAAGCAAAGAAAACCAGCCTACAAACCACACTAAGAGAGACTTACATAGATCTAATCTACATGGGAAGTAGAAAAAGACAAGATCTCCTGAGTAAAATGAGGGCATCGGGACCTTGGGGGAAGGTTGAAGGGGAGAGGGAAAAGGCAGGGAGGGGAGCAGAGAAAAATGTAGAGTTCAATAAAAATCAGAAAAAAAAAAAACCGAAGGTGATAACATGGCTCAGTGAGCAAAGATGCTTGTCACCAAGTTTGTGTTTCAATCCAATTACATGCTAAAAAGAGCGTTGTTTTCTTCCACTTAGTTGCTGACCTCCATACAACACTCACACATACACACACCCACTCACACCTACACACACATAGAGTAGACAAATAGATAAATATAATAAAAATGTTTTAAAAAGTTGAAACTCACTCTGGGGCAAAGATTCACCAAATAGCAATTCTTAAGTTCAATCGCTTTCTTTCTGCTTTCCAGATTTCCTTCATGTGTAATATTAACGTGACATTATTATTCAGTCTAATTTTAAAATGTGGAAAGCTTAAAATGACTTCAAGCAAACGGTCCGTTACTCTTTGCTTTGGGAAAAATGTATACATCTCTACATGGGACTTTCAAAAGAAACCATATGACTACTTGTGCTTTTCACATGCATTTTCACTCTAAAAGGAAAAGGGTCTTTGATGTGGGAAGGGGCAACTGTGGGGTGAAGAAACCATGACACAATAGTCAGAGACTGAGTACTCAATACACTTGTGGTGTTGGTAACTGTGTGTTACATCTGGGTAACGAGCTATAATCCAGAATCTTTAAATTGATATTACATTGAGGTGGAAATTATATCTGATCTGTTTCAGGGGAAACTATTTTAACTTATGAGTAAAATCAGCAGCACTTGGGAATTTTAGTGGAGTGGTTCTAGAATTTAAAAGAAATGTCACGAACATTTTATTTTCCATGTATGTAAAATATTCCACTGCTGAAGCTCATCAAAGTGTGTCATGGAAACAGACTGGTCTGTGAAGACCATCTTATAATACCTAGTCCAAACCCATGGGAACGAGAAAGAATAAAAATCTACATGAATAAAAATGACCTAGAGCCCTTAGAACACAAATCAACTCCTAAAAGTTGATAAATAAATCAAGAAAATAAGTAAGTAAAATTAATTTACCTTTCTTTGGAGCTGGAATGCATGGCAAAGTGATTCACATGGATGTACATACATGAACATGAGTACACACATACACACAAAGTCTCCTTCCGTACTATCCTACTTCCATACTTTCAAGAGCACAGGGAGTCAGGTTAAGAAACTTTGCCAAGCATGAATGAGAGATCTTTTGACTGTTAGCGATCTATTCTTGCTATCTGCCAACCATTGAGTCTTGTTGATGAAACACACAAATACCATTTCTCTGGAGGGAGTGGATACTGTGGCATTCTGATTTCCTGGTAAATACTCCTGTGATATAATTTAACACCCTTCATTCTCTAATTCTACAGATAAGGCATTAGGCTCTATTTGTGTTTTAAAAGGCAAAGTAATAGAAGTTTTAAAAGGAAACTTAATCTTTCTGACAGTTGTACACAAAAGCAAAAGTTCATGAAAATTTCTTCTGAAAACATTGCACTTGTTTTTCAAAAGGTCCGTTTTGCTGATTAACAATTTCTAAACCTCAAATGTGGACTATGGCATATAAAGAGAGTCTTGAAAGAAGCTATGAAGAAAGTGTAAAACTTAGATGGACTATACCCCCTCTAAGATGGAAATACTAATATAGTAAATGTCATGCCCAAAAAATGTTCCTGAGCATATCCTAAAAGGATACTTTTTTCACTTTCAACATAAATGTAATAATATCTAAATGAACGTAATAATGTTTTAACTATAAAGCAATTATTGTAAATGTGGTATATGTACATCATCATTCAAATCACTGCTTTTTTCATATTTTACTACCCCAAAATATGCTTATTATATACATATTCCATAAAGTTAATTAATTTAAAATATTTTTAATTTTCTTTTTGGTAAATATGAATATTCAATAATTATTGATAAAAATATAATTTATTTGCATCAAGCATTATTTTAGAGAGAAAGGAGAAAAGATAAGTAAATATATTTAATATGTTCACAAACTTTCAATGGAGTTTGATTTCTTTCCATTTTATTGAAAATTATAACAAAAGATTGATGTGGGATTTCCCTCTGTATGCTGTGATTATCATTAATGAATAACGAACTGCTTTGAGGCTATAGCAGAACAGGGCAGGGGGAGTAGAGCTAGACAGGGAGTACTGGACAGAATGCTGGGAGAAAGAAGGGCAGAGTCAGAGAGAAGCCATATAGCCCTGTGGGAGATAGACACCAGAACTTTACCTGGTAAGCCACAGCACATGGCGATATACAGATTAATGGAAATGGGTTAAATAAAGTTGTAAGAATTAGCCAACTAAGAAACTAGAGCTAATAGACCAAGCAGTGATTTAATTAATACAGTTTCTGTGTGATTATTTCAGGCCTAAGCTAGCCGGGCAGCTGGGAACCAACAAGTGACCCTTCTTCCAACAAAAAATGACAAGATTATATGTTAAGAATCTAGACCACAAACAAAATGCAGTTACTACATCACTTAATTGTAGTAGTTTTAAGTTATGAAAGTTTGAGACAGTAAATGTACAAGGTTCAAAGACACAAAAGGATGTTGGGCCAACGTAGACAGAGAGCATAAAGGCAGGGAGAGTTGAGTAGACTCTATGGGAATGGAGGTAAACGGTCAAAGACGGTGGCCAGTGAAAGAATCAAGTAGAACAGAATCAGGGGTCTATGCCAAAGGTGCCCCAGGAGGAAGCTGATATTCTTTCTGTACTACATCCCTCTCTTCATGTGTAGACCACATTGTGTCCATTTGGAACATTTGACTCATCATTCACTTTTAGAATTAGTGAATTCCAGAAGATGGTTTCACAAAAAAAGTTAAATAAAAAATTCAAAGTAGGACTAATACCCTTCTTAAACTCTCTGACTATATAAGGAATACTTCCAAACTCATGAGAAAAACATCGCAAACAAGCAAGCCGCAAAGGAAGACAACAATAGGCCAGTCAGTGTCTCTACTGAAGATTGATAACAATAAAAAATTTCAATAAAATACTAGCAAATTTAATTATGTAATATATGTAGAACATAAAATGATTGTATACCACAATCAAATGGCAGAAGAATGAAAATAGATCCATATCTATCACCGTGCACAAAACTCAAGTCCAATTGGATCAAAGGCCTCAACATAAAGCCAGACACACTGAACCTTATAGAAAAGAAAGTGGGAAGAATACTTGAATGCATGGTCACAGCAGATAACTTTTTAAATATAACCCCAGTAGCACAGACACTGAGCGAAACAATTAACAAATGGGACCTCCTGAAACTGAAAAGCTTCTGTAAAGGAAAGGACACAGTCAACAAGGCAAAACGACTGCCTACAGAATGGGGAAAAAAATCTTCACTAACCGCATATCAGACAGAGGTCTGATTTCCAAAATATACAAAGGACTCAAGAAATTGGTCACCAAAAGAACAAATAATCCAATAAAAATGGTATTTAAGTATTTTTTAATGCATGAAAAACAGTCAATATACCACATTATCTTAAAATATATAAAAGACCACATGAACATATCCATAGAAGTAGAAGAGACATTTGATATAAGTTAGCATCTTATCATGCTTTATGAAAACCACTGTGCAGCACAAGTTCTAATTGGTCTTAATAATAAAAACTACGAGTTAAATATTGGAGTAAATGCTGAAAGATCTGAGAAGCAAAGGAGACAGCCACTAGAGAGACCTCTACTTAATCCTCAGAGCAAAGTGTGCAAGATCTTGTCTCCACAAATTGAATTTGTGATTGAATGCCTTGAGTTCCTGTCTCCTCCTGCCTGATATCCCTCTCTCCTCTGAAGCCATATCCCTTCCTGTCTCCACCTTCCTAGTGCTGGGATTAAAGGTGTGTGACTCCCAAGTGTTGAGATTAAAGGTGTGAGCCACTACTGCCTGGCTTCTATTGTTAACTAGTATGGCTAGTTACACAGAATGATTTTCAGGCAAGCTTTATTTGTTAAAGCACAAACAAAATATCACCACATCTCTCAGCAATAAAGGCCATATATGAACCTCTCAATCGTAAAGGCAATATATGAAAAGACATAGCTAACATCAGACTCAACAGTGAAGAGTTGAAAACTTTTCCTTTAAGATTGAGAACAAAATAAATATATCCACTCTCACCATTGCAACTAAGATAATCCCTCACCATAGCAGATAAATAGATGTGAGAGATACAGATAGGAAAGAAAAAAGCAAATGTCTGCATATGACATTAGCACACATATAAAACCCTAAGGACTGTGCTTAACCATACATAGAAATATACCTCATCTCTAGAATTAATAAATGTATTTTTAAGTTGTAATATATAAAATCAAATAGAAAAAGATCAGGCATGTTTCTCTATATAACATGAAACTAAAGGAATTAAAAATAATCATAAGAGAAAAGGAAGAAATAAGGTAGGAATAAGTGTAAGCAGAGCTGAACGATCTATACACAGAAACATATGAACATCCCACTTTTCCTGGAATACTATCCTACCAAACTTGTTTGGAAGCCAGTTGTGGCTTTCTCATGGTTCAGACTGGACCAATTTAGCCATCCAATTATAATATTCTACATATATTATATTACCCCACTATCAGATATAAAGTTCTCTTTGTCCTTCATGACCCATTTTACCCTCATTGCTCAGCTCTAATTATCAACATTACCTCCTATAGAACTTGGCTCAATCAAGGGGCCTCATTAAAGACAACTGGACACGGACTACCAGCAATCCCATCAACTAGCAGCAAACAGTTCCTTCCAGTCTTATCTCTGATCTTTCTGAGTGACCTGTTGTCGTTTATTTTATTCTCATTCTTTATATGTTAGCAAGTGCAGTTTAAATAATAATAGTCTTTGCCTCATTTGGTTAACATTAAAAGAGCTTCACATTTTCCCCCTTGGGACATGAAACATTTTCTTGCTACTAAATAAAATATAAAGGCTATTAAAAAATAAAAAGATATGTAGTCCTTGGCTACAAACACACATTTCATCCTGTCACCGGCCTCTGTAGTTGAGGTTCAAAATCAGTAATTTCAATTTGAAACTGTTTCTTACTGCTTCCAAAGCCAAGAGTATACATGAATAACAAAAAGCTTCAATGTTTTGTAAATAAATTCAATGGCAAATAATTCATGTTTCTACCACCTTCATTTTTTATTTAAAATAAATCAAGACACACACACATGTAAACTTGAGACCCCTTAAGAAGCTCATTTGGATATCATGCAATAACGTGTCCTGTAAAAGAAATGGATAGAAGCTAAGGGAAGGATATGTGGCAGTTTATAAAACATGTGTCAAAATCACCTTTACCCTGACAGTTGAGATGATTTAAATCCACCTCACACCTTATACTTGTCTCTCTGCTTTAATCTGTACATTGATTTTTGACCAAATAGCCTCAAGACTTGAGATAATCAAATCACACCACAGGAAACACAAATCATCCTCCTTGCTTGCTGTCTGGTAGCTGCTTTAGATTTATCTTTACTTACAATAATTGAAAAAAAAAGAGTAAGTCATAGCATACAATCAATGGTTTTCGTCTTCCATCAATTATAATTTTTGCTAACAGATATAAAATCCAGTTGTTATTCTTTTAATCTGTCAATTAAATGTCAAAACTATTTTGCATCTGTTCAAGCCTTGTGGACACTAACAATACCTGCTATTACACTGTCACCTCCATCTGATGGCAGATTTTTTTACACTGTTTATACTTTATCTCCAGAGAAATAGTTTTGTGAAATATATTCAACATAGAAAGAAAAGACATTTTCACTAATTTGTAAAAGTTAAACAACATCTCCTAAAACCTGTTCCCATTGCTTTTTCTATGGCCTAAGAAGTTTATAAACATATTCTCGGGATTTACTACATAAGACTTTATTTCATACATTTTTGAAAGTTGCTCTGTGAAATTTCTGTATAGGATATGTACTTGCCCTTTTGATTGTTTTAAACAAAAAATTAACATCCATTCTTACTCTTTGTTTGGTCCCAATCCAAAATAACTTCCGTGATGCAAGAGATTTTTTGGTAAGAAGCATTTCCTGTCTGTGCCTACAGGAATACTCAACAAGTAAGACAAAGCATTCTGTTAATATTTCTCCCCCACCCCCACACACCAAATATTCCTTCAACCAGCCAGTCTTTGATATTGTTTTCAGTCCAATGTTTCTCTGTCCCTCAGCTCATGAAAATCTGCTATTCTCCAGTAGCTGCTGTCCTGTCTACACAGAGCTGCACTGGCAGCAGGCACAGAGGCTGCTGTTACACTGAATCTTCCCTAATTTAGTCCAATGCAGAAAGAAAGACCAGTTTCCAATATGAGCAGAAATTGTGAGGGCAGCCGCAGGCTGAAAGAATTGCCTATAAATATTTAGGCACTGCCAAGGCAAGCAAACTCACTGAAATTAAAGAAGAAGGTAATAAGGGAGGGAGGGGGAAAGAAGGGAGGGAGAGAGGAAGGAATTGAGGGGAGGAAGGAGGAAGGAGGAGGAGGGAAGGGGAGAAGGGAAGGGAACAACAGAAGGGGAGGGGAGGGAATGGAAGGGAAGGGAAGTCTGATAGGTAGGGAAGGTTAGTAGGTAAGAAGCCAGGATAGATCTGAGGAAGGAGAAAAGGAAGAGACAGGTGGAAGAATGGAAACAAGATGAGAGAAGGAAAACAAAAAGCAGCTGAGAAGGAAAGGATGGATGGAGAGAGGAGGGGAAGGGGCAGAAAGAAGAAAAGGAAGGAAGCAGGATGTAGAAGAAAGGAGGGAAGAAAGAAAGAAGTGCATAGAGGCAGAAAAGAAAGGAAGGTGGACTTGAAAAATAAAAAGAAGAGAGGGATAATAAATTTTTTTACCGGTAAAATAATACTTTGCTCTTGGGCAGTGAGAGAGTTTCCCAGAGGCAGAAACAGAAAAGCCTGACTCCCTACTCCAGTAGTACAGACCTCTACAACGCCATAGCATTGGCCTTTGTATTTTCACTTCTATACACCGAGAAAACTTCTTTCTTGCTCTCATAAGAAGAGATGCAACTTTTGATTACCCTGATGTTTTCAACATTTTAAACTTCATTATGACAGAGGAGACAAATTCTGAATACAGAAAGAAGTACAGCCTCAGAGAACTGTCCACAGGGCCTGAATGAAGGTCATCTTTGTAAACCTCAAGGTCAGTTGTCTGTGGCACACTGTCAAGAATCTGAGAGCACAGTCCTCTCAAAACTTAGAACATGGCGAACAATGAGGGCTGATGAGACGCCAAGGACAATGGCACGCGGTTTTGATCCTACGCAATCTGCTGGCTTGGTGGGAGCCTAGCCAGTTTGGATGTTCACCTTCCTAGATATGGACGGAGGGGGGAGGACCTAGGACTTACCACAGGGCAGGGAACCCTGACAGCTCTTTGGACTGGAAAGGGAGGGGGAGAGGAGTGGGGGGAAGGGGAGAGGGGTGGGAGGAGGGGGAGAAGAGTGGGAGGAGGGGGAGGGAAATGGGAGGCTGGTGGGAGGAGGTGGAAATTTGTTTTTTTTTTCTTTTCTTTATCCTCCTTTTATCAATAAAAAAATTAAAAAAAAAAAAAAAACTTAGAAACCATTGCTACAGCATTCTGTTCCTTCTGAGGATCATGATATCCAGGCATCTCTCTGAAATCCACAGTGAGAAGTGAGACAATGAAGATACAGGCTGATAATATCCTCTGCATGTGTGCGTGTGAGTCTGAGTGTTTGTGAGTGTTTGCACACACGTGTGTTCATAAATGTAGCAAGTGTGAAAACAAAATAATGGAATGTTTGGCTTGGGAAATGACTCAGCAAATAAAGTGCCTGCCACAGAAGCAGAGGATTCCCAGAACCCACAAACCAATGGATATGATAGAGTGTGACTGTTACCCCAGCATGAGTTGAAATAGAGACTCATATATTCTGGGGCAGGCCACACACTCAGTGCAGACAAAACTGAGTTTTGAGTTCATTGACAGTGAAAGAACCCATCTCGAAAGAAAGAAAGAAAGAAAGAAAGAAAGAAAGAAAGAAAGAAAGAAAGAAAGAAAGAAAGAAAGAAGAATGAATGGAAGTAAGGAAAATAAATGGTAGAGAGCAATGGAGAAAGCCCAGATTTCAATTATTCACCTTTGCATTTGTATCACAAAATGTATACAATGTAAAAAAATGTAAAATGAAACATTTCTCTTTGTAAGTCTATGATAAAAGAGTTAACCAGATAAATACCAAATCCTACAATTTAGTAATGTTCAACATACTTAATTAAACCAATAAAAATATTTATTAAAACATATATATGCACATGAGTCTTAGGTAAAATATTTTTGGACTATGAAGAAAAATAAATCATATTGAAGTTCTTTCCAAAGAGACATATAGAAACCGACTTTTCTAGAAGCTTCATATTTAAACATTAAAAATATCGATATACAACAGACTCCCATTAAAGGAACACATGTACTACAAATTAAAGGAGAGGAGACCAATTCACAGTGAGCTTTTTGTTTTGTTTGTTGCCAGTTTTTTGCCTACTTTTGACACTTGGAACATCTCTTGTCACTCACCATCAGTTATGATCAGCCTTATGACATAGGTTTTCTGTTCTCCTGTGCTGTCCTCAGAACGGCATCTGTAAAGTCCAGAGTCAGCAGACGTGGCATTGGGGATGATGAGGACACTCGGTGTGCTCCCCTGGCTGCAGTTGCTCCATGTTTTTCTTAGGTACTTTGATGTGTAAGTTTTCCTTTGAGATAGGTTACAGGAAGCTAAGGCATCTACCTGATGGGGCTGGACTTTTTCCCACATTACTTGTTGCACTGGCCAGTTATTTGGAAGCTGGCAACTGAGTGTGACATTTTGTCCAGGTTCTGCAGACAGGTGGCCATTTGGGGGTGCAGTTATCTCAAAACTATCTGAAAAAAAGAAGCAGAGCTTTAAGCAGGTGGTTGGATATTCACACAGAGAGGGGAGGCTACCCAGGAACTCACACTGAGCTGATTGGATTGGTAATTACCTAGTGCAGTTGCTTCAAGATTAAACAATATCCATGCTTTGCATTTTTATAAGAGAATGGATTTTTCAACAAGGTTTTATAGACAGAAACGGTATACAATGCTTGACATATGTCTTTCTAATGTTACTTGGTTGATCAGATAATGAGAAATATAACTGAAAACCTTGGTACTCTCATAGCAGTGATCATATCAGGGTCTGAATTCACAAAACTAAACCAGTGACACCAATTTCCAGATTATAATATGAGACAAGAGACTAAGGTTTAATGGCCAAGAAAAGATACTACATCATTTTTCATTAACTACATTTGGTTATACAAAAATATCTAGTCTGTGTATGGAGACTTACATTAGTATAAATTTCTGGTGCCAAAAATACTCTCCCTCGAATTCCTACCCTTCATCTCACCATTTCTAGAGTTTACAGCACAAGAAACCGCCATCAAGTACTTCAATAATTGTCTGCTTTAATATTTTCTGGGGACCATTGTATGCCTTTTAGAGTTCTATTAGGTTCAATTTTTTTCAAAGAAATAGGAAAATATAATTCTCCACTCCTGTTTTCTCATGAGTGCAAAGCATGTGCTGTCAGAGACTCTGCTATCTTGTGCAGTGAGCACCCAAAGATTCTTGTGTTTAAAACTGTATTCAGTGTTAAGATCTGTAGGGATAAGTCCCGCCCCTTAGGGGGTGTGTTCGCCTCGGGCTAATGTTTGCCTATAAATTTGGCAAGCGTGCTCCCAGCTGTCCCTTTTTCTGCTTTCCTGGTCTCCACGGGAACAGTGGTTCTGTAAGTCTATTTCGCCATTATAGCTATATATATTTTTACAATCTGTCTGCATTCGTTTACGCCGTTACATTTTGGCATCCAACGTGGGCTATTTTGCCCCCGACTCAAGTGGGTAGCCTGCTAGCTAACACAGCACCCTCCCGGGTACTGTTTTTCAGTTCGTGACTCCGGCCTCAGTGCCGGGTCCGAGACATACTCGGCCACACAGGCCCATTCTGCCTGCCTTGGCTAAGTTTTACAGCGGAACCCCACTGCCTGAATTAGCGGAAGCTCAAGTACCTACGGTTTTGCAACAAAAGCTGCCACAGCAGCAGATTTGGTCTGAGACAAAGTGACTTGGCCGGGCGGTGGTGGCACAGGCCTTTAATCCCAGCACTTGGGAGGCAGAGACAGGCGGATCTCTGTGAGTTCGAGGCCAGCCTGGTCTACAAGAGCTAGTTCCAGGACAGGCTCCAAAAACACAGAGACCATCACTGGCAGGAACCGATCATTGCAGGTAAAAAATTTTTTCTTTTATAAACAAAATGTCTGAACACGTTAGTATTCAAGAATTTAACAGTTTTTTTAACTGTACCATGTGGGAGATTTTACAAGAGGTGTCTATCACCCCACATCTATGGATCCTTCTGGGATTCGTAGTTTTCATTGCCACTAAATGGTTTGATAATAGAAATATGATAAAGTCTTTACAAGACGAATCCAGGATTCTTAAGGCAGAGATTGAACACTTAAAAACAATTGAGAATCAGTTTGAAGTTCTCCAGGCTGATGTTAAGGAGAAATTCATTACTATGGAAGAGGGAACAGCTGATTTGGATCATAAGCTTCAGTCCCTTTCTGTAGGAACTGAAACATTAGTGGCTGATATTAAGGAGAAATTCATTACTATGGAAGAGGGAACAGCTGATTTGGATTGTAAGCTTCAGTCCCTTTCTGTAGGAAATGAAACATTAACTGAGAGAATCAAAACTGCTGAATGTGACAATCAGATTTTGTCTAAAGCTTATGACAGATTGACAGAAAGATTGTCAATACAAGAAGGCACAGTTTATGCCATAAAAATTATCTCCAAAGATGAGATGTTATCTCTAACGGACAAACTTCATACTTTAGAATCCTCAATGAAGTCTTTGGAACATAATTCTGGACAGGAGATTCAGACATTACAGAAGGCAACGGTGAGTAGAATTGAAAAGATTGAGGAATTTATAAATTCTGATGAAGAAGAGCAAAGGGTAGAAAGGCAAATTTTAACTACAAAGATCTAGCACCATGAACATGACAGATATTAACTCACATGAACAAATGTTCTTCAGGGGTACTCCATCATTTTTGAGACCAGAAAGTTTGTGGACTTAATGAAGATACTACAACTCAAAATTTTTGTTTCTAAGATCAGAATATCTCAGAGCTGTAACAAGTGAATGAAACTCCAGCTCGATTCATCCAAAGTCTTTACTGCCACAAACCAAGAACGCTTATTTGTTAGCTAAGAAGAGACATCTAAACAGCAATATGTCACAGAATTTATGGGCAGGTGGAATGGAAAAAATAGAAGAGCATCTATTTATCTGTGTCAGCTATGCTCAGAAGTGACAAGGAACAAGTGTTTGGGCTTATAAAGCAATAATCAATAGTAAAAGGAAGGGAGTGAGGGAAGGCAATGGACAATAAGAAAATAGTGCATTTGAAAGAGAGTACAGGTCTAAAGTACCGTATGATTTGCTGTTCATATTAGATTAGGACCTTATATCTACTGACACCAAAAACTAGCAGTAACAAGTGGCTCCTGGTGTGAAAACCCTTGCAAATAGAAAAGCCACAATTATCTAGTGTTTCAGTGTGTGGCCTTGCAAATGTTCAGCAAAAGTAACACTTTACCCACATAAGAGGTATACAGAAACTGTTTCATCTCTAAGCTACAATCCAACACAAAAGAAGGGGACAAAATGAAAAAGAGAAAAAGTATAAGAAGAAAGTAATAATAAAATGAAAGCTTAGGGGAAGTTCCTAGAAAAACAATGGGAAACAGAAGGGAAATGCCAATTCAGACATTAGCAGTGATTAGTAAAACGGCTCCAAGCAGTTCTGGGCCTTCAGGAGAAGGCGGGTAAAATCCCTGGCTACAGATTTTGGTGCTTGTCTTCAGGAATCACTTTCACAGCTCCTTGTCTTCAGTCCTTCTGGATGCTTCTCTTTGCAGAAGCTTTCTTTAGGCTGTTCCCACCCTACTCTGTTCTCAGGAGCAGCTCCATATACTTGTCAATTAATGCAAGAAACGATACATTCTGCTTAAGTAAATTACCTGAATTTATATGAAGGACAAATCCATGAAGCACTGGAGAAAATCTCTACCCATAAACAGCCAGACCTAAGAGATGGAGGGAGCTTTAAGGGCAGACAGATTCCAGTTCAGGCTCCACATAAGGACCCAGACCCACCTCCTTGCAGACTCAAACAACAGCAAAATATCAGGATAGCTGGTTAGAAGCATCAAGAAGCTTCCCCTGTGCCCCCACCCCACCCCAGTCAAATATCATTCTAAGAGAGTTGACTTTTTGGTCTGAAATGAAAACCAAGTTCTACACAAAGGTTGCTTGTGACTGCTAGGCTCATCCAAGTGGAAGACTGTCCAATGTGAGACTAAAAATAACAATCAAGAAAATCTGACATAAAGAAGAAGGCACACCATCCTGATAGATGGCAAATTTAAAGGTGAATCCATTTAAACCAGAGACAAAACTGCCATGGGGAGAAAAGGTCTGATTTTAATTGAATCCCATAATAAATTTTAATTGATTCCCAAAATGAAAAATAAAATAGAAACTCATTGATTCCATACGTATAATCCAGCCATGTACTAGTTTCTAAAATGAAAATAAAATACTGTTGTCTAATTTTTATTGGTATATTCAAATTTACAAGTGACTTTTCTTTTAATTAATAGATTATTAATTAAAAAAATTACTTCTGTGCTTTATCTATTTTTTGAAGTACTGCTCCACCTCTGCAGAACCAATCACTGCTGGGTCTAATTATACTTCTTTCTTGTTTCAAATCCCTAGTTGCTGACTATCATAATCAGTATCCCACAGGCCTATCACCCAGTCTGCAGTTTGGGAAGCTCTTCACATCATCCAGGGATGTATAACAGTTTCTTCCAGAATTGTAACACTCCCTGCAGGAGGGAAGGGGAGCCACTGGAGGTAAAGCAAGTGTTGCATGTCTGGGAAAGCTCAAACTTGCAAAATTTTGGATAAACCTGCCTGGGGTTGTCAAGGCAGCAAGCAACCTAGAGCAGTAGAAAGCTCCAGGTTTAGTGCTTCTATGAGTTGTCACCAGTTTGGGGGTGTTTGGTTGTTCTTTGGGGATGATGTAGCTTCCTTTGAGTCATTCTTGCTCCTGTAAATGAACCCTTATCCATAATTCTGTTAGTTGTCTCAATAAAATTTATTGGTTCACCAAATTTGGTCCATCATCATGAGATTAATTTCTGGGGTAAGTAGATATGTATGTATATCATGTCTTCCAGGAAAGGATTATTAAATGACCCCATGAATATCACAGAGACGTGGGTCTCTTTATACCAACTTCACAAGTCAAGCCTTTGTGCAAGCCAACTAACAAGTAACACCACTCTATTTTGAGCCACAACAGCCACCCTTGCAAGAAATTAAAGAGGGAAATCAAAATTATTTTTTAAATAGAAAGTCAATTTGCACTCCACATTGTAATCAATACAAGATGCCTTTTGATTGCCTTGGGTGGCACTGACATCTGCAATAATCCTCATATTAAGAAATATATTTAAAATAACATTTTAGTGCCAAAATAAAATAGGAGTTCTATATAAAGGTAAAATAAAACTGAAAATTCATGAAAAGATATTCATGTTTCCTAAAAAAATAGTAGTCTTGCCAAAACAACCAAGCTCCATTCTAACCATGCTTTTAAATTTACTACCAATTTACAAAGCTAAAGAGTTGAGAAGTGTATTATATGACACCTTGAGAAGGCAGAACATTGGACTGCACAAAACTCAAACTTATGAAAAATATAACAAAGAAGAAAAGAGGAACTTACAAGTACAAAAAGACTAAATAGCTCTAATGCATGAAGTTGATACAGCTTGAGAATATAAAATAGATAAAATCTAATAAAAAAAGGAGTACGAAAAATATAAAATAGTAATATTAAGGCCAAGATTGATAGTTGGGCAAGCTATAAAAACCTCACATAGGAATTTATCTTATAGCTATTGCTGAAATGACTAAGGTAACACTCTTCTCTTCTGCTTCCATTTTGTGCTTGCTTAGAAAGTTCTCAACTCCCTACCCCCTCTTCCACAACAGTCACTTCTACCCTGGAAGACAGTTGAGATTTGCATGGTCTTGACCATGGTCCAGACATACTAACCCAAATAATTAAAGTAAACTAAAGTAACTAAAAAAGTATAAATAAAAAATAATTGGCATGCCGGGAGGTGGTGGCACATGCCTTTAATCCTAGCACTCGGGAGGCAGAGGCAGGCGGATCTCTGTGAGTTCAAGGCCAGCCTGGTCTAGAAGAGCTAGTTCCAGGACAGGAACCAAAAAGCTACAGAGAAACCCTGTCTCTAAAATAAAAAACATTAATAATAATAATAATTGGCATGTTGTGTCTAAAATAATTACTATGCTCTTCCGGGAATGAACATTTCAAGGTTACTCTGATCCTCAAATAACTTTGGTGTAAAGTATGTATGATCTTTGTAAATTTTGTCCTTAAAATCTCTATATCCCTGAGCTTGGATGCCAAAGGATTTTTTTCAGAGGCACAAGCCTGCACTAGGTCTGGCTACTAATAAAAGAGACTAAAACTTCTAATTGGTATACTCAGCATGGTTGTCAATAACTATCTCACATGGATCATTTAATTTCTAATGAAATTTTCTTAATTAAAGAGCTAAAACTATTTGTTGAATAAATTTTGGGAAGCCAGACAACTGAACTAACTGGAAGCATTTGGTTTGTAAAAACCCTTCACACTCTTGGGCTCTCATTTTTGCTGTAACTGTTAATCAGGTAATAAAATTACCAGATTGTTTCACAAATAGAGGCATCTTAACTTCCCAAAACACTATGCTTGTAGGTGACAGAATGCAAATTTAACAAAATTAATTTTATTCTTGAGCCCTTGCATTTTTCATGCAATAATATTCCCACCTCCAAGTCTCCTTCTTTTCCACATCTGTTTCTAACCAGATACCTTTCACTCATCCCTGAGTGGAATATCTCCCCTCTGAGAGCCACCTCAGACCTTGAGATATATTACCCATGTTCAATTATTCTTTACTCTTCCCTAGTCATTCAAATTTGTGGAAGGTGTGGGTTTCCCCTGCATTCTTATTTTACATGAGTATTTCATGCACTTAGCCTCCATTTCTAATATTCCACCAAATACTCCAACTGTTACCTGTGGCCTTGACCCTAAATGTTAGCTGGCCAACCTTCTGTAAAGCCCCACTCTACATGGTTGGCATCTATGTTTTCTTACATCTTTTCTTTCCTCATGCCTTCCTTCTGCTTCATAATTTGCTCCTCTTTCTCAAGTGTTCTTCTCTGAATGTCACTCTGTATTTGCCACCCTCTGGTGTTTTTGTCTACTCTCACTTCTCCACCACTTCTTGTGGGAGTGAAGTGGAATCTACAGCTCCCCCTTGCTTAGATGTCTCAATTGGTTTCCAAAGTACAAGACAATAACTTGTTCTTTGGATGTTTAAAATAGACTAACTGTTACACAGTGCAGAATTGCCCCTAGCCATCTGTGGTAGCTATTATTACATCAGTTAATTAGAAGTGTTAACACTAGTGGCTTCAGTGTATTCCCATCCCTGCCTAGTCTGTGAAAATGCTCAATGGGACTCTTCTAAACTCTGAACATTGACTTTAGGATGCCAAAGATAGTGTTCTACAGTGACCTGAGATAATTTCCAGACAAGCAGACAAAAATAAATAGACAAAACTAAATAAATAAACACACTAATTTCTAATTTTAAACAGAGTCCAAGAAGTGGAAATGAGGGTCCAGAAAGTAGAAAAGATTGGTTTTTCATTCCTCCCACTCTTCAACTGCACTTTCGGAGCTCATTCCAGTGCTCCAATACAGGAATGTGCCTCTGTTTCCATCAGTTGCTGGATGAAGGTTTTATGGTGATATTTAAGATATTCATCATTCTGACTACAGGGCAAGGCAAGTTCAGACCCCCTCTCCTCTATTACTTAGGATCTTAGCTGGGGTCATCCCTGTGAATTCCTGGAAATTTCTCTAGAGCCAGGTTTCTTGCTAACCCCATAATGGTTCCCTGAATCAAGACACCTCTTTCCTTGCTCAGCCAAGGTATAGTAGGGAGGGCCTTGGACCTTCCCCAAAGCAATGTGCCTTACCCTCTGAGGAGTAGAAAGGGGTGGGATGGGAGGGTATGTGGAGGAAATGGGAGGACGGGAATGAGTGGGAACTTGGCCTGGTATGTATAATGAAAAAATATAGTTTGTTTTCTTTAAAAAAATAAAATTTAAAAAAAGAGAGAGAGAGGTTTCTGAAATTCACAGAACAGGCAGTGTGGGAGGATGCTGTAGCGAGGGCAGAGGAAGGAGGCCAGACCCCAAAGACAAAGTTTCCCCCAAAGTAGCTTTACCACCCTCGCTCTTCCTGTGACAGACAAAAGCCAAAAAACGTCAGTTGTGGCAGACCCCTAACTGAAGTTTCAAGCAGTTTCAAGCAGAAAAGGAACAGAACCTGTAACCTAAAACACGTGAGTGTTCAAAGAGCTGCAGCAGGCCAACTTCCAGTTACTGCTGCAAAATCACTGCAAATGTGTTCATTTCAAACACAGAAAGTAACAAATAGTTTAGATACCCTTTCCTTAAAATGCTCCAAGGTTCCACAAGGACTAAGTTAGGAATGCGTTCCACTAAATTTATAAGGCAAGGTTCACAGCCTTCACCAGCGAATAAAGTGGTCTAGAATGAGGTCCATTGAGGATGCAATTAAAGATGAAGTTATCCTGCAGTCGGTCAACCCTTATGCAATATGACCAGCATCTTTACATTATAAAGAGGGGGAAATTGGACACAGAACAAGAGGGATAATGCCACAGGAGAATGAAGGCAGAGACTGGTGGAGTGCCACAAGCCAAGGAACAGCTGGGGCTTGGGGAAAGACCTGGCACAGATATTAGAGCAACTGATGTTGGTACCACACACTTCAAGCTCCTCATCCACCCATAATACTCTCCTTTTGGGAAAGCCATACAGATTGCAACACTTGTTACAGTAGCTGTGTCCATAACTCAGGACTACATTTGGGTAACAGAAGCTTTATCAGCCCATTCTGAAGCACCCAGGATGCCTTGTTTAGAAAAGTGACAGTTTCCACAGGCCCCACCATGAAATACCATTTGACATCCTTCATTTAAAGTGTAGATAAAAGGTAAAGGAACAAAGCAAGATAAAAATGAGCTAAGAGATTGCTTGCCTGAAAAGCAATGATAAAGAGGGAAGGATGAGAGCTACCATCAGGAGATAAAACACAGCCTGACAAAGCCATCCCAAAAGCAGGACAGAGACATTTGTCTAAATGGAACAAAAGAGATCAGTCCTAGATGATGAAGCAGGGACTCACCCCAGAAATCACAAATAAAAGAAAAATTGACAATAGTGTCAGAACTGGCTGCACCTGTCCAAGCCCCAGACAGAAAACCACTTGCCTCACGGCTTGGCAAATATGATTCACTCTACCCAGGACTCCAAACAGTGATCCAATCTACAGCCCCAGACGTAGATAACCCAAGATGCTCCCCAGGCAGCTTCCAAGAGCTCTTGAGCCTAGAGAGCTTTGTCTGAGGGTAACCAGGATCTGAACATTTTAATTGCCACTCAGATTCTCTCACCATGCTACCTGGAAGTAATGCTATTTGTTTAAGACGGTAACAAAAAATTGGCTAAAACACATGAAAAATTACAACTTTTTGACAATTCTACATTAATTTATCCTAGCTAGAAAAACAAATAAGGGGGCACAAGAATTTTAAGAAGTACATTTCTGAAATCTTTTAAAACAGAAATATATTACAGTCCACGCACTTTCAGTTTTTCTTCTAAAATGTTGTCAAGGGTTTCCCACATTTATGAATAGATATTGACTTTCTATGTAGGAAATTTTTAGAAGAAAAAGAAAAAAACATGCAAGAAGATTAATCCTTTCTTTAATATATCTCAGCAGAGAACATAAGCTGGAATACAGTACATTTTATGTTATATACTAAAAACATGCATGTGCCGCTTTAAACCAGATGTCTCTACCCAACTGTCCCCCCCAGAGCTCAGGGAACCACATGAAAGAGGAGGCAGGAGTAGGGGAGACAGAGGGGCTGAAGGACTCCAGGAAAACAAGGTCCTCTAAAACAGCTGAGCAAAGCTCATGTGAACTCACAGAGACTGAAGCAGCCAGCACAGGGTCTCCAGGTTCAGCACCGAGACCTTTGCACATGTATCTTAGCTTTCAGTTTGGTGCTTTTATAGAACTCCTGAATGCATAAATGACTGTGTCTCTGATTCTTGAGCCCTCTCTTGCGCATCTTGGTTTTGGTTGGCTTGGCTTGTCCCACTTCCATGTGATGGTTTTCATTTTACCTTATATTTTATTTTGTTAGATTTTTCTGTTATTTACTCAATACCTGTTCTTCCCTGAGGAGAAACAGAAAGGGAGTGGATCAAGATGTGAAAGTAGGTAGGGGAACTGAAAGATGTAGAGGAAAGAGAAATTGTTTTCAAATTATATTGTATGAGAAAAGAATATAGTGAATAAAAGAAGGAAAACGTGTGTGTATGTTGTGTGAACATATCCACATGTGTATACAGGTGTGCGTGTATGTGTCTGTCCATGTGTGTAGGGAACAGTGGTCAACATCAGATGTCTTTAGAACAGTCTCTTCCTGAACCTGGAGCTTGATGATTCAGCTAGACTGGATAGCCAACAAGGGAACCTCATGTCCAACCTCTCCATAGCTAGGTCCACAGAGACATCTCATCTGACTTTTTGACATGACTTCCACACAAATACTTTACTGGCAAGCCCATCTTCCATTGGCAGTGTGTTTTAAAGTAAGGCGAACAACCTTGAAAAATTCCTTGCTTAGATGCTGGCATTAAATGCATAGCATATGCTAACATCCTGAGTTTATGCAGAGAAGCAGCCTAGCCCGTGAATGCCAGAATTCTTTTCACCCCAATGGGCGGGTATGGAGCCACATCAAATCACCGAACCAGCTCTCAATTCTTATATCACAATGAAGGCTGGCAGAGATAACTGGACTTTTTTTTCCTGCATGGAGACTGAATTTCACAGAGACAAACAGGACCCAAGGTAGCCTTAGATTCTAAATACCTTACTCTCTGATGCCTTAAATCCTATAATTAGAAATCAGCTTCTGCCCTTATCCTTATTAAAATGCATATAACAGTTTCGATTCCTGGCAGGCACCAACACAGTGTGAAATTGCCCATTAGATTGTTTTTCAAGCATAAGTAAAAAGTTAGGTTCCCACAGACAAAGAGGCCAAAGCAGCCTTGCTGTAGCAAAGGAAAGTGGCAAGGCCAGAAGCTAGCCTTGACCCACTGATGATGTCATGGGTGTGTTCAGAGAAGTGAGTACCTGTTAAGATCATTGTGGGCTTGTGGGACCCATGCAGGAGGAAACAGTAAAAGCAGATGCAAGAGACTTTGATCCTGGTTTCTTCTCTTGCTTCTTCCTTCTTTCTTTCCCAGTTTTGCTCCCACCCTCCCTCACTCTGTTCTTTTTTTTTATCCTCCCCACCCATTCCTTCCTTTGCTCCCTCCAACTGTCATTAAGCAAAAATTGAAGTACCAGGCTCAGTTGCTCTTAGATATTCACCATAGAGGCCTGCATATCCACATGGACCTGTGAGTTCTGCTGCAGGTCTACCCACTGACTCCGGGCTCACTAAGATCTGTGAAAGGGTAATAGACATTTTCGCCAGAGGAAACTCTAGATGTTCAGTTTGCCCATGTTTACTGCATTTACATCAAGTATATTTTTCCAAGTTCAGTTTTCTTTTCTTTCTCATATCTTCTAACTATATAACTATAATCTTGTTCATTATATTCCTTTTATATTCCCAAGTAGCTTTCCAGAAATGCTAAGTGGCATTTCTAATGCACGACATTTGAGTAATGACTCAAATATGAAAATATAAAAACAAGAAATGACACATTCCATTCTCCAAAGTGTAATAAACCCATATTTACATAGATGTGGATTTACATACTCCAACTTTCTGTAGACACAAATGCTTTAATCAAACTTGAAAATCAAGTTCAATTACAGAATCAAGATTTACATACAGTTTTGTTTTGTTGTTTTGGGGGTGTGGTTTTTGGTTTTTTTATGTTTTGGGGCTGTTGTTTGTGTGTGTATGTCTGTGTGTTGTGTTGTGTGTATTTTTTGGTTTGGCTGGTTAGTTTTTGTATTTTTGAGACAGGTTTTTCTGTGTAACAGCTCTCACTGTCCTAGAATTCTCTCTATAGACCAAACTGGCCTCACAGACATTCACCTGCATCTGACTCCCAAGTTCTGGGTTAGGTGTCACCACCACCTGGCTATAATTTTAAAAAATGACCATTTTTTTATTAATGTGATTCTTCTAATTAATTTTACCCTGAAAAAAATTACTTAAAATATCTGCCTGAAATTCTGTAGGGAAAAAATTTCTGTAGGGAAAACCTGTTCAATGAAATAAACGTCATTTCCTCTAAGATAATAAAATGAGTCTTTCTGCTCAGGCTCAGAATTACTATCTTCATCTGCAACACCAACAGTGCTTTAAGAAAATCCAGTAACAGAATGACCCATGCAGCATTCCCCTCAATGCTTCAATACGAGTCCATTTTACTGACTCATAGCTGATCAAAACTAGAAAGTCAGGATTTCTGGAATGGAATATGCTTTATATATTTGTCTTCTACAAAAGATAGAACTGCAATGGTGAATCAACACCAAACCATGCATGCGCATGATGGTCAATGATATCTGAAAGACCAGAACTCCAGTGAGGGCAAGGGTACCGTATCACAAGGAGTCTCATTAATGCTGGAAAGAGGCTGGGTTTGAAATGGACACTATGAATATCCTAAAAATGTTCCATGGGCATCCCCATGGGGTCCCCTCACCTTTGTCAGGCAACCAAGCTTCTTAGCACTCTCGTTCATGGGAAGAACCCCTGGGGTAACTCACAGCCAAATTCCTATCTGTTCATCCATGACAAAAGGGATGGACTCCCTCTGCCTTGGACATCCTCAGGACTCTGAGTTATACAATGCTGAAGTTCACCTCCCTGGACCTTGCTTATGGGTTATTGTTCTGCATCCCTGGTCTGGCTTCCCTGGAGGCTTTTCATGGAAACTGCAATTTGTCTGGTCCATTTGCCCTCCTCCTTAGCACTGCTTCTGGAGAATATAGCTAAAGGTATATGCAGTGCTGGCACTTTATGAAACTTACTCAGTGTTAGACTTACACCATCCTGTCTACAAAGAGACAACACAAGACTTCTCAGAATCTTCATGGTGGCACAGCTAGAGTCATTTATAAACTTCCTTTTTGACTCAGTCAACCTCTGCCAGCCTCCAAAGTCTGGCTAGCCATCCTTCTCTTGCATGCACAGGAGTCACATAGCCACTGAGTCCTAGAGACCTTATTTTCTTTTCATACTTTTTTATAAATGCATAAAATAAATTTCTGCACTTGGAAAAGATACACTGATATCTTTCCTCAATTATGCTGGACTCTGTAGAGGCAAAAAATAATTTCTGAAATATGCGTTTGTTGCTGATTTCTCTACTGTGTTTCAAATATTTTCAAAGTGAATGTATCATATATTGTACTTATTTAATCTCAGGGGGAAACTTACATCAATGTGGTGGTCAAAAACAACTAACTAAAGACATTTGCTTCACCCGTGGGCACTAAGCACAATATCAGAGAAAGTTGTACAACAGAAATAATGACATCTAAACAAAACAGGATAGAAATATGATACAAACTCAAAGGCTTTTATGTTTTTTTCTAAAGGACCATGGAAATAGTTGCCCGAATGGACTCTGTAATTTAAACTCCTCTCTTCTTTGGTCCTCATGGATTCTTACACCATGAAGGTAGAACATGGGTCTGACTATAATCAATCCCTATTTAAAAGCTGCATGTTCCTCATTGTCAATCCAGTACAAAGCAGAAGTTATGTGCTTTTGCGCTTGCCCTTGTCTGTTTTCTCACCTCCTGTTAGAATCTACAGCAGGTGTTCCTGAAGAAATGTATTTACTTTATTTCTTTGTGTCAGCCACATATTCTCAAATGCCTTCTTCTACTCTTTATGCTTCATTTCAAAAGCACTGCTTACCTTGATACGTTCTACCATGCTCTATTCTATTTGCTGATTTCCTTGCTGACACTAGGAAGCTGATGAGTCCTCAATGGTGCCATAAATGCAAAATGTGTAATCTTAATTCCATGGAGAGCACATTAGTTTGTATAATAAATTTTATGGAGAATGGATTATTAACCAATTCCCAATGTGCTGTAATTTCAGTGAATGATACCAAGTCCTACACAAATTGTAGTTTTTGTTTCCTGATTTACTAAAGGAAATACATCCAGGATCTCTTCTTCCTGGTATCACATCTATACCGTGGCCAGGACCTCAATATGTATGGCTATGAAACTTTTGCTACAAAAGTTCCAAGTATTATTCAAAGCACAGAAAGATAGAGTGTTTCTTACAAACCTCTAAAAGAAGAGAGACTGAAATTATTTGGCTCAAACGATAATGGAGTTAAACATCACAATATTGAAAAAGCTGAATGAGCACAAAATACTAAAGGAAGATAATTATAGTCATCAGATCTGCCTAGAAATGCAAGCAGTTCAGGAAAAAAAAATCCAGAAATAGGAAGAAACAAATAACATCCATGTTTCATATTTACTGTAAAAGGCATTTCAAAATGTAATTGTCAAATTACCAAAATATATTTGTAATTGGGAAACCGGTATGGTAATAGCACAAAAGAAAACAAATCTTAATAAGCCTTCAATTTGTACTCTTTGTTCCTCCAAAAGGAACTGCCTACACATAATCCCCAGGAAACATAATTTTCACAAAAATATGTGTGAATATTTTTATCAAGCATTAATTGAAACAGGAAATAATGGAAATAATCTAAATTTCTGGTAATATAATGAGATCAAATACGTCATGGAAGGCTAAGGATGTTTATCATATAAAACACAGGAAATACATTCATGATATCTACACTTTACTAACGTACAAGAACACATGCGCCTGTGGATAAGAATTAAACAGGAAGTGGAGTATGGAATAGAAGGAATCTTAAGTTTTCTCTGTATTTTTTTATATATAATCATGTGTGCACCTATGCATGTGCACATACCACACACACACACAAAATGCTATCAAAGAAACTTTGCCTACCAAAGCATATCTCTTAATCACATTTGGGCTATGAACTTAAGTTTCTGTTCAACTGAATGCAACAGACTTTGCTTCCTTGTGTCAATTTAAATTGTTGTCCTCATTTCACCATTCAACATGAAATGGGAAGTCTGTCATATAACCACAAGATGCACCAGCTTCATTAGGCATGAAGTGACTAGTTACTTTCAGATAGTGCCCATTCTGTCCTTTATGCTTGTTTGTTTACGTCCATGTGCCTGCCTTTCCCCCTTAGTTCAAGAAACGGTAACTAGAATCCTTTAAATTCCAAGACCAAGATGTCTAAACTACAAATCTTTTTAAGCTTTGGTATATAAAATTTCTCCCCACTGAAGGTGACAATATTTCAACCCCTTTACCGAGGGTTTCAATTCTCACACTTGAATAAGGAACCTGATTCTCACTAAGTGTGATAATAATCTAACCACTGGGCCTGACCTAATTGTGGTCATGCTTTGTTAAATATTTATTATATTCATGTTACCATACAGTGATTTAGATATTTTATTTCATTTTAACACTTACAGCAATCCAGGGAGGTACATACAATGATATCCTATATAGATTATAAAACTCAGACAAGGGGAGGAAGAGCAGAGTCAGAGACTGATCTCATGCAACAGAAAACGTTCTGACCCTTCTCAAATGCAGTTGTCTCAGAGGGCACAAGGAAGCAGTAGGTGATGGATTTCTGATTCATTATTTCCTTGTAATTAAAATAAGACAATCCTGGGCCTAAATATGAACCTGTCAGCTATAGTTGGGCCTGAGAAGACTGAGCAGATGGGAGGATCCCTGGAGTGCCGGAAGACATGCACCCCACATTGGCAGCAAAATTGTTCCTGTTTCTGTTGTGTCGTCTTTTCTATCCCTCTATCTCTGAGGCTTTAAAAGAAAGCATATGAAAGAGTGACATATAGAGAACACTGGTAATGTCTGAGAAAGAAACACAAGAGCATTTGCATTGACAGAATCTGAAAACAAAGCTATACATACTGTAATTGGAGAGTTACATTTTTCTATAAAGATTTGTTACTGATTGTTACAGATCATAAGATCTGAGGATTTTGAAATTTAAGTTCTTTATTTTTCATGGTGACGAAAGCACTGGCTTTATCACAATGAGAAAAGGGGGGTTACTATTTTTATCAGGAATTAATCGTAGAACATATCAAATATCATTGTAACACTTTCATAGACATATACTATATTCTGCTCATCTTACTCATCCACTTTTCTCTCTAATTCTTCCTTTCCATTATCCCTTTCCATGTCCTTAAAAGTCTTTTATTCTCAACTCCCTTTTCCTCTCTAAATTACACCTATGATGGAATGACAGAAAGCATGACATAGTTCACTTAGCATGATGATCCCCGGTACAATCCATTTTCCTGAAAAGGACATAATTTAATTCTTCCTTATGACTGGATAAAATACTATTGTATGTGTATGTGTATATGTGTGTGCATATGTGTGTGTATGGGTATGAGTCTGTGTATGTGTGTGTGATACCATATTTTCTTTAGGTATTCATCAGTTAATAGACACCTAGACTGATTCCATAATTACTGGTTGTAAATAAACCATAAAGGTGAGTGTGTAAATTAATGCGTTAATATGTGAATCAGAGTGGAGATTTTCTAAAATTGTTTTGCTTTTTAAACATGTAGTACTTCAAAAGAAGAAGGGATCATTTTGAGAATTTTCATGCATGAACATTACATCTACACCACTCGTATTTCCAACTCCTCCATCCTCATTCCAAATTCATGATTTCTTCTTTAATTGTTATTGTCAAGTCCCACATATGCATATGTGTATCTTTGCTCTTACATTCCTATATTCAGGACTGAACATTGTGTATTGAACACTCTGTATGGGTGTTCATCCTAGAACACAACTGATTATACTCATCTCAGCAAACTCTGACACCCTGTAACTCTTCATCTAGAAGTGAGGACACATGAAATTTCCTGTCTGAATTGACATATTAAATGGCATTGACATTTTTCTCATCTTGTCAAAGAAGGTAGATTGTTGAAAGTTCATGGGTATGTTTTTCCTGTGTGTTGTATCTAAGGAACATGATCTAGCAATAGGCATCCTAGACCTCTGACTAATATTTTTTTCAAGCCCTTTTCCATGATTTTCCCTGAACCTTAGCTTTAGAGAAAGCCATGGGAGTTGGACATCCACAGTAACTTATTCTCTGTGTATTGACAACCGCAGATCTCTGTAATCGTCTCCACCTACCACCCTCCCCAAAAAAAACCTTCTTTAATAAGGGCTGAGATACACTTTTTCGTGGGTACGAGGATAAGTATAGAGAAGACAGTTAGAAATGATGTCAATTTAGAAACCTGACAGTAGTAGGTTCTCCTCTTGGGCCTACTGCCTCCTCAGCCTGCACAGGTCTCTAGGTTTACAGTGCCAGAAGTCTAAAGTCCAATAAAACAGCTGTTAGCTACACCCAAGTGAATGCCACTGTTTCAATATTTAGATCTCTTATACGACCAGTCATTGTTGTGGTTTAGAGGCTCTATAGCTGGGTAGGACTACTGAGCATTTCTTTCCCTTGGCAGCTTGCACAGCACCTTCCAATACTACGAGAGCCACTCCTCAGGGGAGAAGTTCTGACTGAGTACCAGCATGCAGGGTTTTGTTTTCATGAAAACCAATTAAAGCAATTTCTGAAAGCCTTTGATCCATGTTTACCCATTATGGTGATCACTTAAGAGCTAATTCAGTACATAAACATTATTCCTTTTAAGTAGCAATCTTTGTCATCTGTCATTTAAAGTCTGATCATATGTTAAGTTCCTACAACAATTGAAGAACAGCTTATAGCGATTTTCCTGCAAGTAATACTTTGTGGACAGAGGGCAGCTATTTTAGTAAGAAAAATTATTGCAGACCTCAAATATTGCAGTCAAACACTCTGCTTCTATAGCATCATGCAAAGAACCAGTTCAAGACAAACGGGAGCCATTATAATCTAAGACAATGGAAAAGTTAAAGATCTTTATAACACAGGAAAAGGAGAAAAGGAAAATTATTCATAATGCTGAGGAACATGTCTGCTTTCTCTAATCACCTCTGCTGTACATTAAAAGATTTCTGGAAACAGCATTAGTTGAGAGAGATTCAATATTCATGTTAGAGACCCTTCTAAAATCTGGGCAACTCATTGTGTTCATATCTTATTATCTTTATTTCCACATAATGAACTAAAATGAGATTCAGGTCTATCCAAGAAATTTGTTTGCGTAATACTTCAGTAAGAGAAAATCCCTTATTCCCATAACCCACCTCTGTGTAAAATATTCCATTTGACACATAAAACAGTTCTAGGATCACAATGCATCCCATGAACTTGATGGGACCTTCTTTGATTATTTCCTAACACCCAACAAGCATTAATGCCTTTGAGGATGTGAGGAAACAGGCTTAGTTCAAACCAATTAGCACCACCAGAAAACACACTTGCAATTCACAGCCTGTGCCAATAAATCCATTGTGTTCATAGACAAGAGAAGGAGTATTTATCTTCAAATTGGGAGTTAAACCTGTGCTTGGTAATTTCCTTTCCGTGGTTTAGCTAGTTTCCTATTTTCTCAGTAAAGTGCCAGAGTTTGTTCTTTGCATTGAATCCTTTGCATTGCTCTTTTAGAAAAGCATTTCATCTAAAAGAAACCAAGAAAAGGCATGATAGATCAGCCTTTTAGCCCTTTGTCTGGTTGAAAATGACAACTAAAACCATTACAGGCACACTTCGCTGTGACTCTATTGCTTACAATAAAACATAAATGTCTATATTTTTAAAGTAATTCCCATACTATCAGATAAGGAACTATTATTTTTAGTATTTGTTGAGTACTAGACCAAACTTAATAACCCTTAATGGAATTGGAATTAATAATACAAATGGTACTCATCTGAAACAAAAATCGTATGAGAAAAAGTCTAAAAATTACTTTTAAACTGCATTAGCATATTGTTACTTTAATAGAAATTCTAATCAATTTTAAATGAAGGGAAGATTTTAGTTTGAAATATAAAAAATTTACAAGCAGGGCTCAAGAGATGACTCCATGGTTAGGAGCATTGTCTGTTCTTCCAGAGAATCCAGGTTCAATTCCCAGCACCCACATGGTAGCTTACAACTGTTGCAACTGGGAAATACACTGAAATATGTAGACATTTTAGTAAATTATCAAAGTACCTATATTGAACACTTTGAAGCAATCTGAAAATCTGCAGGTTTTTCTTAATTGTCTTGTGGATTTACCATTTTCTGGAATTCACCTAGGAACCATGTTGGAGTTATAAACACTGAAAGCAAAAAATAAACTTTAGAAAAGCTAACTGAACTGTTTCCAGATCAGTCAAAAAGAGCTCTGATGAGCATGACACCTATGAATCCATGTCTCCAGTTGTCGTATGCCATGCTTTTAGAGTAGGAACTAATTGTAATAGCTCCTTGTTAAAAAGGGGATCAATATTTTTCCCTCTCTCTGACTCTTTATCTCACTGTAAACTCTATCCTTAAATTGGGGGTGACTTTCCTTTTCCCTGCACTGGGCACACTTTCATCCAAAGTCTGCAATTTAATTTCCACCTCCATAATTTTAAATATTTTAAAGTCATCATTTTTACACTCTCCATTTTCAGCCAAAATTGCCTTCAGTAATGGCTCCCTAACTCCATTATCTTGGAATTACATTTATCACATTTATGGGTTTGCCTTTTAAAAGCAAAACAAAACAAAAAGCTATAAAATTTGGGTATAGAGCCTAATCACAGGATGTGCCCCCGCCAGTCGCAGCAATTACAAACCTACCCTAATGTGCTTCGATCAAGGTAAGGTTTATCACAGTGTGCTACTTCATTTCAGAGGCATATTTCTGTAGAGTAATAGGAGAACAAAGCATCTTTTCAGTTCTATGCAATGGCCAAAATAATTTATTCACAGACTTAAATTGGGCATCTGAAAGGTGCTTACAAATAAATCACTGACGGCTTCAGCAAACAGAGAAAACCACCAAGATGGTGAGTTCTTAGTAAAAATCCACAGACGAAGGAAGAACTAAGTTGAATATTACAGCAAAGTATTAATTGGATGCAGAAGTACCTAAAATTATATAAGATGAAATATAGCAAAAGTTAGCTATACCAACTTAAGGCTACTCCAGAGCTGGTAAATAGCTTATATGGTATTGATGATCTGCTCATATCCCTGTTTCCTTTTCTTGAAATATGATTTGAACCCAAAAAATGAAACATGTCTTCAAAACCAATTTAGGATCAGAAGAAAGACTACAAGGCCGGCAGCCGACTGATCTTTATTAAATAAATGTTTTCCAGGAAGAAGTGACTCAAAACATTTATCAACTCACCCAGTATGAGGGATGAGTTTGATTTATAGAGTAGGAATAATGTTCTCTTCATGCTTAGACAAGAATTAACCACAAAACAATACTTTCTGATGAGTCACTGGACTAGAGACTTTAGCTTCATCATTTAGTGTGAAAACATGATCTATCAACTAGAATCTATGCTCAAATACAGTCCACATATAACAGAAAGCAAGAACTGTTTCTATTTAATACCTTGTCTAATGAGCATTCATTACCCTCTCATCAATTTTGTTTTAAGGAATATTGATAGAATGTTATAGGTTGTGTACTTTGGAACATAATATTCTTCTAATGTCGTCCATTTTTATAAATGGTATCCTCACATGTCAACAGCCCTGATCAGAGGTCAACTTTCACCTACATGCCCAATTTCTCATTTAACTTGTTTCCAAATTCAATCAACCCTTCTTTGTTTCTAGTAGCCTTCCACCTACCTAGTGCTCTGCTTTCTAAATTCAACTGGTATAATGGTTTGAAAGAAAATGGCCCTCACAGGGAGTTTCACTATTAGAAGGTGTAGTCTTGTTGCAGTACATGTGACTTTGTTGGATAAAGTGTGTCATTTGGAGGTGGGCTTTGAGGTCTCATATATGCTAAAGTCACACCCAGTGTCTCAGTTCACTTCCTGTTGCCCACAAGATGTAGAACTCTCAGCTACCTCTCCAGCACCATGTCTGCCTGCATGCTGTCATGTTCCACCTTGATGATAATGGACTGAACCTATGAACTGTAGGTCACCACATTTAAATATTTTTATAAGAGTTGCTGTGATCATGGTGTCTCTTCACAGCAATAGAAACCCGAAGACAACTGGTCTAATTATCAATTCTCAGCTATGTGGTCCTTCAGTTATGCCACCATTCTCTCTATGCATGCCTCATTTCTGTTAATCCCTGAAATACAGCCAAAGCATTTTTGGAAAAGAAATCCATGCTTTTCCTCTCCCAGTTTGAAATTCTAAGTGGTCCTAGAATGTTTAGAATTAGATTTAAACTTCTTAGCACCACTGTCAGTCCTAAAGAAAGAATCATGAGTTCTCAGGCCTGGTTTTGCTGAATTACCCATCTCTACCCCATGATTAAACTCAAATTGTCTTACGAATCACTCATACACTTGTTTTACCTCTGAGTACTCAGGTTCTGCTCCACACAACACTGCATTCCCCTGCTGTCTGTGGAGTCATGTACTATCTCTTCCACTTAACTTCTCCAAAGCCTGTTGTTCAGCAAACAACTCCCCACTCTCAGATTGTTTAACATATATTTATTTAATTCCTGGTGATGTTGCTAAGCCATTCCTCTCATATAGTTGCTGGCATTTTTAGCAAGGCAGAGTGTTATTTTCATCATCATATATTCCAAAAGTATGAATATAGCTTTATACTTATAACACTTTATGAAAACCAAAGTCATTGAAAAGCATCAAATTGCTTGAAATAATATGAAAACAGTAATGAAAGATATGAGCAACTTCAATTCACTCAGAAGAGAGTTTAAATCGGAAATGTCCCCAATAAACTAATAATTAGAGTGTTTGGTTCCCAGGAACTGGTACAATTAAGAAGACTATCGAATCTTTGGAAGATGGGACCTGGCTGAAGGAGTAGGTAACTATGGGGGTCAAGCTCTGGAGGTGATTCCAACCGTGTCGCTTTTGCTTTCCAGTATATAGCTGTGTTAAGAACTCTACCACATGTTTCCACTTCTATGAGTAGAACCACACCGCCATGTGTTCCCCATTATGATGATGTGAAACTGAGTCAAAGTTAACCTTTCTTTTCTTAAGTTGATACTATTAAGTATTTTGGTCACAGTACTGATAAACCAAATAATATAAGAATGAGAACCTGTCGGTCAATGGTGATACATGCCTTTAATCCCAGCACTCAGGAGGCAAAGGCAGGGAGATCTACAAGAGCTAGTTCCAGGACAGGCTCCAGAGCTACAGAGAAACCCTGTCTTGAAAAGAAAGAAAGAATTGAGAACCAATAGTTTGCTGATTCAAACCTTGAAACTGAGTTAGGTGCTGAGACTGCTGAACCAAAGCAATGTTGGATGCCATCTGCACTGTTTTGAGGCAAACCAAGTACCAAAGTACATAACTACTTATCCAAGGCTGGCTCACAAATGTCATAGCATTTAGTCATCAGTACTTCAATGAGTTCATCTCAAGGAATGAGACCTTTAAAGGTCTATTATATAGCTGGGCAGTGGTGGCACATGCCTTTAATCCCAGCACTCAGGAGGCAGAGTCAGGCAGATTTATGGGCTATAAAGATGAATAATAATTATCCTTACCATGAACGAGACTACAAAGGGTCACTGAAATCACTAATTAAGTGTTTAAAAATAGGGTTGGACTTGCAGCTTATTAGAGCACTTACCTCCATTCATGGGGCCTTGGTTTAATCCCTGTGCAACAAATGCAAATAAATACATAAATTATTTAATAAAGGAGTAATGTATTACAGGGATTAAAGAAGATAAAAAGATGAACTGGATAATAAAACAGATGTGGTCCCCTTGTCACAGTGCCTAGAAACTACCAAATCGCCATGAAATTAAACAGAGAATTAACACAAAGTGTTCTGTGAGTATATAAAGGAGTCAATATAAGAACAATTACCCTAAGCAGAAGAATGAGTGTTGGCTTGGAATAAAGCTAAAGATATAGCATCTGGACTTTAGAATCTCCCAGTATGAACAGGTAGTTGACTGGAAAGACTGGAATAACAGAGTTTGAACTTCTCACACTGAATGTATTGGCCGGATGGTGATTCTTTTCAATATTCCTGTATACTGATTTATGCATGAAGCAAGTAGAGGAACTAGAGATAATCGAACCCCTGCCTGGGTCAAACAAATAGTAATATGAAGGAGGACTTGAAAATAATATAATTGCTCTAGAAGACAGAATTAAGATGAAAAATTAGAGAAATGTCAAATAAAATGTCAATTTTAAAATTTTATCTAGAAAATACTGGACAGCTGTGGTTTCACCTGCTGGATCGTGTAAGTGCTGGACATTGTCTCAGCTGAGTTGCGGGTTCATTTTTTAAGGATAAACAAAATCTGACTATGGTTTCCCTCTTTTAACAATGCTCAGGATAAGGAAGAACAGTGAAGAAACCCAGACAATTCAGACATTTCATACAGCTGTTTAAGGTCTATGCACAAATATAGGACAAAAATTCTGGTATACTGCTGAAAAGTGTGTATTAAAATATTTTGAAGATGTTTTGAACTGGGAACTATTACATAAGACAAAGTATTTCATTTACACCACAGTACTTAAAGGATCATGGGAAAGGTAGACAAGCCTACTACCATCAATGGCTACTATCAAAGAAAAAAGAACTGATAGATAAATTCTGAAGGAGCTCAAAGCAAGAAGATTATCTGTTTTAAGGATAAATAGAAGCTACAAGAGAATGAATATTACCTCTCTGAAATAAATAACACCAGGCAAAGTGTATTTTCATTTTTATTGTTCTTTGCTGCAGAATTCAGATAATTTAGTCTAACTGAAAACCTTGTTTATCACGACTGGTTCATACTATTAATAGTAACGAGTAGTTTATAGAACAATTCGAAATGTTGAATGAAGATCTTTTAAATTAAATTGTTTCAAAATAGACGATTTCTTACTATAAGGCGATGAATTTCCCAACCTCCATCTACTTTGTTTTTCATTCTTTCCATAAACCCAAACCTGAGACTAGAAAATAAAATCAAAACCAAACAAACAAAAACTCTGAATATTATGTTTTATATAGCTCATAAGAGCTATCACATTTTTTCCCATTCATTCTGCTACAAGATGTATCAGTAGTATGTTTATTTTTCACATTTACAACCCTCTACTTTCCACAAAATGTCCCCTATAGATTTGACACCAAAAGTGATGTTTATGTTATTTATAAAGTAAAATTACTTAACTCATCAAGGTGTTCTCACCATTTTCAGGGAGGAATTTGGAAAAGTTTGAAATGGGAACCAGAGACTCTAAATAATGCTGTGAGCAGAGTTCAACTGGCAATTCTAGTGGAAGTTCAGAAGCTCAGAACACTATAAAAAACACAGACAGAAACACAGTGTTCACAGGTTCTTGATGGGAACAAAGACATTACTGAGAACTGGACAGGAAGTCACTCATCTCACAATCAGGTAAAGAATGTGTCTATATTTTGTCTGTTTCCTAAAATTTTTAATGAATCTGAACTTAAGAGTAATATATTGAAGAATCCGGTGGAGAAAATTTCAAGACAGCACCTTAGCCTGGGGCATGGTTAATGATAGCTAGCTACCTTTAGCAGGGATGATGAGAACTATTAGCAAAAAGCAGAACACTGGGATGTGGGAAATGTCTTATCTAACCAAAAAAAGGAAAATGTTTCTGGCAAAGAAATTTCAAGAAAGTGCTTTTATTGCTAAAGGCTAACACTACAAAAGAGGACCCACAGGCTTTACACTAGAATATGTGAATGAAGGGGCTTTTTGAGGATGAGTGCCCACCCACTGAAGACTCTAGGGAGTCAAAATACAAACTCATTCAAAAGTATTTTCTTTGAAAGTATTGGTGCCTGTAAAGAAAGAGCCTCCAATGTACCCTGCTAGAAAAGGCTGATATGGAAATAGGTCTTGAGTCCAGCAACGCAAGCACTCAGACACTGATACCGCCATGTTGTAAGGGTGCTCTGTTACTTCTCAAACTGGAATAAGAAATTTCACCGTCCACGTGGTTTTGTAAGCATAAAGAATGTGAGAGATACAGTATCATGATTTTTTTCCTTTTTTTATTGCTTTAATTGAACTATACATTCTCTCTGCTCTCCTGACTTCCTCCCCTCTCCCCTTTTACTGTTGCCAGTAACCCCAACGTTCGCAATTTGTTCAGGAGAGCTTGTCTTTTTCACCATCCTATGTAGATCTCTCTTGCAGATCTATGTATGCATAGATCTTAGGGTCCCCTTTGTTGTCTAGTTTCTTTAGAGTTGTGGCCTGCAGCCTGGTTTATCTTTGCTTTATCTCTAAAAGCCACTTATGAGTGAATACATATTATACTTATCTTTCTGAGTCTGAGTTATCTCACTCAATATGATTTTTCCTAGACCCATCATCCATTTTGCACAATAATTTTTAAAGTAATCTTGGGAGTACAGGCAATATGAAACTGAGCAATTCCCTTCAGGGAATTCTTGATAGACCTGTGTGCAAAGGAGAAGCCTAAGGAAAGTATGACGTTTGCAAATGAAAGCTGCAGGTACTAAATGGAGCTGCATGTCATGACAAACTATACCCCAGATGTCAGACAAGGACCAACAATGTTTGTTGCTTAGCCTACTGGATTTCAATCTTTCTTTTTAATCTTCTTTTCTCCCATTGAAGTGACAATGCTTACTCTATATCATTGAGTACTGGAAGTATATAGCATTCCTTCTTATTTTGTAGGGGCTTATAGTTAAGAGTTTGCCTTGGTTCTCAGAAAAGACGTTAAACTTCAGACTTCTGAAGCATTTTGTAACTGTTAAGGCTTAAAAGAACTATTGAAATCAAACTAGATGTTATTAGCATTAAGAAACGACTACACCTTACACTTCGCTTGGGCAGCATAACATAGTTGATGAGGACTCCTCATTTGCCTGCCATGCAGGAGCATGGGTGAGAAAGAGATACCTCCCTCCTTGCCCCTCACCCCTCATAAACTGAGCTAGGCAGGAGAGCTGACCTCACAGTCATAAGAGTGAGAGAGTTGGCACTGACCCTCACAGCCACAGCACTGGGGAAAGCAGGCCACAAGTCACCTAGGAAGAATAGTAACAATGACCCTGTTGGCAGGAAGATGTGTGTGAATAGCTCTGAGGGTGTGAGAGCAGGAGAGCTAACCCTGCCCCACCCCATAACCATGCCCTCCCCGCTAACCACCCAAAGCAGGCACGAGAGCTGGCCTCTGTGGCATGGGAGCAGGACAGCTGTCATTTCCTCTCACCTACTGCAGCACTCAGTATGAACTCTGCTCCTTACCTCAGCAACAGAGTAGAGATGGCCCTAGTGGTGTGAGTGCCAGAGAGCTGGCCCCTGAGGGTATGAGACCAAGAGAACTGGCTTTGCCCCTGCTACACTGGATGAGCTAACTGACATTGGGTGAGCTAGCTGGGGCAATGCTGGAGAGGTCACCCTAGTGGTGAGGATGACCAAGACAGCTACAACCCAGGCCCAGAACCAGGCTATCAGTTGGCCCACCCCAATATCCACCCTATCTATGAACTGTTGAGTTTATGAAGGGGCCTGTCCTGCAGATCCAAAGCTGCAGAATCTCAAACACAGGACAACAATAGCATATCCAAAAATGAGTTCCAGTGAGGGGCAGTATCAAGGGTGTAACAGAAGCCTGTAGGCGTAAGTCACAAACAATGCCATACCAGTTTGGAATTATGATTAATAGGGTGGTGTTTATTTAAAGGGGAAAAAACTTAGAGATAACCGTCCCAGACAACAGCCCTCTGTGCAATCAGGAAGGAGTCTAGTCACCTGAAACGGAGCAGGAAGCAAAGAGAGCGCAAGAAGGGAAGTGGCCGCTTTTTTTTTTAAAGGGAGAGAGACCATGCCCCAATGGGCTGGTATCTCAGCGGCTATTGGCTGGAGGAGCGGAAGGACCTCCCGCAACAGAAGCCAGAGGCTTTGAAAGAAACCAATGACTCATTGCAATGAACACTTGCAAGTAAAGATATAAGGACTAAAGTGCATACTGTGTAACCCACTGGGACACTCCACAACTTCCATGACAAGATGTTTTTTACTTTTAAATTTGATTTTATTTCTTGTGTCGGGAGTGGGGGAAGCTGCAAGGACAAAGAGTGGACATGAAGGAATAAGAAGATGAATGGGATGGGAATGTTTGATTGTGAAATCCACAAATAATTAACAAAAAGTTTTTAAAGAGATTATAAAAATTTTAGGCTAGTAAAAAATTGCTATTACTTTTAAATGGAACTATTAAAATGTATATTAAGAGAGATGACTACATACCTTTGTGGGCTGTAGGTCATGGGGAGTACTAAGTTCTAAATAATAAACATTGCCCTCACAGTTGTGTTTTAAGGGATTGGTCCCCTGCTGGTGGCACCATTTTCAAAGTCTGTGACATCTTTGCTTGGTAAAACTAGTGCACTAAGGCCAGGCTTTTGCAGGTTAGAGCCCAGCCCCTGGTCTTAGGAAGTTTTCTGCTTCCTTATCTACAGTGATGTTAATGGCCTCCCCGGCATGCTCCTTCTGCTATCATGATAACATGACAGTCACCATTCTTTTCTCACTACAACTGACCAAGCTTTTTTTAAATCCCAATTAATAAAATTGTAAACGTAGTAATTTCTCTTTTTATTAATTTTTATTGAGCTTTACATTTTTCTCTGCTCCCCTCCCTGGTTCCTCCCTCCCCCCTCAACCCTCCCCCAAGGTCCCCATGTTCCCAATTTACTCAGGAGATCTTGTCTTTTTCTACTTACCATGTAGATTAAATCTATGTAAGTCTCTCTTAGTGTCCTCATTGTTGTCTAAGTTCTCTGGGATTGTAGTTTATAGGCTATGAATAAGTGAATGTGATAATTGTCTTTCTGTGTCTGGGTTAACTCACTCAAAATGATGTTTTCTAGCTCCATCCATTTGCCTGCAAAATTCAAGATGTCGTTTTTTTTCTGCTGTATAGTACTGCATTGTGAAAATTAGCACATTTTCCTTATTCATTTTTCAGTCGAGGGACATTTAGGTTGTTTCTAGGTTCTGGCTATGACAAACAATGCTGCTGTGAACAAAGTTGAGCACATGTTCTTGTGGCACGATTGAGCACCCTTTGGATATATACCCAAAAGTGGGTTTTGAGGAAGGTTGTTTCCTAATTTTCTGAAAAATCACCACACTAATATCCAAAGGGGTTGTACCAGCTTACATTCCCTCCAGCAATGCAGAATTGTTCCCTTTTCCCCACAACCTCTCCAGTATAAATTGTCATTAGTGTTTTTGATCTTGGTCATTCTTACAGGTGTAAGATGGAATCTCAGAGTTGTTTTGATGTGCATTTCTCTGATGACCTAAGGATGCTAAACATTTCCTTAAGTGTCTTTCAGCCATTTTAGATTTCTCTGTTGAGAGTTCTCAGTTTAGGTCTGTACTCCACTTTTTATTGGATTATTTGTTCTTTTGATGACCAATTTCTTAAGTTCTTTGTATACTTTGGAGATCAGACTTCTGTCTGATGTGGGGTTAGTAAAGATCTTTTCCTATTCTGTAGGTTGTCATTTTGTCTTGTTGACTGTGACCTTTTCTTTACAAAAGCTTTTCAGTTTCATAAGGTCCCATTTATTTATTGTTTCTCTCACTGTCTGCGCTGTTGTGGTTATATTTAGGAAGTGGTCTCCTGTTTGCTGGTGATATGACAGTTCACATAAGCGATCACAATATTTCTACCAAGGAACTTCTACAACTCATAAACACTTTCAGCAATGTAGCAGGATACAAGATTAACTCAAAAAAAAAAAAAAAGAACAGGGGCTGGAGAGATGGCTCAGTGATTAAGAGCATTGCCTGCTCTTCCAAAGGTCCTGAGTTCAATTCCCAGCAACCACATGGTAACTCACAACCATCTGTAATGAGGTCAGTGTCCTCTTCTGGCCTGCAGATATACACACAGACAGAATATTGTATACATAACAAATAAATAAATATTTAAAAAATAAAAATAAAAAAAACAGTAGCTCTCCTGTACAGAGATGATAAAAAGGCTGGGGAAGAAATCAGAGAAACATCACCCTTCACAATATCCACAAATAGCATAAAATATCTCGGAGTAACATTAACCAAACAAGTGGAAGACTTGTATGACAAGAACTTTAAATCTTTGAAGAAAGAAATTGAAGACAACACCAGAAAGTGGAAAGATCTCCCATGCTCTTGGGTAGGCAGAAGTAACGTAGTAAAGATGGCAATCTTACCAAAACCAATCTATAGATTCAATACTATCAAAATCCCAGCAAAATTCTTCACAGATCTCAAAACAACAGTACTCAACTTCATATGGAAAAGAAAAAAACAAAATAAAACAAAACAGGATAGTCAAAACAATCCTGTGCAATAAAAATATCTGGAGGTATCATAATCCCTGATTTAAACTCTACTACAGAGCTACAGTACTGAAAACAGCCTGGTACTGGCATAAGAACAGACAGGAGGACCAGTGGAACTGAACAGAAGACCTGGATATTAATCCACACTCCCTAGAACACCTGATTTTTGACAAAGAAGCAAAAAAATACCAAACAGATAAAAAGAAAGCATATTTAACAAATGGTGCTGGCATAACTGGTTATCAACATATAGAAGAATGAAAATAGACCCATATCTATCACCATGCACAAAACTTAAGTCCAAAATGGATCAAAAACTTCAACATAAAGCCAGTCACACTGAACCTTATAGAAGAGAAAGTGGGAAGTACACTTGAATGCATTTGTACAGCAGAGCAAGCTTTTTAAGACACAACTTAAAACAATAAATAAAATAGTCTCTTTCTCCCTTAGGTGAAAATATCCCTCAGATATTTTGGACTGAGCAGTGTAATAGTAACCAATTCAGCTTGTTCCTACTTTAGAACACAGTTACTCTAGCTTTTGTGCTGAGGTGGAAAACTTATAACCAAATTTTCCCATGAAAGGAAATTTCTTCCCAACTATAAATTTGATCTCAGTCATCTCTGCTGAGATTTTGGTATCTCACACATCAGAGAGTACTTCAAGTACAGTTGGACTCCAGACATCTCTGCTCCATCTCTTTCCACACTGTCCATAGTTTGTAATCACAGATATTAAGTTTTTAAGAGCAATCATGTGTTCACAATCGTTACTCGATCATGTCTTTGTGCAGACAGTTCAGTCTGCTGAAATCTTCCAATCCTATGTTCCTCCTGATAACATCACATGTGAGTTTCTGAGGCCCCTGCGCTGGCCTTGAAGCTGTGGCTTTTACCTTCCCATTCTTCCTCTGCAGCTTTTCTGTCAGAGTTTAGTATATCCTGTTGAGTCATGATATGGTCAGTGTTCCAGAGAAGTAACAGCTTCCTTTTCAAAGAAGGGCACTAACATGTGAGCTCTTCCTGGCAGTGTCTCTAATAGACCAACAGGCCCACACTTCAACAGTGAATTGTTCTACACATAGGGCCAGACATCATGTACCTAGTGCAAACACCGAAGGAGCTCCTCATTTGTCATGATTATGTCATTTTTATTATCTCTGAAAATAAGCTTAAATGAGTTACCCTCTCATTAGCCAAAGGAAGGAACTATACATAAAATGACATCATTTTGATATCCAAGATGCCTTTGATAATTGACATGTTACCACAATGATAATCTTTACTTATTCCCATTTTCATAAATACTTATTTCCTCTTTGATTTTGCTGCATTTTTGTTTTAGTTTGAGATTTGTTCTCCCTCTGTAGGTTTGTTTTTACTTTTGTGAAAAATTATGGGTAACCATGCTTAAGGGACCGCTAGGAATCTTTATTCATTAATTATCCATCATTACCAGTTCACTCACACACAGGAAATTCCCCATGATGAATGACCAGCTAGCAGTAGCTAAGTGGTATTTAAGGTATCTATACTGGAACTGGAGATACTGCAAATATATTGCAAGATTTGTAATTTTCTCTGAATAAAGGAATATGTTATTTTATATTTGAATATAGACCTAGTGTAATAAATAAAAAGACATTTCCAGAGTCTATAACATAGAGGGTGAGGTAACTCAATACAGAGAGATAAAATCTGGACCAACTAGAACCCAGTCCTCTTCCTTAACATATGATTTTTCAAATCTCTTGCTTCCAAAATGTTTCCATTTTCTCTTCATAACCCCAATCATTCTGAATTTCTCAAAAGCTTGCTGTTCCTTAATGAAGCTTCAACCACTCTCTGTATCTGAGTGCTAATAGAAAATCACAACTTTTCAATACAAATACCCGTCTAACAAGACTAACAGAACTAACAAGAAGCAAGGGACAATGCTAACAGAAGTGATACATCTGATTCAGAATGGGAAAAAGGATAATCTATTAAAATAAGAATGTTTTAAAAAGTAGTTACACTGTCACCTACTGACATTTTACCTCAGCTCTAAACAGCAACTGCTACAAAAGTCAAATTTTATATGGTAGAAACTAATCCCCCATGTCATTCTATCAATAACCTGACCCAAACAAAAGAATAAAGGGAAATACTGAACAAAACCAGTCAGGCAGAAAAATTAAACACTTAGAGACCAGCAGGTAGCTAAATTATCCACATTCTGACTTGAATCTCTTCTCTGAAAAATATCTTAGTACACTCATGTTGCTCTTCTAAATGGGTACTTAATCTATAAGAATAAAAATTTTAAAATGTATTGAATTTTACATTGTGCTGGGGAATGGAAAAGACACATAAATTGTATGCTTTGAAGTAATCGCCTGTTCAGATAACTAAAAGCCGTTCTGAACAGAAAGAGAAGTTAAAATGTTCTCTGGAAATTTTGCATAACTAATAAATGGAAACTATACTAAAATGCAAATATGCTGGTTTTTAAGATATATACATAAGTTCTAGTTTAAAAGGTAAAAATTCCAAAAGAAACCCTAAGCATAGATCTAAAATGTTCTATGCTTAAAATAAAACCCCTTATGGCTGAAAGGCAAAGCCAAAGTGTCACAGTTGATGAAGGTACAACTTAACGAAAAGCAAAAAGACCATCCAACTGGGAAGAGTTACAACGCCAAAAGGTACAAATAGTAACAAGGCCAGCAGAATGTTTGAAAATATCTGACCAAAACTCTAAAGTAAATGCAGAGAATATTTCAAAACGTGAGAGAGAGAGAGAGAGAGAGAGAGAGAGAGAGAGAGAGAGAGAGAGAGAGAAATGGTGACACAGATGGTAAAAAATTTTTAGTGGATAAAGAGAGAGTAAGTGGATAAAGAAGCCCTTAGAAATACCCAAATACCAAAGAGGTGTCATATCTTTCTATTATTTTGTTGCATGTCTTCTAAGTACATAACATGTCCCCAGCAAGGACGTATATAAAGGAAATAGAAAAAATTGATAGCATTTGAAAACAGCATGAGCAATGTATTATGTTCTTATTGCTATGAACAAAAGAAGACTTATTTTGGCTCATGGTTCAAGATAAAGTCCATCATGGCAAAGAAGGTGTGGTGACTGGTGTGTGAGGTGGCTGTTCACACTGCATTTGTAGTTTCAAAGTAGAATGAAGAAAGAGACTAATACTTGGTGTACTGTTTTATTTAGTCCAAGCACCCAGCTAGAGATGGTGCTAGCCACTTTCTAGATAGTCTTTCATTAAACCTCTCAGGAGATACTCTTACAGACACATGCAGAAGTGTTCCTAGGTGGTTTCAAATCCAATAGAAATGACAATGAAGATCAGTTATCATGGACAAAGGAAGCCTCTGAGGAGTTGCCATAACAAAGTACCACAGAATGGGTGGCTTAAACAGCAGACATTTCATTTTCAGAATTTTGAAAGCTGGAAATTCAAACGTAAGATGCAAGCCAGGTTGGTTCCTTTTGATACCTCTCCTTTTGACTTGCAATTGCAGAAGCTGTCTTCTTCCTAAGATTTTTCTCTCTACACTCCAGTAGGCTATTTACTAGTAGATCAACTATGATGGATTAAACCCACATTAGTGATTTTCCACAATACCTTCCATTCATAATCTAGATCTACTACTGATAGCACACTATGCCATTTCTTTACCCTTCCGGTTCATCTTGAACTAACTTTTACAAGGACTCTACTAAGAATCCAGTTATCTCTAAACAAAATAGAGCTGGTTGCTTTTCTGTCATTAAAGCATGATTTAAATCTAGCAAGAAAACATTTTGTAATAGCTTGGTTATTCTTCATTTCCATAAGTTCTAAACTTTCTTCATGAGACAATTCAACTGTCTTGTCATCACTGCCTCCCCCGATGTCTCCCCTTTCCCTGTCCATTGCTCCATTCCATCAATGCATGTGTACAGTGCCAGCTCTCTGCTCATAGCATCTCCTGTCTGTTTAGGGCACCCACATCAAGCAAGCTTTAGATTGGGCTGTAATTCAGATCTGAGATTAGGGACCCAAATGTTTTTACTACTGTATGTGTGCTGTCTAACACAGCCTACAGTACTTGATAAATATTTATGGAAAGGAGGCAGGGAGGAAAGCGAGGTGGAATTGAATATAGAAGCTTTCTTTGTTGGTAACAGAAGTAAATTGAGTAAGCTATGGCACAGACTGTTCTGTGGATATGCCTTGCAGGCTGCGCTTGTCCTGTTTAAGTTGACCGGCTTTACCTATGCCATCTTTTTGCTTTCTCAACCCAACCATTCCACATACTGTTGCAAACTGTGGCTAACATGTGACTTCCATATATGAAAGGTTTTCTAGATGCTAGGTGAAATCCGATAGCTAAAATTTGTGCTTCCCAACCTATCCCACAGTCTCTGACATGGTGTGTTCTTTATATCCAAAGCCTATTTCCCTGATCAGTGATGTTTCATAAGATGTGTCTTCTATATAGAGCTTCTCTTCCCTATTGTGCCTATCTCTACCCATCCAAAACATACTAGATTCCCAGCCCAAGGTTCCTATCAAACCAGAAAAAATCTTACTCATTTTCTTACTTCCCTAAGCCATGATGAATGCTACTTAACACAATCCCCCATGGGAAATGTTTACCTAGCTGTTAAGATTTTGAGTTGTATATGTAGCCTTTCTTGAGGTTATAGCTCACAATAAAGACATTTGCTAGTTTCTTCACAGATACACACACACACACACACACACACACACACACATAATTTTCAATGCATTTAAAAGGTATGTACATAAGTAATAAATTAATTTTATCATTTATTCAATACATTCAATAAATTGTAATTCTATTTAATAATGTCATTGGAAACAAGGTTATAATTTTCCCTTTGGTCTAATTTTTAAACATTCTGTTATTTTCACTATGTGAAAGTCAGGCTACATTAAAGATAAGAATTCATGTGATATCCTTGATCCCTCTGGCTTCTACAATTCTTTCTCTTCCTCTTCTGCTGTATTCCCCTAAATCTGCCTAATGTTTGACTGTGGGTCTGCATCCACCAGATGCTGGATAACACTACTCTAATGACAATTTGGTGGGACACAAATCTGGTCACAGGAGATGGCCATTTCAGGCTATATATTTGCTAAAGCTAGGAGTCTAAGCTGGGGTGTTTTTCGTGGATTTCTGGGACATTCCCTTGCACTAGGGTTTTACTTGACCCTAAAAATGCACCCCTTTCCAGTAGACAACTAACCCGTGTTCATTGGGGCTCACAGAGACTGAACCAACCACCAGGAAGCCTGCATGAGTCTGACCTAGGCCCTCTGCATGTATGTTAACAATTGTGTAGCTTGATTCTTTTGTGGGACTCCTAACAGTGAGAACAGGGACTGTCTCTCACTCTTTTCCTGGCTTTTGGGAACCTACTCCTCACACCTGGTTTCCTTGTCCAGCCTTAATACATGGGGAGGGTCTTAGACATACTGCAATAGATATGTCATGCTTTGTTGCTATTCATGGGAGATCTGCCCTTTCCTAAACAGAAATGGAGAATGAGTGGATTTGGGGGTGGGAACAGAGGGGGTTGGAGGGGCTGGGAGGAGAGGAAAGAAGGGAAACTGTAGCCAAAATGTAAAATAAACAAATAAGCAAATTAATTTAAAAAAATGAGAATCCAAATATTGAATCAGTTCAAGGAAATGCATTACTAGTAGTTGAACATATTTCTATCTGATTAAATTCTTATTTTATGAAAGAATTCTAATATATATATATAAGAAATAGAAGCTCCATTTAAAATTTCACTTATTTAAATGGAGCTTCTATTTCTTATATATATCTCGCGCACGCCTTTAATCCCAGCACTCAGGAGGCAGAGGCAGGCGGATCTCTGTGAGTTCGAGACCAGCCTGGTCTACAAGAGCTAGTTCCAGGACAGGCTCCAAAGCCACAGAGAAACCCTGTCTCGAAAAAACAAGAAAAAAAAAAAGAAAAATTTCACTTATTTAACTATCCATAACTATGTATTTTGAAAGATAATACAAAGAAACTGGGTATACAGAAGAGTGGTAGAGGGCTTGCCTAGCATGTGTGATGCCCAAAGTTTGATCCCCAGCCCCACACACATAGGAATAGATAGTGAAGGGATAATCTGAGAAATCTAATGTCATAAGCTAATGAACAGCCTCTTGGTAAATAAACAAACATGACCAAGTTCCATATCAGAAATAATAATGGAATTTTTTGCTGTTACTCATGTAAAAATAATATGTTATCAATTATAGCATACAGCTTATAAAGAAAAATAAACATACTCTATCCAGTCATGGAATTAATTGAAAATATGATTAAAAATTTCCTGGAATCTAGTGCAGTGGAAACTTCCTGAAATCCATGAAGACGCTGCTGTTGAGAACTCCTAGTAATGGAGAACATGAAAACTGAACTGGTCATCTTTTGTAACCAGGCAAGCCTTTCAGTGATGGGACTGGGTTGCATTCAGCCCAGGTATAGGCTGAGAGGGTCCCATGGACATTTCCAAATAACCCAGACTGATGCTAGGATAGAGAGTCACTCTTTAAAAATTAACAGTGGGGTCCCCATTGCTGAAGAGAACATCTTTATACCTCACTGGACATAGAACGGTTGAGCTGCTACCTGCATGGAGCATTCATCCCTATGTTCTAGTCTCTTTGGTGTGAGAAGGTGCTTGGCAGCCTAGCAAAAAAGGAACCCGGACTCCAACCTGGCCACAAAACGTTCAACATCCTGTCTGCAAGATGTGATGGGATAATGGTGGTAAAGAGCTTGTGGAGTAGCCAGACAATGTCTGGTTTAACTTGAGGCCTACCCACACCAGGAAGAGATCCCTTGCCCTACACTGCCTGCATGGTCAGGAACTGAGACTGCATAGCCCAGAGACCTAGATTAGAACCAAACACAATTGCCTTCCCTCACCAAAAAAAAATCACTATAAATGATTCCTAATGATATGCTCATATATTCATAGACTGGTGCCTTGTCCTGTTGTCATCATGAGAGAGGCTTCCTCCAGCAGCAGACAAGAGTGGTAAGAGTGGATGCAGAGCTCCACAACCAGACATTCTGCACCAAGAGTCTAAATTGGAGGTCTCCATTGGGTCTTTCCTCTTAGAGATCAGGGAATCCTGTGGAAGAGGGGGAGGAAAGATTGTAGGAAGCAGAGGGCTTGGAGGTCACCAGGAGAACATGAGTCATTGAATCAACTAAGCAGGGCTCACATGGGCTCATGGACAGAAGCAGCAAGAACAGGACCTAGATGAGTCTCCACCAGGTACTCTGCACATATGCTGCAGTTGTTAGTTTGGTGTTTTTGTGTGACTTCTAACAGTGGAAGTGGCTGTGTATCTGACCCTTTTGCCTGCTCTTGAGACTCTTTTTATTCTATTGGGTTGTCTTGACCAGCCTTAATAGGAGGGCTTTTGCCTTCTCTTACTGTATCATTTTTTTAGTGTGTTTGGTTGCTGTCTCTTGGAGTTTTCTTTCCTTCTGAAGAAAAACTGGAGCCGGGGAATGGATCTTGGGGAAGGGGAGGTGAAGGAGCAGTGGAGGGAGGGGAAGCTGTAGTCAGGATATATTGCATGAGAAAAAAAACCTATATCAATTAAAAAAGAAAATTATACCATATTCATGGAACATATACACAGACACACATTTTCACTAAGGCATTCTGAAATGCCAATTATGGTAGCAGAATAAATTTCATTCTAAACCTAAGAAATGGCACTAGTTAGTATTGGGAACCAGTCATCTAGAATAAAAACTTGAACCTTCATCAGCAGTCTGATAGTTAAGTTGAACATTAGAACAGAACGCATGCACACACTTTATCCTTACTGACCACCATCTTCACTCCACTGTATTCCACAATCATGTCACCTATATCTATTTCAAGTGATAATAAATATAAAATGGCATGGTATCACCTTTTCCCTGGACATCTTCCTATATACCTCCCCTATTTAACATGGGCACCCTTGACACCCTCCTATGGGACATGATCTTTGCTTAGACATGATCTCTCCTACACATATATCCTATGGTTGATGGATCTTTCTCTAGACACCTTCTATGCCCAAAACCTATGGGACATGAACATTTGTCTCCGGGCAAATTATGAAAAAGACCATACTTTTAAAGATGTGAGTTGGCTAAATAGTTGCAGTAATGAGAAATTTTCTCACATTAAGATTTATTGAATTGTGAATAATCTCTCTGGGGAAGTGCCAGCAGTCACATCAGCAGAGTTACTTAATTAAAACTATTCTAAAGTAAGTACAGGAGATGTTACCTCAGGGACTCATTTTGCATTGACCCCAGAAGTATTGACTTGATGGTCTTAAAATTGTTAACAGTTTCAAAATCTTTAATGTCTTCAGAAGTAGTTTCCCACCATTTTCATGAAGAAAGGGACAGGTCGACCTATTTTTAATCATCACTCCCTATAAAGTCAAACAGAAACAAAGGCCAGCAACAAAAAAATACAGTTTACAAACCAAGTTGTTTCTTATTAGTTCTAAATGATATCCCCACTGCCAGCATCAACTCAAAGAAAGTCCTTAGAAGAGTCTCTCAAGCCAGCCCTGGAGCCAAGAGTTTCATTTTCCCTACTTTCTTCAGTTACATGTTTTCTTGCTTGTTTGATTCCTTGTTTGTACATTCAAAATTCAATGTTTTTATTTTATAAAATGCAAACCATAATTCTGCTTCCAGTTAGCATTCTAACTAGTCTTTGGGTAAACTCCTGTAATGGTGATCTATGGGTGGACTAATTCTACAGAGAAAAATGACCTACTCTCTGTAGCTTCTGACATTTGATGAAATCTAGGCAGTCTTAGGTAGCCCTGACCTGGCAGCTGAATGTGTTCCATGGCGATGCTGATAGGTACCAAAGATTGAAGTGTACTAACTCTTACTCACTCATGAGGCTTTGTCCCTATCTCATACCAGCACCCACATAACCCAACACTCCAACACTTAAACATGTTTCTAAAGAGGAAACATGTTCCAGATTCTTGTGGTTCTCAGTTTCTTTCAGACTGGGTAAGGAGTAGCTGTAGTAAAGACTAGTGAAAGAATTGTGGATTTACTCGACCTTTGAGAATTAAAAGAATAAAGACAAAGATCTGAACCATTTCCAGTAACCTTTGTAGCAAGAGGCTATGGGGGATTCTTTCTTAGTGGCCCTCTTTCCAGCTTTAAGATGTCCTTTGGCATTCAGAATGCCCTTGGCCTTTCAGACCAAGTCTCCAACTTCATCACTTTGTACCTGTTAGTACTACACAAGGGAGAGTCATTTTTAGGGATTTTTCCTTCTTTGTTAATTCTGAATAAACAAAATAAATGCTGATATAAAAGTGTGATAACATATTAAGAAGGACTACAAAGACAGCTGAAAGTCCACCTAATGAAATAAGACAAACTCTGAATTACACACCAAAATAAACTATATTCAGAGCTAAAGTTTTCTACCTTGCAAATCACTGAATATTATCTAGAATATTTTAGGTTCTTAGTAAAGACTTGGAGTATGAGTTAATGGATAAGTTCACTTTCTCATATCAGCAAACCTATTTATGGAAACTGGATCTAGGACATTCTCCCCTTTCCACCTTTGAATCCTCACATCACACCAACACTAAGGGGGAAAAAATCCCCATGCTGTCCCCACTTGCTACAGAGGTCAGTATTATCTTTAGAAGATATTTTATCAACTCTGGAGGCCCCATCTCTAAGGCACTATTACTGCCAACACACACACATGAACCATTTAGCTGCTGGCATCTGAGAAAGAGTAAGGGTAAGAGACTATGAAAGGGGGTGAGGAAGACATGTATATCTTTGTCCCACCCAAAATGAAAGGAACTCTTTAGAGAGACACAGTGAGAAGCAACTCAGTGTTCAATCTGAGATAAGTGCAATGAAATATGAACATCACAGCCATGTGATGCAACCAACCAAAGCATCTATGCAGGTGGAGCAAGGAAGGTAACCCACTGCCTGCTTCTCCAATGCCAGTGATCCATCTTTTGCGCTTCATCCTTCTCTCCATACCCTGTCTCTCTCCCTCCTTTCCCTGACTTCCATGTGTGTACATTCATGACTTCTTTCATATACTTCAGTTTGACCCTTCTCCAAGCTATGTTCTTAAGTCTTCTGCTCCTATTAGTTGGTACTCTGTTAACTGTCTTTTTCACATATGCTGGATGATGAAATAATATCAAAGCTGGGATATTCAATCCTCAAAAGCCTTTCTGCTCCGCTGTTCCATAATGTTCAGAGGTGGGTGCTCAGACACCATGTTACAACTAAGGGCATGAGAACTGCTTTCTTTCCTACAAATCCAATCTGGTCTCCTAATTCTCTTTTTTTTTAAGTAAAGTCAATATTTTCTAGTTCTTAGGTCATAAGATAGCTGGATATATTCTTGAAGCTTCCTTCTCTCTAGCGTTCAGGCCAAATAAGAGTGGAACTTTCATACTTACCTTAGGTAGATATATTTGAACTGTTAAAATATTGCAATGAAATATTTTTCACCATTTTCATGGAAATTTGGCATGTTTGAAAGAAATTTTATAACACAGTTTTGAGAAATAATGAATAAGAAATCTATATAAGCATCACTGCGACGATGAACATTAAAGACTCTGGTGGGCACTCCTGATTTTGTATTCTTTGTGATCATGCTTTCAAACTCCTTGTTACTGTAGCCTTATTTCTTTGTTATTGTTTATATGCAAGTCAACCATGTTTTTCTCTGTTTTGCATGTCTATGCAATGTCAAGAGCAGGAACCACACCCAAAGTCATCTATGGTTTGCTTACTTCCCCCAGTGTGATCTTAGTGAGATCCAATCTGTTGATGAGCATCATGTGATTTCTCCCTTCTCAGAAACACAGTTTCCTCCTGCATGGATGAACCCTGTGTATTTGCCTATTCTACTCTTGAACTTCTGGATGGTTCCCAGATACCATTTCTATCATCATTGTTGCTATAAATATGGGTTTTCTAACACATGAACATAATCAGTAAATATCAAAGGGGGCAGAATTATTATATCATAGAATATGTGGTTGTTTAACCAGCTAATTATATTCCAAAACAGGCATTATGGTTCCTCTTTCTCCTCTCTCCTTTAGTTGGGTACCGGAAAATGGTTTTTCTGTGTGGTCAAGTATTCAGATGTACTACAGAGACATTTGATTGGTTCATACAAAGTGGGTAACCAGTAAAAGTTGGGCAGGATATTGGAGTGGGTCACCATCTAGCAGGTAGGGGATATTTAAATAAAATATATTGTATTTCACTGATTACTAAGACCACAGATACAAAGTAAACAATCTGTTCTCCAAGACTTCCACCATAGACTTTGCTACCAAGAATGATTTTGAAACATCACCACCTAAGTCACCTCAATATATTTTACCATGAATTGTGAAAATAGCACAGCCAATTTTATCTATTTAATTTGATCAGCAATTAAGAAATGCCTATTTTAAAGCTAACCAACATATTTAAAGTCCTTTTTACCAACAGCATCACTTATCCAGAATAAGGCCTCTAACTAGCTCAATGCTAGACTAAAAAACTATGGAAAGAAAGAAGGGATAAAGCACAAAGAAGTTTTTTTAGATACATATACAATGGTCACAACTCACCCTTGTACGGCCTAAAGTCTCGTGTCTCCCCAGATATTACTTAACATTCAACTATGGTGCTACAGCATGAGACGCATACAGTGTTGGAGGTCTTGGAAAGGCCAGAAGACTTTACAGTGCATGGCAACCCCATGTGGGGATATCCTGAAGGCAATGTCCAAGTCCAAGTGTACCGTAGGGAAGAATTAGGAAATCTATCTAAGGCACTGAAAGAAGATCCCTCAGCCATAAAGAATTACTAGTGAAGAATAGAAGTCAGTATTAATGATGAGAGTGTGGTGTCGCTGCTTCCCGTGAAATTCTGGCAATGTTATACCCATTAGGATCTCTGATCTTTAAGTTTATTTCCTTTTAATGTTAAATATATCAAATCTTTCTTTATATTAGAATTCCGATGATCTATTATGCACATTAAAATTTCTGTATTTTTAAGTTTGTTCTTTTTTTAGTATTAAACAGATCAACTCTAAAATATAGTATTTATAGATCTTGTTAAGTTGTGAATAAAGTATAAAAGAAACTTTTTATGAGTCTGACACACTACCTACGGTGCTAATGAGACTCCTTAAAAGGAGATTTTTAAGTACATTTTAAGGCATTTTTTAAGGCATTTTTAAGTATATTTTAAAGTATAACAAATGGGTTTAATTTTGCCATTATGATTAAAAACTCTACCCTTCCTAATCTCAAAATAATGTAGACTATATACCCTATCCCATTACAGCAATATGTTCTTCAAAGATAAAAATCATTACTTTTTAAAACACAAAACATGTTTCAGGATTCCACCATGAGGAACACATAAGAAAATAAAGAACCCAGCAGCCCTTACTCTGGCAACCAATAAATCTTTCACCATTTTGTTTTCAAATGCCCCTGAGGCTCACCTGTTACTGACATAGAAAAGTAAAGGGGACAGCAAATCTGAGTGATACAATGTGAAAAAACTTCTCAAACTCTTCCAAAACTGAAGCTAAAAATCAACAACAGCTTGACAGTTTAGCTCCATACTCCGTGCTAAACATTCAGAGATGCCTTCTCTAAATACAACGTATATCTTCTCTCTTATGACACATACCAAAATATCTGATGTGCGAGAGAAACTACAAACCCTGATACCACAAGCCACGAAGGGGCACTCCTTTCTCCAGCCTGACAGCTGAAGCCACATGTGAAATACATCGCCCTATTTCAAGGCCCATCACTTATAACCTTTTTTTGGAAATATGGGTCAAAGTAGATATTAAACTTAAAAGTAGCAGAAAGCATTTAAATGGGTGTCTGTGCATGGTGACAAACAGGTTCCTTAGTGGTAAAATAAATCTTTTAATATAGGTGTTCAAAGATATTTTGTTAACAGTAAATTAGTTAAGATTAGCTATACCCAAGTGTCATTTCTTCCTGATCATTTCTTATTCCTCTTGCATCATGACTATTGTTCTTTCAGAATATTCATTACTGGAGAAAACAAAGGCTTGGCATCAGACGGCACAAAACTTCCCCCTTTTTGGGGAATGACCTGAAGTGTAAGAAACTATGATTTAAAATCTTTCCCTTTTTCCTGATATCTAAAAAGTCTGTGAATAATTTTGTGCCAAAACATAGAAAATACCACCAGGCTGTGATAGTACATGCCTTTAATTACAGCTCTCAGGAGGTAGTGGCAGGCAGATCTCTGTGAGTTTGAGGCCAGCCTGATCTACAAGAGCTAATTCCAGGACAGGCTCCAAAACAACAGAGAAACCCTGTCTCAAAAAACAAAACAAAAAATAATAAGAAATATCAATAATAGTGATGGTAACAATACCCTATTCTTCAAGGGCCATGGGCCAAGTTTTTTAAATATATTATCCCTAAACATTCAACAAGAAAATTATTATTATCTTGACAAGTTGTTTGATTACTTTAAATTGAGCAAGACTAAACCACTAACACAGGATTTTACAGAAAATGATGGCTATAAAACCCAGGTGTTCTTGATGTATCGTACCTAATCTATGTTGCCATATGAGAAGAATCAAAGCAAAGTCACCAGCATACTTAATATAAATCATTATTCTCTTTCTGATACATCAGTCAGTTTCTAAAAGAAGTACATAGGTTGAAGATGGACTCTGTCTTAAACTTTGCTCAGAATTTGCTAATAAATTCAGATTGAAACATGCAGGAAAGATTCTAGCTATCCAGGGGCTCAGATTTATTGCCAAATGCTCAACAAAATGAAATGGTATCTCACACTGCTAAGATAAACTTTGAAAGAAGGGACAGGCTGTGAATCTACAAGTTGGCAACATCACTTGAATCTAACCTTATATCGTCGTAAAGATTATGTAAATCTGCTCACCTTTCTACATCTCTGAAACCAGTAAGACACCTCCACTCAGAAATGTCAGCAATTGAGAAAAATGGGATTGGTTTACAACATTACTCTCTGAGGAAACATATCATCAAAGAACATAGAAATGAAACAGGAAGAAGAGCAGAATAGTGCTTTAAGGTTTTAGTTAGATTTCTTCGAATTAAACATTCTAAGTAGAGAAAAGGAAAGTAAGTTTTTCCTTACCTGACTGGACCACCTTTATCTTCTTTTCCCAAGGTCCTCCTGGGAAAGAATGAAACAAGCAGGAGTAGATGCCAATGTCTGCTTCAGAGGCATTGTAAAAGGAAAGACTCATATTGCGGAACTCCAGTGTTGCATTCAGAAAGTGCACTCTATGGAAGTAGTTGTGATCTATATGCATACGATGGTTTGGGTTGTAAACAGCTATGTTCACAGTCTCTGCACCACTGATCTTGGTCCATTCAACCTGGGTTAAGTTGTCCATCAATGGATACACACATTCCAGAGTCATGGTCTTAGAGAGTTGAACAGCTGTGTCCCAAAAGATCACCTCACACAGTGCTAAAATAATACATCACATAAACTGAGTTAGATCCAACGATGACAAAACCAAATAGATAAATCTTACAAGACTTAACAAATAGTCTAATAAGTTCATAGTGAACCCTGAAAATTTCACCTACAAAATTGGCTTTTGTAAATTTTAGTATTTCTGAACAAATCAGAAATTACCCAAGGGAACCTGCACATGTCACACCCAAACACCAAAAGCACAGCAAAACTTTTAAATGAAGACATAGGATTGTCTTTACCTTTGTGCACATGAAGAATAGCCAAAAGCAAAGTAATGCAAGCCATCTCTGGAAACAGTTCAGAAGGCTAGCCTGTATAAAAAAAATAATGCGTATGATGTTATATTCACAACTCAACATGAAGTGCCATTTCCTTCCTCTCAGATGTTATCAACTGCATCTTTTTCTCTGAAGTTTGAGCACAGGAAAAGTTTTAACTTCAAAAGCAGCCTTGCTCTCATACAGAGATGGGTAAAGTTCAGGTACTTCTCTGGCAGATAATCAGTTTACTTTCAAGAAATAATTTTCAAGAAAGATTCTTTGAGTTGACAGCTCTTTACTGAGTGTGTCCTCTATGTCAGACTCAGCTCTGTGCAACAAGAATACACAAAACCATATCTTAAAAATAAAATCCCATGCTACTTTCTTAGGAAGAGACTGAGGCAACACTAAAGGCGCACTAGATATAGTAAGTTGTAGGTGGTAAGTACCTGAAGAAAAGTGAAGCAAAGCAAGAGAGTTGAGCTCTTTTGATATAGGCTGGTCCAGGAACTCCTCACTGAGAAGGTGAATGGAGGTGAGTAGTAGATGTTAATGGGAGGAGCCTGCATAGCAGACAGACACTCAGGTGTTGCCTTCCTTGACTGCATCTCCCGGTTAGACTTGAGCATATACAAACAAAAGAATGGACTTCCAGCGACAAAAGAATGGTGGCCCAGGACATACAAATATGCCTTTGTATCTGATGGTTTTTTTCACTTTTTTATTTTAAAATGATTATGTAGTGCTAAGAAATTAGATATTCCAACCAAGTCACCTAGGAGGCTGCACCTTATGTAACTATGATCTACCGTCAATATGGAATTAATCTCTAAGATTCATTATTTCTCTCTTCCTTCTCTAAAAAAACAATTCAGGGTTGTGGCAAGATGATTTAGCCAATTTAGAGCCTTGCTACATGGGCCTGAGGACTTGAATTAGGTCCTCAGAATCCACAAAAAGGTAGGAGGACAGAACTGACCACATAAAGTTATACACTATGAGAGCCATGGACTCTGGACTGACAGACTGACAGCTGACTCATTCTATTGGTAGCTAACAGACTTTGAACTGACTGCTGGGAAACCTGCAAAGAGCCAAACTAGGCCCTCTGAATGTGGGTGACAGTCATTTGGCTTGATCTGTGTGTGGGGCCCCTGGCAGTAGAACCAGGATTTATTCCAGGTGCATGAACTGGCTCTTTGAAGCCCATTCCCTATGGTGGGATACCTTGCTCAGCCTTGATGCAGCAGGATGGGAGCCAGACTTTGTTGACTCCCCAAGCTTACCCCTTCTCATAAGTGGATAGGGGTGGGATGAGGGGAAGTGGGGGGTGAGAGAAGGGTAGGGAGGGGGATCTGGAGTTGGTATGAAAAATGAAAAATTTTAATTAAAAAAGACCTGCTCACCTGTGTAATGAAACCTGTAGAAGTAGGAGAACTACTCATGTGAGCACTGAGTTCAGGTGCAGGAATGAGCAACTCATGCAGCTATAAGAGCACCAAGCCAGGAGCTGGGATTTTCAACATTGATGCACTTGGCCACAATCGCAAGGCCAGGATGCATTGCATACATTAAAAATGAGGTCCGTTCTCATTCTCATGTTCTCTGAAAATATTCCCCCACTAGTTACTCGTGTGGAGTAGTTGATACTCACTGATAATGATTTGTATTGAATCACATTTGAAGTACAAAGTCAAAATTATCTCTCACCTTATATTTTAACAATAAATATTCTTATATTTGATTTTTTGACAGTCAAAAGAGCAAATGGTTCATTTTAACAAATTTTGAAAATATTTCACATAAAATTTAAGGAAATAAAGATATGTCCACAGGTATGTCACATAGGTTATGTTCAGGAAATGGCACAAGTACAGAGCATGGATGGGGTGATAATATGCCTGAGAGGTATATGTAACATATACCTGTAATAGAGAATATAACAGAGAAGCATGTTATGATCTAAGGTATTTATTCCTAAGATAGAAAGATATTGAAAAAAACATAAAAATAAATACTTATTTGCAAAGTGCCTTCCATGTTATGCTGAAAGAAGTTCATGGGGTGTTCAGAAGTCTGAGTATCTGCTGAACTCACAGCCCAGCAGAAGCCTCCTTCAGGGAGGGTGATTGGGAAAAGACCTGCTCACCTGTGTAATGAAACCTGTATAAGTAGGAGCCCTAATCATGTGAACACCGAGTTCAGGTGCAGGAATGAGCAACTCATGCAGCTATAAGAGCACGAAGCCAGGAGCCGGGATTTTCAACATTGCTGTAGCTGTGGACAGTAGAGGAAAAATGCATACAAGAAATGGTGGGAGGTGATAGTTTATAGATAGAAGGGGTAAAGTTTTGTTTGCTCTTAAAGATTCTGGGTGATTGCTCTGAATTAATAAAAGAATTACTAAATGCCACCCGCTTTCCTTTTCATGGTTCTTGGGAAATTTGACTTTGTTTGAGTGGCCACTCCTTTCTCTATACCCAAGATGATGGATCTAACTTGTTCTACTTGGTTGATCTGAGCCAAAGCCTGAGCTGACCCAATTAGAATGAAGGAGATTATTTACATTCTATGCCAGAAAAAGGTTTCCTCTTTCCTCCCCTCCCTGAACGTTAACAAGAAAAAATGCTGTGTGGTCACTACACTACCCTAGGTAGCTATCTAGAAAACCAGTTTGAAGACAATTGTTAGAGGATGAAATAAACTTGCATTTAGAATCATTGAACCAATGAATTTGTCAACTATGGCATCAGAGTTTACAGTGGGATTTTTTATAATTCATAAGAAGTCCCTGTTACTTCAGCAAACTCAGACATCCAACTTTTAGAACATCTTTATCAACATGTAAACAAGATGAAATGGTGGCCAGGACTTGGATGATTTCCCTGAAGATATGATGGATTAGCTGGCTGCCAATGGATGACCTGTTATCTCAGAGACATAACAGTAACAGGCATCCTTAACTCCATGTGATCTAGACTGAATCCAGTCAGGAAAACATACCTCAAGATTCAGTAGAAGGTACTTTCACAAAAATAAATGACTAGAGAAGTTTATAGATAAAATAAGTAATAATAAAACATATGAGATGAGAAAGTATCTCAAAGAGAAGCTTTGAAAAAGATCTGTTCCTGTAATAAGCATTAAAGCATCGAGGAAGAGGATTGCACACTCTGGAGGTTGTTGTTTAGAGCTGCAACACTGAAGGAGCTGAAGCTCATATAGACATTGGAAAAGATCAAGGCATGAATCCATCAGGGAAGAAAAGGGGTGAAGGACAAATAAGGAAACTGACAATCTGAAAATTTAAACTGTCACTAGTGAAAGATGCTTAGGAAACACCCACATCTAATATCACATTCAACGGGGGAAGTCCCTCTGAGAGGAAGACCAAGACAAAGATGCTTGCTTTCACTCCTGCTATTGATATCACTCTCCAGGTTTTACCCAGAGAAAATAAACAAGAAGAAATAAAAGATAGTTACACAGCCAAAGAAGAAGTAATCCTGTCCCCTGCACAGTAACTTCGTGACTTTGTATATTAAACTAAAACATCTACCCAATTCTGTTTAGATAACAGTAAAATTGCATGAAATGAGTGTATGAAAATCTTTTGTGCCTGTTATTTACTAAAAACAAACCATATGAAAAGAAAGTTTAAAAAACAATTCTATTTATAATCCAAAATATAAACCACATCTGAATAGATTTAACCAAGTATGTGAATCAATACTTTACGTTGAAAATGACAAATATTGCTAGTTTTTAAAAGAAGGTCTGAAAATGAAAAGGCATATGTAAGAAATATATCTAGAATATATCCATGCTCACAAAATGGGAATTTTAACAATGTTACAAAGACAATGTTTCTCAATCAAATCTTGAGCTTACACAGTCCCTAATAAAATTTTAAGTGGCCTTTTGTTAAAAATGGAAAATCTCATCCTGAAATTCATGCAGCATTATAAGGGCTCCTGAACAGCCAACATTTGCATGGAAAGAAAAGGCTCGGTGATTCCTACATCACATTTAAAACTTAGTTCAAAGCTAATTATCAAGACCTTAATATTGGCATAAGGACAGACATACAAACAAATGGCATTAAAGTGGGAATTAAAAGTTGGGCATTTGAGAGTTGGTATGAAAACCTCGTGCAGTGAACATTTTCTAAAATATATAAAGGCAATCCTAATGATGTCTCGAAATAATTAGAAATACAGACCCATCTGGACATTGCTTGTAACCAAACCAAAATTCTAGTAGCAGGAATGAATTATATCCAATTGCTTTGTTGACCACAGGGGTCTCGTGGAAATCCCCAAACAACCCAGGAGATTGCCACGATAATAGGTTGCTCTCAGCAAATGGATAGCAAAACCTCATTGCTAGGGACAACATCCACACAGCTCCTTGAACATGGAATTGTCTAGGTGGTGCCTACAAAGAACCTTCACTCCCATCTTCTAGTGCTCTGGACTGGGGAAGGACTCTGCAGGTTAGGAGAAGAGACACATAAACACCAATCCAACCACAAAACCTCTGATCAACAATTTTTCCTGCCTGAAAAACAAACCAGGGCACTGATGGTACAAGTTTTAGGGGAGTAACCAATTAGTGTCCAGTTTGACTTAAGGCCTACTCCATGGAAAGGAACCCATATCCGGCCCTGTTTGCATGATCAAGAACTAGATAGTCCAGAGACTTAGGGTAGAAGAAAATGCTATATTTTGGGGTGTTTTAGTAACAAAAAAAGACTCCTAATGACGTGCTATGCTCATAGTTCAGTGCCTTATTCAGCCATCATTAGAGAAGCTTCCTTCTGTAGCAGATGTGAACAAATACAGAGACTCACAGTCAGACTTTACGCAAAAACAGAGAGTAAGAGGGGAGTGGGGAGAAATCGGATGCTTCCATCAAATTCCTCCCCTCAGAGCCCAGGAAACCCTGTAAAAGAAGAGGCAGAAAGTGTAAGAATCAGAGAGGATGGAGAACGTCAAGAGGACAAGACCCTCTAAATCAACTGAGCAACACTCTTAACAAACTCACAGAGATTAAAGCAACAAGCACAGGACTTGGGATCTGTATCAGGTCCTCTGTATATTTATTAGAACTTTCAGTCTGGTATTTTTATGGGACTCCTGAGTGAATGAACAAATGAGTCTCTGATTTTTGTGCCTTTTCTTGAGGCTCTTTTCCTTCTGCTGACTTGTATTGTCCAACTTTGTGCATTGTTTCTTTGTTTTATCTTATATTTTATTTTGTTATATAAAAACATTGAAAACTTCAAAATAAACAATACTGTAACATGAGGGGCCAAAAAAAAAAAGAGGGGGAAGTGGTGTGGGATAATTGTCTGTATTCTGTCAATCGTGTTTTAAATAAACGCTGATTGGCCAGGTAGGAAGTATAGGTGGGAAAACCAGACAGGAAGTAGAGGTGGAGCAAACCCAGCCAGGATAATGAAAGAAAACACTTGTGAATTAAATATCTGACCGGTATATACAAATATATAACCCAGCTTAAAAGTGGGCAAAGTTCTTCAAGAGATATTTCTTCAAAGAAGTTGATGGCCAACAAACACATTAAAAGTTTTTCAATATCATTAGTTATGAGATAACTAAGATAAAAAACTACACAGAGAAATCACTTTATAGTCACTTAAATGGCCTTCATAAAAAAAGAGAAGACCCAATCATGCTGTGACTAAGTTGAAACTTTTGTTTCAACTTATAACTAAGTGTATAACTAAGAGGGATATGAAAGGTTGAAGCTGCTGTGGAAAGTAGTTTTCTATTCCTCAAATAGGATATCAGGACCTAACAATTTCACTCCTCGAAATGGACCCCAATCATATTAAAAACAGATGCTGAATACTCGTTCACACATCACTGTTCATAGCAGCACAGTTCAGAAGAACTAGAAGGTGAAAACAAACTGATAATTTATCATATGCATGGGATAAACAAATTCAGTATAACCATATAAGGGGATTTTATTCTGCCACAATAAGAAATAAGCATTGATTCATGTCTTGATATGAATGGTTATGGAAAATAAATAAAACAGTGTAGGCACAAAGGGTTGCCAGAGTGGATAAATCTGTATGACATACAAAACAGACTGGTGTTGCAAAGACTGACAGAATAATAGGAAGAGGAGTGACTACTTAACTTTAAAAGTTTCCTTGGGGGTGATAAAAAGTGTTTCAGGGTGGATAATAGGTGGTAACTGTGGCTGGAGAAAGGGCTCAAGAAGAAGAGCAGTGGCTGCTCTTCCAGAAGACCCAGTTTTAATTCCCAGAACCATCAGGGAAGCCCACAGCCATTTGTAACTCCAGTTCCAGGGGACCTGACATCATCTTCTGGTCTCTGTAGGCACTGTACACATGTAGTACACAAAAATAGATGGAAATATTTAGACCTAAAAATAAATAAAATCACTCAAAAGAGAAATGGTTATAAAAGGTCCCTATAAATTTGTTAAACACTACTTAAACAATCATAGATAATGATTACTTTTTTTCACTATCATAAAACAAATACTGCTACAATCAAGATTGAAACTGTACTCTTTGTACTCCCAATTGCAGAAGTCAGTACAGTTTGCTGTTCATCCTATATTATTACTTGATCCCCCAACTACCTACCCTGTTCTAATGGGGTCCACATTAAGCTAGGACATTGCAAGGACATGGTCCAGTGACATGCTATAACACAACACTCTGACAACAGTTATAAATAAATAGTATAAAAGATCAGAAGCTGGAGAGAGAGTTCTGCAGTTAAGAGCACCAGTCATCCTTCCAGAGGACCTGAGATCAATCCCCAAGACCTACATGGTTGCTCAAACTATCTGTGGCTCCAGTTCCACGGTATCTGACATCCTTATACAGAAATACTTTCAGGAAAAGCACCAATGCACATAAAATAAAAATAAATAAATTGTTAAAAGATCATAGTCTAAGTTTTCAATTAAGGGTTTGAGAGATTAAAACATAAATATTTGCTAAATGAATGCACGTGTGCACGCACATGTGTGTGTGTGTGTTCAGGAAAAGAAAGGGGTCAGGATTTTGTAATGTGGTATGATGTAGAAAAACAAATCAGACAGAGTAACAGTGTATTCCTACAGATCTAAATGGAATTAGGTGTGATGTGACTTCTTCCATGCTCAGTGACCTACAAACAGAACAGAAAGAAATTTCCTCTCTAGGAGTAATAGACTAGGTTTATGGGAGCAGCCTTGATACCAACTAATAGATAACAATGTGTAATTCATTCCCACGTCATCTAATTTCAGCTCATCAGACATGAGAGCGCAGATGCGCTCACGTTTAGAAATCTGAGCGCCTAGAGGTCAGATTCATTTACAAAGGTACCAGTAGACTTGCAATTGAAGATAAAAGTTTGGCTGTTACCACTTTGCTGAGGACAAGCCCTATTTATCAACATCTAACTAAAGACAAATAGAGATTGCAGCTGAGATATTTATGTGAGGTTGGCAGTCATTTTTTGCATGATTTATGGAGGGGTTTTGGCTTGAGAAGTTTTTTTCTAATAGAGCTGTCTGTGCAAAGGAGCTTTGTCCTGGATAAAGCCATTAATCAACATATTCCTGGATTTTTTTTTCACTGTTTAAAGCATCACAGCAATGCACACAAACAGGAGTCTATCCCCAGAGCTTTCTTGTATAGTTCTCGGGAGCATCTTCAGATGTATTCTTTCAAGCCACACAGGTAAGCCCCTCTCCATTTCTTTTATTTCATTGCATCTGAAATCTGTGATACATTGTGATTCTTAAGTGTTTCTACTACTTCTTAAGATTGGGAGAATTCTCATCTTTCTTAATTACTCCAATGGCACCTTTCCTTCCCAAACTCACCCTGGGACACCCCTGTGATAGCTCCCATACTCAAACCACGGGAAAGCAGAGGAGAGCAATGCTACTCTGAAAACTCATGACTTCTATTGGAGAAATTGCAGGTATGAGATCTTGTTTCAGTTCTTGTTCTCAAAAGTAGAGGAAGCCTGCATGCTAGGATACCTGCTCCGGGCCTTACACCTCCAGTCAGATTCCACAGAAACACTATGGTCTTAGTTTCTTTTTTCTTTTTTTTGATTTATTTATTTATTTATTAAAGATTTCTGTCTCTTTCCTGCCACCGCCTCCCATTTCCCTCCCCCTCCCCCAACTAAGTCCCCCCCCTCAGCCCGAAAAGCAATCAGGGTTCCCTGTCCTGTGGGAAGTCCAAGGAACCCCCACCTCCATCCAGGTCTAGTAAGTTGAGCATCCAAACTGCGTGGTCTTAGTTTCTAATTAAGCCCCAGTGAATATCCTCTAGAGAGTCTTCATCAGTTTGGACATTGTGGTATCATCTGCACCATGGCTCTCTTAGAATCTCAGTAGCTGCAGTCCTGCTCCTATAATTAAACTGTCACTGAGTGACTAACACCCCACACCATTCAAGTCAGAATCCTTAGTTTGCATTCAGCAGGGATCTTCTGAGACTATACACTGTGGGCCATGAGGCAAGTACAGTCCATTGTTTGGTTTCTATAAAAGTTAGCTGGATCACAGCCCTTCTCATCTGTATAGTTGTTGTGTGGCTATTTTTTGAACTACAGCCTTCCACAGGAAAAGTTTGCTAACCTTTTCATAGTATGAAAATTCTTTAGATATGAGACACAAGTCACCACATTCAACCTTTCTTAAAAGGGGGAAGACTAAATATTATAGCTCAGACACTTTTAAGTCATGTCAAATTTTCTTATCTTTGTATTATGATTTGTATTATGGTGAAACAATATTTCTGGGAATGGACACAGAAAAGCATTTAAATGCATCATTTTACCAAAACGATGCCCGTCACTGAAATCACAGGCTTACAGAGCATGGACATTCAAGCAATGACAGCTGTTTTCTGTAGTGTTCCTGCCCTGCATTATCTACATGTACCACAGTATTTTATTGGTATATATTAATCGTAGTACTAGGTTTCATAGAACATTTTTCATACAAGTGTGTTTTGCATTTCCACCACATTCCATCACCTCCCTCCCATCCCTCCTTCCTCTCTCCTCCCCTTCCCAGTAAATCCCTTAGCTCCATAAACAGCATTGCTTGTAATTTTATGTGACTCACAGATATGAGTTTATAGCGCTACATAAAATCTTGAGTTCAATCTTTCTAAGAAGGCTACTCACCTTGATGCAAATTAATGCTCTCGGGCTGTAACTCTTGTTCCAGCTACTACGTGGTATTGTTTAGGGCTTCCTAGTCACTGGCCAGCACAGGGAACTTGCCTCTTTCTGGAAGCCAGCTCTTCCCTGCAGTTGAGTTTTTCTTTTCACCACTGCCTCTCCAAGTAGCCACAATACAAAGCACAAGTCCATAGAACAGGTTTCATTGAAGTCAAGAAGTCTTCTGCAACTAGAAGCAACTTTACTGTTTGTTACTCATAAAAAACTCAGAGACTTCCGAGCCTCTATGCACTTTCCAAACTCCATTCTAACCCCAAACTGAAACTAAATGTAATTTTTAAACTTGAAGCTCATTTCATTCTTTTCATTTCCCCATTTCTTCCTGCCAATCAGAGAACTGTACCTTCAGTAGTATCTATGATTCAGGAAGCTTTGCTATCTCAGATCTTATCTGTCACACACACACACACACACACACACACACACACACACACACACACCTCTTCTTTGCCATCTATTCTGTGATATACACACATCCCCAATGAACTCAGTGTTCTGTGGAGATGGCTCAATTGGTAAAGGGCTTGCTTCACAAACATGAGGGCCTGAGTTCTATCTCCTGCACTAAAGTGAACAGTAGGGCAAAATTAGACACCTGTAATTGCAGTACCAGAGAAGCAGAGACAAGAGAATCCCTGGGCCTTTCTGGCCAGTCAAGACCCTGTCCCAAAAAATAAAGTGGGAAGTGATTGAGGAAGACACCTGATATCAATCTTTAGCCTGAACACACACATAAAGGAGTGCAAATTGATGCCACCAAAGATAAGTCCCTATATATTTGACAGCATCTTTTTTATTGTTAAATTTCTTAATTAAAATATAATTACATCATTCCTTCCTTCCTTGTCTTTCTATTTCCAACCTCTCCCATGTCCTCTCAGTCCCTCTCAAATTGATGGCCTCTTTTGTTATTGTTACATATAAATATATAAGTGAATCAAATGACAATGTATTGTGTCAATTTAGTGTTACTTGTGTGTATATAACTTGAGGGTTGATAAGTTTGTATTGTATAATAAATTAGAGGAGATCAACCCTTGGAGAATATAATTCTCTCTCTTTAAAAACTATTAAGTGGCCTGCTGTATTTTGTCTAGACGTGAGCCCCCATGAGATTTCCCCCTTTCATGTTAGCATATCTAATGACATTATCATTATTCGGGTCTTGTTTAGACAGCATGTTGTTGGGATACCATAGGTATAATTTCCCTATCAAGTCTAAGAAACACAATCTCAGGGCAGACTTCCTGATCCTCTGGTTCTTAAAACCTTTTTACTCTCTCTTCCATGATGTTCCCTAAGTATTATGTGCAGATGTTGTGCTGTAGATATATCAATTGGGGTTAGTATCCCCACAATCTATTGATCTCTGTATTATGAACCTATTGCGGTTTTCTACAATGGACTCTCTAGCCCAAAGTTCCAAAATCCTTCACAAAAATATGGTTAGGTCTGTCACAGCAATACCCCACTCCCAGAACTAATTTGTCTTTTTTTTGTTCTGTTTTGTTTTGTTTGTTAAACCAAGCTTTATTGATAAAATGGAATTCAGAATATCTTACTAGGAACAGCAGCAGGCCCAACCAATCATGATAGGAAAAAAAATGTGGCAGTCTCCTACTGTGTAGAAAGCTGCTGCTTACCAATTAGTAACTGAATAATTAAGGTTTCTATTGCTGTAAAAAAAAAAAAAAACATGACCATAAGGCAAGTTGGGGAGGAAAGGGTTTATTCAGTTTACACTTCAACATTACTGTTCACCACTGAAGGAAGTTAGGACAGGAACTCAAACAGGGCAAGATCCTAGATGCAGGAGCTGATGATGATGGAGGGATGCTGCTGTCTTTCCCTGACTTGTTCAGCCTGCTTTCTTATAGAATCAGGTACCAACAGCCCAGGGATAGCATGACTCACAATGGTCTGTGACCTCCCCCATTGATCACTAATTGATAAAATGCCTTATAGCTGGATCTTATTCAGGCATTTCCTCAGCTGATGCTCCTTCATCTGATAACTCTAGCTCACGTCAAGTTGACACACAAAACCAGCCAGTTACAACTTTCATGATGATCATATCCTATAACAAGGTTATTGATATTATTACTGTAGACAGAATCAAGGCAGCTACTTTTTCTTGATGGAAATGTAGTGGTTTAAATAAGAATTGTCCACAAAGGTACATGTATTTAAATACTTGGTCTTTGATGGATAGTGCTGTTTGGTGATATTCTGGAACCATTACATAGTGGAACCTTACTGGAAGAAATATATCACTAAGGGTGGGCTTTGACAGTATATAGCCTTGCCTCACTTCTTCTCTCTCTCTCTCTCTCTCTCTCTCTCTCTCTCTCTCTCTCTCTCTCTCTCTCTCTCTCTCTCTCCCTCTCTCTCTTCTCTGTTTCTTGTACATAAAGATGTGATCAGACAGATTCTTGCTACTGCCTTCCCTGCTGTTTTTGATTCTGTCCTTCTGGAACTGAAAGTTAAAATAAACCCCATCCTTCTTAAATAGCTGTTGGTCAAGATGTTTTTTCACAGACCTGGATGGAGGTGGGGGTTCCTTGGACTTCCCACAGGACAGGGAACCCTGATTGCTTTTCGGGCTGGGGGGGGACTTAATTGGGGGAGGGGGAGGGAAATGGGAGGCGGTGGCGGGGAAGAGACAGAAATCTTTAATAAATAAATAAATTTAAAAAAAAGAAAAAAAACATAGCAATAAATGATATAACTGTCAATAACAGTTTTGTCAGCTGATTCTGGAAGAATTTTAAAATACTGTAATATAAAGAGCTCAACAATTAGCTTTATGTAATTGACAAAAGAATGCAAGGCACCCCATAATGAGGGTCCTAGAAATGTAAACTTATTCTCCCCAATATAAAGCTACATATTTTCAATCAGCAAATAGTAGAAATATAAGACTGTCACATAACCAGTAATCAATCAGGAAGCAAATAGGAGAAGCATCCTAACACAAATGAAACCGCTCCACTCTCAAAGTTCTCCCCAGAAGAACAAATGAAGACAACAAGACAGAAAAATCAGTCAAACAGAATGAAGATTGGCCGCCACTCATTGAGATAGACAGATTCCTCCTTCCAGCATTGCTGTAGACCCTTAAAAAGGCATTTCTATCATTTAAAATTAATCAGTGCTCTTTGGTGTTACCATCTGTTGACAGAGCTAGGAGACACATTAAGACTCACTTCATTACAGAGGCATCACATTAACTCCTTTTTGCCTATTTTCCTATAAGTTTCCAGGGCACCAATACATTGTTCCAACAAAGTATAAGAGAGGAAAGAAATGAGTCTTTATCTCATTGTTCACGTACAAATTATATCGCAGAGTAATCTAAACTGATCCTTCTAGAAAAATTGAACTACCACATAGAAAACTGCCACTGTAGATATATGTTGTCATTTTATAATGCATGATAAAACAATCAACCATTAATAATAAAACAATAATTAAGACTGATAGAAAGCTAAAACTACTGCGTGAATGATGAATAGGAACCTCTACGATGGGAGGAACTGCCGATTTGGCAGTGCCTACGCCCTCTGAACAATCTCCTTAAAGACAGAAATGGTTTCTTGCTCGTGCTCTCTCTCCTTCTGCTCCTGATTTGAACCTTGAGAGTTCTGTCCGGTGCTCCAATGTGGGTCTCTGTCTCTGTCTCCTTTCATCGCTTGCTGAAGGTTAATATTCAGGAGGATGCCTATATGTTTTTCTTTGGGTTCTCCTTATTTAGCTTCTCTAGGATCACTAATTATAGGCTCAATGTCCTTGGTTTATGGCTAGAAACCAAATATGAGTGAGTACATCCCATGTTCCTCTTTTTGGGTCTGGCTTACCTCACTTAGGATAGTGTTTTCTATTTCCATCCAGTGCACCCACACACTGAGACAATGGGGATGTTCTATCGGGAACTCACCAAGGCCAGATGGCCTAAATCTGAAAAAGCCTGGGATAAAACCGGACTCACTGAACATAGCGGACAATGAGGACTACTGAGAACTCAAGATCAATGGCAATGGGTTTTTGATCCTACTGCATGTACTGGCTTTGTGGGAGCCTAGGCAGTTTGGATGCTCACCTTACTAGACCTGGATGAAGGTGGGTGGTCCTTGGACTTCCCACAGGGCAGGGAACCCTGATTGCTCTTTGGGCTGATGAGGGAGGGGAACTTGATTGGGGGAGGGGGAGGGAAATGGGAGGCGGTGGCAGGGAAGAGACAGAAATCTTTAATAAATAAATAAATTTTAAAAAATAGAAATGGTTCAATCAGATATTAGGGCTTTACTATTGCAGCACAGGAGGAAGAAAATAGTGCCATTTAGAAAGTGATGGTTCTAGTTGGCCTTAGCCTGAGTTCACAGAGTCCAATGAACTTGCAAATATTGTAAACAGAACACAGGCAGAGGAGAACACCGTAACCTGCAAAGAAATGATGAGTTGCATTGAGTAAGCCTCTGCTGCCTCCATTGCCCATTTATTCTGGGACATATCCCGTGTTCCATATCCTTTCTTACCATTGTGTGTGTGTGTTATGTATGGGGTGCACATGAGTGTGTGGATGTACAATCATATGTGTAATTGCCAATAGGGGCTTGAGGTTGAGTTCTTCATTGATAATTCTCCACCTTATTTATTGGGACAGAATCGTCACTTAACCCAATCTTGACTAATCTAATTATCCAGCTTGCCCAGGGATCCCTGTCATTGTCTAAGTGTTAATGGTATAAGTGGATGCCGTTCCTGCCTGGCTTTTACAAGGGATCTCAGGATATGAACAGCTCTCACAAATGCCAGTATTTTATCCACTGAGCCACCTCCCAAATTGTTGCATGCCTCCTCTTAAAAACATTCTTTTTGACATATAAATAGATATAAATAATGTAATTATTTAATGTATATAATCTCACAGGTTTAGAAAGAAGAATATAGTACTCTGGTGAAAGTCCCACCACAGTCAAGGTCATAAATGCACCAAATACCTCCAAGGATTTCCCATCTCCACCTTTAAAAATGATTTAAAGCATTTAAATATTGGTTGTGAATTTAAAACCATATATACCTTCTTAGGAAATTTTAACACCTATTAAAGTACATTAAAGTACTGGTAACTCACTGGACTGCACAGATCTCCAAAACATATTCAACTTCTACGATAATGACCATCCTTTAGTCAGCTGGCATATATATCATTTTACTATATTGTTTCATTTTGGGGTTACTTCTAAATATTGCAACTAAGAACTCTGACTAATGAATTGACCAAAGTTTCAAATTTATTTAAAATTAAGAGTGAGGAAAATGATCTTTAAACGTGGAGGTTCTGTTTAAAACCTAAGTATGAATACAGGCTTTGGTTTAAGACAGATCCTCTCTCCAACCCTCCCTCTCTCCCTCTCTGTCTGTCTCTTTATTCCACATATATACATTCATACATATATACTTACATACATACATACATGTGTCCATGCACTTATGAGTACTTTATCCACTGAGACATCTCTCCAGACTGAAACTTTCATCCTTCCTCACCTACTTTAAACCTATACCACCAAACCTCCAAAGTTAGAAGAAATATGACAACACCTTTTCCTAACTAATAATTTAGAAGTCTGGCATGTCAGATATACAACAACAAAGCAAAATCACATGAGAATCTGGCAAAGAATAAATAAAATCTATAAAAAGGAAGTATATTTTCAATTATAGGTTACAAGTTACACAAATACTCCCAATTAAATAAAAACAGATGAGGATGTGAAACATCAAAGATCTTACTCTGACCAGCTGTAAACAACAAAAATTAGTGATTATAAGCCAACTATTTTATTAGGTGTGCAAAGAGATACCAGAAATAATGGTGATTACCTCTATTAACAAGACTGACTACAAACATTTCTGTGGTAGAAAAGCCAACTGATAGATTTCCTAAATTTTCTGTGTGTTTATAGAGCTAAACAGCCTATATGAGAAATTTTAACAGACAACCTCAGGCCCAAAACCACTTCAAAAGGTGTATCCTAAAAACTGATAAACTTTGCAAAGTTAGCAAGGAAATTGTCTAATGTGTAAATATTTATTAAAATATGTTCTGTTAATAAAAATTAGAAATAACTGCATGTCCATCTCTTGTAGACAGGCTGCACGCATTGTGATAAATGCACATGCGATAGTGTTTTATTCTGCAATGATTACACAAATCTATATTTAGACATGTAACACTTCTGCAGTGTGCTGAGAGAAGAGCTTTGTGCAGCTCATATAGTCCCATAGACAAGAAACAAACCACCGTAAAACATGGCTGAGAGCCCATGCCCTCCTCCTCACCTGCCTTCCACATCACCGAGGACCTAAGTCTCTGCATCCATTTGTCCTTTGCCACTGGTTTTTCCTTCCTCTTCCGTTTTTCACTTTTGCTCTCTTGGTGGTCTCAAAGTTCCCAGGAAATATATTCTTGCAAGTACATTAAAGGGAATGAAGACCATAAGCATGGGCAAATGTTGGGTTTTTGGGGATAGTTCCCTGAGAAACAGGAAGCAGCACCAACCCAACTGTACTGATGGACAGGGGTTTTCTGATACCCAGTATCTCTTCCGCTCAGTGCCAGTCTCCTGATAAAACTCCTCTGTCACCCTCTGTGTTCCACATTGCTCTGTGCTGCCACCATTTGATAACACTGGGCCCTCCATTGCGGTTAAAAGAAAAAGTCAGTTGTCATCTGAGAAGCAAGAGTAGGTGCAGTACAGTGACTTGGGTTCAGACTTTTATCCCTGTGTGACTAGCCATAGTACTTCCAGTACTGAGCAGGCTCAGATCCTTACCCAGCTATAACAGCCCTCTCTTCCAGGGAGATTGACGTTTTCAGGAAAACAGACCCCATCTCTGGTGCTATAGACCAGGTATTTTCCACTCTTGGCAGAGTACAGAGAAGACCTTTTAACACCCCAAATGTCACAAAATTATTTTGCCTCCTATACTTTCAATATTTCTGTTCCTAGGGTATTGAAAGAAATCTTTATTGCCCACCATGCAGAAAATCTATGTACTTAACATAATATTCTTCCTTACATTCCTTCCTTTCCTACATTCCTTTCCTTTTCTTTCATTCTATCTACCTGTCTGTTTTGCCTTTCATTCTCAAAAGTGTGCTGATTTGGATAATAAACTTTATAATCACCAAAAAGCTACCTAGTAGACTGAAGCCCCATGTCTCAGGAAACCCATGATCTTGCACATTCCAGGACAGGTGGTCACCCTGGCTATAACAGTGACCAAGACGACTTGGGGATAACCTACCTTTCTTCTTGCAGATCACATGGGAGGCTACGGTCCTCTACCCAGCCCTCAGTCGAGATGTGTCTGTCTTTGGGCCATCAACTTAAGGACGAACATCTCAAGTGTGTGAAGCCTGCCTTCTTCACTACTGTATCAAATATGGTCCATTATCTAGGTTTACCTGGAACCACACAGGATCACAGGATATGGGTTTCAGTTCAGGAAAATTTAGGTATTGGTCACCAAGTCTATATCTCAATGCCAGCAGCATCACCCAGAATCTTGCAGGTATTTGTTAACAATTGTTTCCTAACTGTGATCTTAATTCCTACTTTGCAGGTCTATTCTATATTGTTAACAAGGGAGGAACTGTGTCAGAATGACTAGTGGGAGCTTTAGCTACAAATGTGAGCTGTGAGACTTTCAGGAATCTCCATCTCAGACAATCAAAGGAGGTGGTGGCCAGTGTAGCAACTTGCTCACTGCCAAGCAACTCAGTTCTCTCCTTCTGGATTCTTCCTTGCATTTAAGAGGTTGAAATCTTGGAGAGTGTGTGTACTAGCATTCTTGGCAGCAAGATTTCAAGTTAAACTCTTGAGGCAAATGGCATTCGCATGTGACATGAAGATCCAAAATATTGCACGTTTTCAAATGGGAAATTTGTACTGCTGTCATCCTTAGCTTTGATGGGCAAGTCTGGGAGTTCTGCACAGAAAAGGCTTCAAGTAGCTTCCTACCAGAAGTTTCCTGGAAATTCCTTGCACCTGTGCTGCTGGCAACCAGTGGTGATGGGCCACTGTGTTCTTGAACAGCCAGAACTTCTAATTCTTGAACACTTGACTGCAACCAGAATTCAGATGACGCCATCAAGTTGGTGTCTTCAGGACTACAGTTGTTATATGGCTCTCTAATTCTCCATCTTCAATCTTTTCCTGCTTAATCAAACACGTTTACATCCCTTATTGACCCCTCACTGATAATTTGGATCTAGTAAGTCATTTGTAGAATTCCCAAAGCTGCAAGCTAAGCAGATAGTTATAAAAGCAAAAATATGTGATTAGCAAAACCAGAGACATCAAACTGAGTTTTGCAGAGAGCCTATATCTGATTTTTCTTCCCAGAATTGTTTTTCTTAAGTTCTTCTTTACCAGTATTGGTATTGCAATCAGAAAGACAAAGTTTGTCTGAGGTACCAAAATGGAGTCAACATAGTCAACCCACAGCCCTTGTTACAATGTAATATATGATTTTAGCTGTAGTAGTGTTTCCTTTATGAACTTGGTTTTCTTGTGCTTGGTGCATAAAAGCTTAGGATTGCAATATCCTCTTGGCATATTTTTTCCTTTGATGAGTATTCAGTGTTCTTCATTATATCTTCTGATTAATTCTGGTTTGAAGTCAATTTTTGTCATATTAAAATGGCTATACTTTTTACTTGCTGTGATTATGATGCCTATTCTTAATACTAAGGTGTGTTTCTTAGATGCATGGAAAGATGAATCCTGTTTTTAATCCTATCTGTTAGTCTAGATTTTTATATGGTAATTGAGGCCATTAAAAATTAAGAGTTAGAAATGAGAAGTGTTTATTATTTCTGCTATTTTGGTTTGTATGGTGTGAGCTTTCTTCCTCTCTTTTGATTTACCGGTCTGGAACTATTCATTTCTTGTGTCTTCATGGCTGTGGTTAACCTTTTCAGACTGAATTTTCTCTTCTGGTGCCATCTGTAGAGTTGGATTGGCAGATACTGCTTAAATTTGTTTTATAGTGGATATTTTTCTTTCTCTGTCTATTGTGATTAATAGTTTTTCTTGATGTACTAGTCTGTAATCTCTTAGAAAATGTAGACCACCTGACTGATCCCTTTTAGCTTTTAGAGTTTCTATTGAGAAGTCATGTGTTATTTTAACATAACTGCCTTTATATTTTACATGGTGATATTTTTTTTACTCTTCCAGCATTTAATATTATTTCTTTGTTCTGTAGGTTTAGTATTTTGATTATTATGTCGGTAGGCAATTACATTTTGGTCCTGTATACTTGGTATTCTGAATGTTTCTTGTACCTAGAAAGGAACCTCCTTCTTTAGGTTTGGGAAATTTTCTTCTATAATTTTGCTGAAAATATTTTCTGTGCCTTTGACCTGACTTTCAATTTGAACTTTTTTTTTACTTATTCTACTTTAATTTCATGTCTTAAACTATTTCATTATTTCATTTCACTGTTTGTGTTTTCACAGAATCCATTACAGATTTATATATATCCTCTCTAAGATCCATGAATACCTGAATACCATCATAATTGCTATTTTTAAGTCCTTGTCTTATGCTTCAGCTAAATTTCATTTTCTGGGGTATAATGTAGTAGGGTTGTGTGTTATGGTGAGGTTTTATTATCTTGACTCTTAATATTTGTGTTTTTGTGCTGGTGTCCAGGCACCTGGAGTTAAGATGATTGAGGTGATTCTAAATGTTGATGTCTTATCTTGTTTTTGTTGGGTGGATATTCCATTCCTTGGTTTTGTCTCTTCTCTGAATCTTAGAAAGTGTGATAACTGTGTCTCTCTGATAGAGAGTACTTCTATACTTTTGTAGGGGACAAAGAAAAATAGAGATGGACTAAGAAAATGGTGAGAAGGACTGTGATAAAGATCCTGTCCACAATAAGAGGCAAGGTGCCCAAGGATTTGAAGGTTGGTGGGATATGGGTGTTCTGCAAGTAGATTTCAGTTAGACAAAGAATATGTCTTGAGAGAAAGGGATTAAAGAGTTGAGGGAGATCTGATTTTGTATCAAGAATTGGATAATCCAGTGAGTGGAGTTGAGGTGAGAGAAGAGGTAACTGAAAACAGGTTATAACAGGGCTAAGAATGAAAATAGACAGTTTATCACAAAGGGCAGGAAGAATAATGTGAATCACCCAAGTCCAAGCCCAGTGTCACTACTGAGGTCCCAAGTAGCAAATGATTCCATGTATTAGCAGCTGACACAACAGTCTAGAAACAAGGTATAAAGGATGTCGGAGAGTCCACAGAAAGGAACAAAGCTACATTTGCACCAAGGTTCAGTGGGGTCCCCAGGCAAACCCATTTAATCCTTTTGTAAATCTTAGAAGTATATTACTAATAAATTAATTCTATTTTCATGCAACTTACCTAGTGTTTTTTTTCTGACGTCTTAGTCAAGCCAAGATTCGAACCCAGATACTTGCCTAGAAAGTCCACAATTTTTTATTTTAGTTTATTATTATTATTTTATTACTTTAAAAAAATACCATTCCAAATTCCTACTTCCTCCCCTCCTCCCACTTCCCTCCCACTCCCTCCACACACCCTCCCCCCCCCACACCCTCCAATCTTAAGAGAGGGCAAGGCACTCTGCCTTGTGGGAAGTCCGAGGCCCTCTGCACTACATTCAGGTTGAGCAAGGTATACATCCAAAGACAATAGGATCCCAAAAAGCCAGTACATGCAGTAGGGACAAATCCCAGTGCCATAGTCATTGGCCCCTCAGTCTGCCCTAACTGTCAACCACATTCAGAGGGACTAGTTTGATCCCATGCTTGTTCATTCCCAATCCAGTTGGAGTTGGTGAGCTCCCATTAGCTCAGGCACATTGTCTCAATGGGAGAACCCCTGATGGTCCCGACTTCCTTGCTCATACTCTGCCTCCTTCCGCTCTTCAACTGGACCTTAGGAGCTCAGCCCACTGCTCCGATGTGGGCCCACGATTTTAACCTTAACATCAACCGTACACCAATGGCAGTGTAGATGACCTTTCCCCCACCCCCACACTCAATAGACAAATGTGCATCACTGCAGTTAAACCTTCTGAGTACTGCTGGTAAGTGATTTTAGCACTTGTTTCCTTTCTTCTATAATTCTCCCCAGGTCAGCAATGCAAATTGAAAAAATAAATGATTTCCTATAGTAACATCCATTCTGTGATGTCCTCCTGTTTCAAAGACACACACAAATGAGTACAAACAAAACTTGAGGAATCTAAGTTGAACCTTCTGTATTAATGTCAGTGTCCTAGCATGGCATTGTTATTTTTTGTAAGCTGTCACCATTTAGGGGAACCTGGGTAAATGGCTCGGGATATGTCGCTGGCTTATTTATCACAGGTGCAAGTGAATTTAGAAGTATTTCTCTTTTTTTTGCATTTTTTATTTATTTTTTTATTGAGAAAAAAAATTTCCGCCTCCTCCCAGCCTCCCACTCCTCCCCCCCACTCTTCTCCCCCTCCCTCTCCAGTCTGAAGAGCAGTCAGGGTTCCCTGCCCTGTGGAAAGTCCAAAGTCCTCCCCCCTCCATCCTGGTCTAGGAAGGAGAACATCCAAACTGGCTAGGCTCCCACAAAGCCAGAACATGAAGTAGGATCAAAACCCAGTGCCATTGTCCTTGGCTTCTCAGCAGCCCTCATTGTCGGCCATATTCAGAGAGTCCGGTTTTATCCCATGCTTTTTCAGTCACAGTCCAGCTGGCCTTGGTGAGCTCCCAATAGATCAACCCCACTGTCTCCGTGGGTGGGTGAGTGAGAAGGGTAGGATGGGGAGAACTTGGGGCAACAGGATGATTGGGATAAAGGAAGGTTGGATAGGGGAGCAGGGAAGCACATATCTTAATTAAGGGAGCCATCTTAGGGTTGGCAAGAGACTTGGACCTAGAGGGGCTTCCAGGTGCCCAAGGCGATGTCCCCAGTTAGTTCCTGGGGCAGCTGAGGATAGGGAACCTGAAATGATCCTATCCTATAGCCATATTGATGAAAATTTTGCATAATACCATAGAACCTTCATCTGGCGATGGATGGAGATAGAGACAGAGACCCACACTGGAGCACTGGACTGAGCTCCCAAAGTCCCAATGAGGAACAGAAGGAGGGAGAACATGAGCAAAGAAGTCAGGACCACAAGGGGTGCACCCACCCATTTAGAAGTATTTCAACTACAAAAGGAGAAGGGGATAAAATGACTTTAATGGTCCTTTGGTGCTGCCCCAGGGTCTCTGCCAGATGGTTCCTTCTGCCAAGAACTGGAATGGAAATTCAGTCACCTTTTCAGCAAGACCAGAAGGACATTAACTTGAGCTCAGGAGACTTGCAATCACTTTGCTTTTTGCTCTCTTGCCTAAAATTGACCAGGATGCAAATTTACATAAAACTGCATGGGCAATACTAAACGTTGCAGTGCCCTCCACAACTTTTAGAAAAGCAGAATTGTTCAAACTACTTCCAGATTGGCTAGAGAAAGAAAATGTCATATACACTTGTAACACATAAAAGCTTTCTTTCACTCCTTCTTACCACAGACTTGCTATTTAACTTTGACCTGGTTCAGTCTTATCCTATAGATACATATGTTGGCAAAGTTGTACGTTATATGCCAAATAACTGGTTTTTCTATCTAAATGAAAGAATAAAGCTTAATAATGTGACCACATTCTACTCTTTCGAGCACTGAACAACACAGTTAAAGGTGTTGTTCTCCCCACTTTGTGTGTGTGTGTGTGAAATAATTTAAAAAACAAATGTAAAATTACTCTGTTCACTGCTGACTCCATCACAAAGGGTTCCAGAAATAATATCCTTGGTATCTTTCTGATCCATTTCTATTTACTAATTCCTCACCCTACTTTACTTACCTCCATTTATGTGGCTTTTCTATTCTCAATTGCTCGTCTTTTAATGTTACATCATTCCTACTGTTAGAGATGTCTTGATGACAAAATTTGCTGTGCAGAACCAAACATAATGAAGGACTCTAGCCTTTGTTTCTACACTTATGTAAAAGCACATGATTTTTACAATAGAAAAAGGTGTTTTGAATGAGAAAAGTGAATAATATTTAATAGGTGATACTACCAAAAGTTGTGTTATTTATCAAAGTAGTACCTACCATGAAAATGGAAACTCTTTAGTAATTGATGACTGATTGAAGGGGCTCAAGTGCACAAGAGAGTAAAACAGGTTACATGTAGACTTGATTTTTAGAAAGAGAAGGTCATTGATGGGGTTAGCTTCAGAAAAAAATGCATATAATTCAAAGACATTGATTTGATTCCATGTGATGCCAAGCATGGTATTTTATATTTGTATCTTGTGTATGGCGTTCACTACCCTATGCTCTTTGTCCTCAATGGGTCTTTATGAAAACAAGCTGGAAACAACTGCCTACCTATATGTCTAGGATTTTGATCCAAGTCCTCTAGGAATCGTCTCTCTAAGCAAAGGTCACAGCCAATAGAAACAAACACAGGAATGCTTTGTTCATAATTGTGACATTGTTTATAATAACAAAATATAAGAAATAATTCCCATCCATGAGAGTAACTGTGAACATCCATTCCTGAGAGCACTAAAAATAGGATAGTAATTTCCACACAGTCACAGAACTTTAAAAAAAAGTACAAAGATATATTAAAAACATGTTTTCTTTTCTGTGAAAAGGGAAATGTGGCCTGTGAGTTGGCTCAGCAGGAAAAGACACATGTCATCAAGCCCGATAACTATTACAACCTCTGGTACCTACACGGTGGAAGGAGAAAACCAATTCCATGTGTTGTGTTCTGACCTCTATAGGGGTACTGTGGTACATGCATATATGTATACAAAATAATAAATAAAATAAATTTTCAAATAATTAAAAATATATACATACATACATATATATCACATTTGTTTATTTTGGAGAAGAAAGATGCAAAAGGATAAGCTAACAACAGCAAGTGTATTTTATGGTCAGTAGAAAGAAAGGGGTATGAATAGAAATAATCTATCACTGAACATACCTCTCTATATGAAAAAAATAGAAGTGAAGATGAAAAAATCAAAATAAATTGACTACAAACAAAAATAATAAACCAAGTATATATCAAATATATAACTATATAGGAAAAGATTCAAGGTCCATTGATCACTGTTCTTTGTCTGTATACTCTCATTTCTGGGGTTATAGATCAAAATCATTACAAAAAAAATCCCTGAGCTTCACTAAGTCTAAAGAGTCCTAGGTTGCTGTTGGTACCCCTAGTGTATTGGTTCAGAAATCATTTTGTTTTCAGGAAGAGGAAGTGAGATGTATTTACTTGAGTGTGTTGGGGAAGTAGATATCTCATCATAGAGAAGAGAGATACAAATGTGGGGTGAGGAACAAGAGGAAGAACTGCTACTGAATGAAAACTGGCACCCTTGTAAATTTCAAAACTGTTTCTCAATTCTGACCACTGAAAAGAAGGACCTGCTATGCCAGCTCGGCCTCCGTTCTTCAAACTACCCACAACTTGTTTCTGAATACACTTCTAAACCAAGGCTCCTTGCAGAAATTGCTTCTTGCAGTGTCGCATGGAGAGAGTAAGGAGCCAGGAACAAAGACAAAGCCCTACAGACAACCTTGCAACTCTCAAATACCCTCTCTCTCAATTCCTCTGGGTCACACCCATTCTTGTCCTGATGAATCTCTAGTTTCTCCCTATCCTCCTGACTTTTCAATCCACACTGAATCCAACGCACACACCATTTCCTTGACCTGCACACTGCCATTTCCTAAGTCAATGAAATCCTCGCCATCAGGCTATGAAAACACCTCTCTCTGTGTCACCCCATTCCTTGTGCATGATCTCACTTTCTACAGCAGTCATCAAAACTGCCAGCAGTGTTGGCAGAGAAACAATGTCTGCATCTTCCCTGAATTGGAAATACAGGTTGCTTAAACACATGATAGGACCTCTTGGAACCCATGACTCTTATATCAGAAACTGCACAGCTCCCAACTCCGCGTTGCTCCTTCCCAGAAACAATCATTCGCTTAACCGTTCTTCTTATTCTATATGCTTGAATAAATATCCTCATTCTGATGTTCTTTGATTGACCTATTGATTTTCTATCACTAGCATGATAGCATAGGAGGGTAATCTCAGCATTTTGGAGAATGAAATATAGACACCTTGGGTTCTAGGCTAACACAGTAAAACAACAAAACAAACATTATCAGAGTTGACATCATTATGACTCTACAATGCTGACAATTCCTTTCTTGAACAATTTCACTACCCATGTGCCAACCTACCTCCAACTAAAGACAGAAAACCCAATTCTTTGCTACAAACCACTCTAGTCTTAAATCTCCTTTAAGATTTTTTAGTTGAATACTATATCCAGAATGAGATGGCCTCCCACTGAGGACTATGTGGAATTCCCTGAAATTTGGCCATGGTATCTCTGCAAAGTTCTCTAAGGCAACCAGGCTTAGTATAGCTGTCACGTTTGTTCTACCCAATTGCCATCACTGCAGTGACTTCCACAATCATCCTTCTCTCTTGAAAGAAAAGAGTTCATCACATACTGTACAGTGACATAAACACCTTTCATTTTTCCCTTTGGAGTGTTCTAATTATATAGTAAACATCATAATCTCATTATGTAATTAGGCGTTGAGGCTCTTTTTACTTTAGTGACATATAGGACAAAGCTGAGCTAATTATCTGAGGATTTTGAAGAGGAAGTGAGGGCAGAAAGAGAGGAACCATTACTGAGAGTGTCTAGGAGCTTAATATTACATGCTCAGTTGTGCTACAATTTTCACAAAATCAGTGAATATGAGAAGGTAAGATTATAATCTGTTAATATTGGTAACTGATGTAAAATATATAAGGAGTGGATTCCACCTCTGGGCAGGTGGGGCTGAATAAGGGTAGCTGAGCAAGCCAGTATGCAATATTCCTTGGCTGGCTTCAAGCCTCTGCCATGGACTCCTGCCCTGGCTTCCCTTAATGAACTGTATGTAACCTGTAAGATAAAATAACCCCCCCCCAAAAAAAAAAAGATTTGAACAGGGGTTGGGAGAACAGCTCAGTGATAGGGTGTTTGCCTAGGATGCACAAGATATTGAATTATATCCCCAGCACTGACACAAATGTACACTAATTTTAGGAGAGGAAACACACATAAACTTATGGTAGCTTATTTTATCTCATTTTCAATCCAACCATGTCTCTTTGTTATTACTTAGTTCCCATAACTCCTTATAAAATCCCATGGACAAGTAAATTGAAAACATTCTCCAAACTTCAAGGAGAGACTGTATGCTCTCTAAGACTGTCATCTCTATGTATTGTGTAGTGGCTGGATATCAGTGTCTGAGGCTGAGGAACTACTCGTGTCAGCTGCAGCAAACAGCAGCTTCAGAGAAAGAAGAAAATTCTAGTGATGATGCTATTCTGAGCATGATTTCCAGAATATGGAGGACACCTGGATTACCCCAGGGATAGAGCTGCTCAGACCTAAGAGATCTGAGAAGCTGAGTATGGGGGAGGTAGTTAGATAGTGGGGAGGATGAAGTGGTTAGAAATAATTTGCAAGCAGAAACATGACCTTCTCACAGAGGTAATGAGTGAAGTCAAAAGAGGTGATGCTACCTCTGGGGAAAGTACACAGAGGAACAAGAGCTGAAGATCAGTGACAGGAGAAGCCCAAAATAACATGAATCAAACCTTAAGGCAGAGTTCTAAAGCCTTCGCGGTGGTTCAGAAGTCAGATCAAGTTCTCAGAATTGAGAATTAGCCCATAGTAGCTTGGAAGTAAAAGTGAAACACTAGGCTTTGTCATAGTTGGTTTTGGCCCAGTAAAAATCCCATGAGTAAAAGTAAGTATTAATATTGCCTTTTCACAGATAACAATCTAAAGAGTGAATAATAAGTTTATTTTAAAATGCTAAATGAGTGGTTCTCAATACTCTCTCTCTCTCTCTCTCTCTCTCACACACACACACACACACACACTGAATTCAAGTATATGAAAGGTTTTGTACAATAAAGCAAGCTAAGGGAATGAAATTGGTGACTGTTCCCAGCGTACGTGGAAATATAGCTCCCCTAGTATGCAGTGGAAGTTACCTTGTTCTATCTTCCCATCCTCTATGAAATCTTCAGACAGAAAGAGAGCAAGTTCCTGTCTCATCCCACCTTATTATATTCCTCTCCAGTTCTGGGATTAAAGGCATGCACCACCACTGCCCAGCTTCTATAGCTAACTAGTGTGACTACTAGGATTAAAGGTGTGTGCCATCACTGCCTGGCCTGTATAACTGACTAGTGTAGCTGTTTTGCATTCTGATCTTCAGGCAAGCTTTAATTTTTTTTAGGTGTTCTTTTTTATTATTTTTATTGAGCTCTACATTTTTATCTGCTCCACTCCCTACCCCCCCCCCTTCAACCCTCTCTCAAGGTCCACATGCTTCCAATTAACTCAGGAGATCTTGTCTCTTTCTACTTCCCATGTAGGTTAGATCTATGCGTGTCTCTCTTGGGGTACTCATTGTTGTCTAGGTTCTCTGGAGTTGTGATTTGTAAGCTGGTTTTCTTTGCTTTATGTTTAAAAACTACTTATGAGTGAGAACATATAATAATTGTCTTTCTGGGTCTGGGCTACCTCACTCAAAATGATGTTTTCTAGCTCCATCCATTTGCCTGCAAATTTCAAGATGTCATTATTTTTTTCTGCTATGTAGTACTCCATTGTGTAAATATACCACATTTTCCTTATCCATTCTTTGGTCAAAAGGCATTTAGGTTGTTTCCAGTTTCTGGATATGACAAACAAAGCTGCTATGAACATAGTTGAGCACATGTCCTTGTGGCACGATTGAGCATCCTTTGGATATTTACCAAAAAGTGGTATCACTTTGAGCAAGGTTGTTTTCTAATTTTCTGGGAAATCACCACACTGACATCCAAAGGGGCTATACCAGTTTGCATGCTCACCAGCAATGCAGGAGTGTTCCAGGCAAGCTTTATTTATTAAAATACAAATGAAATATTACTACAGGAAAGATTTTAAGAGCCAGAGGTAGCAGATGACTTCAAGGAAACAGTCTTCCAGATACAACAGGACTGATGATTATATTAGCCAGTAGAGACTGAGTCAGCATTCAAAGGACCTATACAAGCTTAAACCAAATAAAATCCCACTACATAGAAGTGGAACTGGACACAAAGTTGTACTCTTTCCCAAGAAGTTATTTGTAGTTGATACTTTCTGGGAAAGGGAAAACCAGAATTCTCCAATGGAATGTCACAATATATCAACCAAATTTCCAGGTAGGTCCCAAGCCTAGGAATAGTTGGCTAAAACAAAAATGGATTCCATGCTTTTTGTTTTGTTTTGATAATTTTTGTCTTTGTTTCTTTCTTTAAAATTTTTGTTTTTATTTTTTATTTGAGTAAGAGAGAAAGAACATGAAGTTTAAAGGGTAGACAGGTGAGGAGAATCTGGGAAAAGTTAAGGGAAGGGAAAGAATATGATTAAAATATGTTGTATGAAAATATTAAAGAAAAAAGTGGTTTACAAAATCACACAGTCCCCATTAAATTTCCAAGGATTTGTTTGATGACATTAGAAAAGTAATTCTAAAAATCATATGGAAGCAGAAAGACCAGGAATAATCAAGGCAATCTGAAGTAGAAAAGAAATGGTAATACCACATCTCAAACTCTATAAAGCTATAGTAACAAAACAGCATGATTTTGGCATACAAAACACAAACAAAAGCCAGATATTAGAACAATATAATACAACAGAGGTCCCAGAAATAAACTCATACATCTATAGCAACCTAATTTTTTAACAGAAGTATTATGAATATGTACTGTTTGGAATTTAAGACCCAGACATTTTTAAAAATTTGTATAACAGACATTTTAGTCACTAATTTGGAGGTCTTCGTATTATAAAGATTTAAAAACAAAAAAATTCTGGAAGATAAATGTGAGAACTTTCACCTCTGCTCCATCCCACAGGTCTTGTGGGTTCACTATTTCATCATCATTCAGTAATTTCCATTGTGGTTTCTGCTTTAACTTTGGGGTTATTTAGAAGTTTGTCAGTTTTCAAATATATTAACTACTTTATCTTTTTTATTAGTTTTAACTGAATTACAAAATGAAAAGAATTCTTGTAATACACAAACTTGTTCAGGATCAAGTAGACATGGATCACAGAAAAGCCTATTTTCCTTAAACTTTGGTAGCAAATCTTTGCTAAATCTTGTAGTTCAAGGTTATCAGTTATGATGTTCAGGTTTTCCACATTCTTTTTATGTCTTTTCCACCATGATCTATTAGTAATAAATACTTTATTCCTTCCTCAAGCTTTGTTTGGGAGGTGAAGAGAGGAGTGCCCCAAGTTCAAGGCCATATTGGACTACATTGGAAGACTTACCTCAAAAACTGAGAGTAGAGGGAGGTGAAATGATAACCAGAATATACTGTATGAGAAAAGAATCTATTTAAGGTAAAGGGGAAAAACAAAAAAGCAAATAGAACACAAAAGATAAATCTATTATAATGATAGCAGGTTTAGCAATTTATTGTAGAAACTCTAGAACAAATTTAGTTTCATCTACTTCAAAATTATACAAATACATAAATTTTTAATATTACATCTTCTTGGTGAATTAAATCTTTTATCATTACAGTACTTTCATCTCTGTAATTTTTAATACTAAAGTCAATTTTTTCTACATGACAACAATTTTTATTTTGGTTTAGTCCTTTTTCTCATTATTGTTCATATTACATAATTTATTTTCATTTATTCATTTGGCATATTTTTTAATTTTAGAGAAGTTTACGAATGCATCTTGATCATGTTCACCTTTTACTCCTCTTACAGTTGCCTCCAGATCTATACCTTTTCCCCCCACTTCATGTCCTTTTATGATCTTGCAGTAATTGTATTCATTCTCTGTCTTTAAAATCTTCCAGTCACTCAGGCGAGGGGATATGAGCAAAGAAGTCGGGACCACGAGGGATGCACCCACCCATTGAGACAGTGGAGCTGATCTACTGGGAGCTCACCAAGGCCAGCTGGACTGTGGCTGAAAAAGCATGGGTTAAAACTGGACTCTCTGAACATGGCGAACAATGAGGGTTGATGAGAAGCCAAGGACAATGGCACGGGGTTTTGATCCTACGCAATGTTCTGGCTTTGTGGGAGCCTAGCCAGTTTGGATGTTTGAAGGCGTAAGTCACAAAAAACGCCACACCAGTTTGGAATTATGATTAATAGGATGGTATTTATTTAAAGGGGAAAAAACTTACAGATCACCGTCCCAGCCCTCTGCGCAACCAGGAAGGGAGTCTAGTCACCGGCGGAGCAGGAAGTGGAGAGAGAGGAGAGGGAAGTGGCTGCTTTTTTAAAGGGAGAGAGACCATGCCCCAATGGGCTAGTATCTCAGCAGCTATAGGTTGGAGAAGCGGGAGGACCTCCCGCAAAAGATGTTCACCTTCCTAGATATGGACAGAGGGGGGAGGACCTAGGACTTACCACAGGGCAGGGAACCCTGACTGCTCTTTGGACTGGAGAGGGAGGGGGAGAGGAGTGGGAGGAAGGGGAGAAGGGTGGGAGAAGGATGGGAGGAGGGGGAGGGAAATGGGAGGCTGGGAGGAGGTGGAAACTTGTTTTTTTTTCTTCCTTTTCGCAATAAAAAAAAAATCTTCCAGTCACCTTTTCCATGTTGATTCGTGAGCCTTAAGTGCAGGAGTTGTGCTGCAAATGTATTAACTGGAGAAATGTACTCTCCACTATCCACTGATCACTACAGCTCACTCCGTTGTGACTTTCTCTAATTGTCATTTCTCTGTAAAGACATGGGCTTCTACAATCAATCTTTATGAAGATGATTAGAAAACAATAAATTTGTATTTTACTACCTCATGTGTTCCATGTTAAACCAAAGGAAGAATGTTGTACTTAAAGAACTGAGAGAAACAATGTTTCAGAATTCACAGGGAATTGCCAAAGTTTGCCCTAGGATGCTTAAATCACTGACCAGATCAATCCATGAAACATTAAAAGACCAAAGTCACAGCCACCATCAGAAAGAAAACAGTAAGAATGATACTGAAAAAAAGTCTATAATAGAACACCTATTTATGCAATATTAAAACAAATTTATTATATATGCCTTTTCTGTGAAACATTAAGCAAGATTTTATTTTCTGAAACATATTTCAACGCAGAAGGAGCAAACGAAATGCAAAGATAAGTGTTGAGCTCCTTGTGTGCTCTGCTGCCAGGGCTCAGGACTCCTGGGGTGTTGGCAGTCTTCTACAGTGTGAACTTCACACCCTACAGATTTTCATGCAGCCCCACGAGATCTGCTACTTAGGTTGTATAAGAACGTTCTTAAGTATGAGCCTACAAAGAATAAAGTCTCAGTTTGCCCTAAGTTTCCTTAATTTACAACACAATGCAACGGTGTCATCATTTCCCTTACTTACTGAATTGCAATAAGTTACATTCTTTACACTAAAGATTTCCTTTGGACTAGAGTAAGGTAATGCATGTTTTTCAATTTCCTACTTTTACAAGACAACTGAAAAAAAGAAGTGTTTCACCGCATGATGTTAGAGAATTAAATGTACCAAATACCCGGGTATATTCACTGTCATGCAAGAAAGGTTCTCAATATTTGCTGACTGTTCAACATCCACCCAAGGACTGTGGACATGAGTAACTGTCTATCAGTCTGACTAATAGAACTCCTAAGGGAGAAAGCCACAATTATCCCTGGTTCCAAAGGAACAAGGCACAGCATACTAAGATGTGTGAAAAAGAAGTCAATCAATGAATCATAAAGAAAATGATCATTTTCTTGAAGAGAGCAACTTTATTTCTCAAAAAAAGTAACGGTTATTCACAAGATTCAAACACAAATCCTTTTTTAATTGAAGGAGTGATAGACAGAAATACAGTTGCAGTATAGCTTGAGGATTAAGAAACAAAACAAAAATTTAGGGGTACTAGCAGGTATCTGGGGCTCCATCTTACCCATTCATCAACAGTGAACAAATCATCACTTTTGAATCTGTATTTACTTACCTGTGTGGTAGTCTGAATGAGAATGGACCCCAGGAAGAACCTATTACTATTATTCTCCTAAATAGAGATAGTTTGATGATGCCTTTTAAATAGGTATTTCTATGCCAATTGAATAGCACAGCTCTCAGACCTTACCAGAGAAACGTCATTGTGAGGGTATTATGGAAAATAGATATAAAACAGAAGACCAAAGTGCAGAGACGAAGTGTCAGTGGAATGCTGAGGCACAGATGGGACATGTCACAAGTCTTGGAGAACATCTCGGAAGAGGGGGTAGAAAAATGTTAGGAGTCATAGGTTACGAAAGACTGGGGCAAAACAGTGTCTTCTGGATATGACAGAGACACTGTACTCATGGCAGCCGTGGCTACCTGCACAAGATCAATCCAGTCAATAGTCAAGAATGGATGCGGGGGTGGGGGCACAGAATCTCGCATCACTAGCTGAGGAACTATTCTGTTAACAGTTGATGGCTTTAGGGCAGGTAGAACCAACTTTATTTAGAGGTATAGCCTTTGATAGGTGGACTATGCTCCTAATTCACATTTATGTACTTATGCTGGTAACAATTAGACTTTATAGGAAGGAAGGAAGGAAGGAAGGAAGGAAGGAAGAAAGGAAGGAAGGAAGGAAGGAAGGAAGGAAGGAAGGAAGGAAGGAAGGAAGGAAAGACATAAAGTTAGAATTGGGGGCATGGTGTGGGAAGGTGTTCTGGTCAGAACTGTAGAAGCGGGAAACAAATAACATTCTAACTACATTGCACACATGAAGTTCTCAAAGAATACAATACACTCTTAAAAATCTTTAAGACTAGCCAGTTTTTGTTTCTAAAATATTATTTTATTAAATAACTATTAAATAGGATTTTTACAAAACATGTTACATAGAAAAGTATAAAAATGTTTATAATGCCAGAACTATGTCTGCAGCATCTTGAGTCAGCAAGCCTTCACTTTTGGAAGGTTGCCAGGAATGAACAGAGTGGAGGGTCACCAGTTCCACTCCTTCAATATGGCCGGTGATGTCTCATAGGGAAGACAGATACTGATATTGCAGAGTCAGCATCATTCAGGGAGCAGCTGCTGCACAAAGTTGGCCTCTGATCCAGATCTCCTGTGGATGGCAGTCAGCTCTGGAGTAGACCAGTTCATGGCTCAAGAATAGTTAAGCAGCTGTACAAGATTTTCAAGGCATTTCAAATAGTAGGCATTTAGAGGGTTTTCTTCTGAATTGGAGAGAGCTGATATAGGAAAATAAGAGTTATAAATACCAGTATATTAAACTTAATGCCCCAGATAGGGGTGGACACTCCTACATGAAGCTATCAAAAAGATTTATTAGCAAGATATTTATGCTCTTGATATACTAGAATTATAAAATTATTTTACATTTATAAATTTAATGTTTAACATTTCCATTCATTTCTTATCAATAGCTTATCTAAAGCATATTTAAGAAAACGTCTCCATAACCCACATAAATGAGCTATAATCCAGAATAAACACCATACTGTTTCTTACATACCATCCCTCTAAAACCATAAACATTAACAAAGCCCAATTCCTCACTTCATCCTGAAATGCAAGATCACAACTAGAAACAAAAAGACGTTTCTCTTCAGAGACAAACATTAAAAACCAAGAGATCTACTACAGCACAGGAGAGACATACTTTGCTATCTTTAGATAAAAGTGTTTGGAGAATAATGCCCATTGAAAACTGGCTCACTTCAAATGACTAATATGCTCTGAAATCATGACTGCAGATCACAGGGAAATGTGGTTACAGGGGCTGTTGAACATATGCCAGGAAGACTTCAGTTTCCTGATGTTAAATCAAAGGTTTTTTTTCAAGGTTAATTCTAATTAGGCCCAATTCTTATCACCCAAGAATACTCTATAGTGGAATAGCAGCAGCTGGAGAAAAAAAAAAAAACTGACTTGGAGAAAGATCAAAGGCGCATTTTAAGAAACTTTTTTATTTCAAATACTCACCTATCAGAACATTTTATTATATCAAAAAAATCATTACCATGAAAAGCATGGGCTAAATGTGAGTAATAGTTCTCAACATCTATAAAAGCAATGCACAAAACTATCATTTGCAGTGTCCTATTCAAATATTTCAGTAACCAGAAATTTCATTTAGTATTTATCAAATTTAACTGTAATCTCTTAGAACTTACTTCTTTTTGCTATGGAATATGCTTCATCTACTCTTCTTTTTATTGATGGATTTTTCAAAGTTGCTTTTGCCTGGAAAAGACAATCTATTAGTTAGCTTTATTCCCAAATACTGAGGATAAGGATAATACAGGACTAATTGCCTATTGCTAACTACGGTGTTAACAGCATAGAGTTAAGATTCAGAAATATAGACAGTTAGATACCAGTTCAGCCTATTGTGTCAAGCCCACTGTACTCCATTCATGTCTAAGCTAACCTGGCCTCTTTTCTATAGTTTGGGATCTTTCCCTTCATTCCTACTCTTTCTCCCGTAATCTCAGTTTATTACTTTTGAGTAATCAACCTTAGGGAAATTCTCATTACTTCAATTATTAAATTTCAGACTAAGTACTTCAAACACTACAAGTTCTCAGTATATAAATATTTACTGAGGGACTTCAAGATGTCCAAACCTGTGCTTAGCCCATGTGAGAAGGAAGCAACCCCTTGATCCAGGATGAAGAGAAGTCACACAGGCAGAGTGGCTGTCATCTCCAGGAAATCTGTGCGCCCTAACACTGTCATCTGGCTACTGGGTAACCATTAAATACTCTTGTGTATTTCACTTATGAATGAAATGTTTACAACAAAAGAAGACCAGCTGGAAGAGAAAGAGAGGTTGCAGTACCCTGTTGCTATAATTCTCTCTGGGCATCACTTGTACTTTGATCTTACAGAGACAGAGATCACTGTAAAACTAACTGATGGTATATACATGAGAAAGGCAAATTACATGCATGGATAAAACTATTATTAAGTCTTCCATCAAGATGCATTGATCCTGGGCACATCTGTACAAAGAAATGTTTTTTACTAAAATTACAACAAATTTACAATTTAATTGAAATCAAAAGGGAAATTCACTTAAATAGAACTACCCTTCTGAATTGAGCCCTGGTGAAACAAGTTAATGAAAATATTAATTGATAGATTATTAATCATATGAATGAACAAAGGGAACTTGGGTTTGAAACTTTTTTTTACCATTAGCTGGTATCCATCCGTCTGATACTCTTGAATGCATCCTAAGAGCCCTAATTATTTAACTGCATCAACTCCCCTCCATCCATTTCAAACAACTATTTTAAAAACTAACCTTCTGATAATTGTAAATTAGAGCCCAAAGTGAAGCCGCTCCAATCCTCTGGGCATTTTGATTCTCACTTTCTAAACAGGTAGCCAGAAGAGTAATGATTTTTTCTACAAATAAGCACATTATAAAAGTTCAGTTCCACATAACTCCCTTTATTCTTATCTAGAACCGGCCCACAACAATACACAGAGTAATTGTCCTGTTAGAATAAAAATACAAGGTCCTACCCAGAAATGACATCTTTTACAACTTGAGGCATATGAAGGGGTATCTTGGAACAAACTTTTCACAACAGGTACAGATGATCTGGATATCAGTGCTCTCTAAATTTTCTGGTCCAAGTTCAACAAAAGCTTATTCATTGAAGGACAATAATGCAAAACTAAGTGTATTATGAATTATATTAAGTTATTCTGCTATAGCTCCCATTTTCACATGTACAAAAATGGATGACCTGTCATAAAAATGGATGATCTTTCATAAAAGCATAATCACCACTATATATATATACTGTAGAATGGGAATTTATTTTATAGCATAAGAAAATTTGATTTGATGGCATTTCACTATATAAGAAATGTTCATTTTTAAAAAGCTACCAGAGAGGAGAATAAAGACTTGTTAATTATGTATGCTAGTCTGATCATTTTAAGTGAAGATTCAGAGGCATTTACTTCAAAGGCAATTGTTAGGAGGTTTCAAACAATATTTAAACTTACTTTTATTATTTTCATATATCATTAAATTTCATATTATGTTTTCTAAGTTGTATAATTTTTAAAACATTCTGTTTTTTAAGGTGAAACACTTGTGTTAGCAAACTATTTACATGTTAACCACCCAGCAGATCTAAAGATTGGCCCCTGAGAACCAGACCCTCAACTAGCCTCAAAAGTAAAAAGAGTGATTAATTTTGGCCCCCTGCATGGTCTTAAACATTCAGTAGAAAAGTATAACGAAAGTTAAACCACTGATAATGATATAAACAATGGCTCAGGCTTGACATCTGGGCTACTGACAGAGCGGGTGAAGCCATCGCAGAAACTCCAAGTGTAATCAACCTGAAGGACTCACATGCTTTTCTTTACCAGGAACATCCCACCATTTATATATGTTTGATAATCTTGCTAGTTTCTCCTTTAGAAAATCCACAAAATCAAACTAAGACTACACCAAACACCACCATCCCATTGGCCAACGGTTATAAAACTGGACCTCTGGATCTTCACCATAGAAATGAGTTAAATATATTGCATCCTTAGCGGTGACATTATCAACAACTGGATATTGTGTATGCAACTGCGGTCTTAGTTTTATCTACTCTCAGTTAAGCTGACCCACACTCATATGGTTCTACAATACTCTAACTCCATCTACCTGGATCCAATGACTACCCTCAAATGTCTCAAGGTCAACAAGAATGGATACTCTAAATCCATCCAACAGTAACTGGAAGCAGTTAGATTGACTTGATGGCCATCTCTTAAATGATTTTAGGGTCATATTTCTTGAAGAGAGAGCATAAGATTGCTAGAACGTATCAGCAGGCTTGGAGACTACTGAGGAAAGATTTCTTGCTCAAGCATTTTCTTCCAAATTTTCTGATGAGCAGAAACGGCCCCAAGATCTCCCAGATGAGGATGTTGACCTTGTCCAGCAGGGAGAGCTACAAGCACAAGGACTGCTGCAACCTCTTCTCTACCTGCCTAGAGAAATATGTCAGTAGCTATGGCCACGCCCTTTAAAAAGTTCTTCCATCTTGGTGACAATTTGCTGAAATCACAGTTAATTAGCACTCCAGAACTAAAGTCTAAATACCCACCAGACCCTGGATAATGGCTAGCCATAGGAGATGTTTATTGACAACATGATACTGTTTCACTCATTACTCACCATTTTTTGTTTACTAAAAGCAAGGGCACTCTCAGACCACAAAAGGAATCTTGTCTACTTCTTTCCTCTTCTCCCCCTTCTCCCTTTACTTACCTCAGCTTGCAAGCTGGTAGGTTTTCATCCTTACAGAGACGCTTCTGCAGCCCCCCCCCCCCCACACACACACCAGCAATAAAAACCTGAACTGTCTTACTGTCTTAAGGGGGTTGTCTCTTTAATGATATGTATTCAAATCACAGTGCCATTATGTTATAGAGCTCAATAAATACTACCTGGATGAAAATTCAACAACTTAACATTTTGTTTAAATCATGTTGTGACTTGAATAAAAAATGTGGCCCACAGACTCATATTTTTGAACACTGGGTCCCCAGTTGATGTTACTTCTAGGGAAGGTTGTGGAAAATTTAGGAGGTAGTCTTCAGAGCTAAAGGAAATATGTTAATGAAGGTAGGCTGTGAGGCAGTATAGCTCTACTTCCTATCTCTGCTTCCTATGTGGGGATAAATGTGACAATTATATTTCCTGACTGCCAGGAGGGCATCACAGTCCTGTTGCCACACCTTCCCTAACATGATGGATTCTATTCCTCCTGCTGTTATTCCTTCCCTCCCATGATGGAGTCTAACTATCCCTTCTGCAGCCATGCCTTCACTACCATGATGGAGTCTAACTATCCCTTCTGCAGCCATGCCTTCCCTCCCATGATGGAGTCTAACTATCCCTTCTGCAGCCATGCCTTCCCTCCCATGATGGAGTCTAACTATCCCTTCTGCAGCCATGCCTTCCCTCCCATGATGGAGTCTAACTATCCCTTCTGCAGCCATGCCTTCACTACCATGATGGAGTCTAACTATCCCTTCTGCAGCCATGCCTTCCCTCCCATGATGGAGTCTAACTATCCCTTCTGCAGCCATGCCTTCCCTCCCATGATGGAGTCTAACTATCCCTTCTGCAGCCATGCCTTCACGACCACGATGGAGTCTAACTATCCCTTCTGCAGCCATGCCTTCACGACCACGATGGAGTCTAACTATCCCTTCTGCAGCCATGCCTTCACTACCATGATGGAGTCTAACTATCCCTTCTGCAGCCATGCCTTCCTCACCACAATGACGCCTATCCCTTCTATTGTTATCCCTTCTCTACTATGATTGAAGGGCTCTTTCCCTTCTGCAGCCATGCCTTCACTACCATGATGGAGTCTAACTATCCCTTCTGCAGCCATGCCTTCCCTCCCATGATGGAGTCTAACTATCCCTTCTGCAGCCATGCCTTCCCTCCCATGATGGAGTCTAACTATCCCTTCTGCAGCCATGCCTTCACTACCATGATGGAGTCTAACTATCCCTTCTGCAGCCATGCCTTCCCTCCCATGATGGAGTCTAACTATCCCTTCTGCAGCCATGCCTTCACTACCATGATGGAGTCTAACTATCCCTTCTGCAGCCATGCCTTCCCTCCCATGATGGAGTCTAACTATCCCTTCTGCAGCCATGCCTTCCCTCCCATGATGGAGTCTAACTATCCCTTCTGCAGCCATGCCTTCACTACCATGATGGAGTCTAACTATCCCTTCTGCAGCCATGCCTTCACGACCACGATGGAGTCTAACTATCCCTTCTGCAGCCATGCCTTCACTACCATGATGGAGTCTAACTATCCCTTCTGCAGCCATGCCTTCCCTCCCATGATGGAGTCTAACTATCCCTTCTGCAGCCATGCCTTCCCTCCCATGATGGAGTCTAACTATCCCTTCTGCAGCCATGCCTTCACTACCATGATGGAGTCTAACTATCCCTTCTGCAGCCATGCCTTCCTCACCACAATGACGCCTATCCCTTCTATTGTTATCCCTTCTCTACTATGATTGAAGGGCTCTTTCCCTTCTGCAGCCATGCCTTCCCTACCTTTACGGAGTTTATCACTCTGGAACTGTAAGCCAAAACAAGCCCTTCCTTCCCTAACTTGGTTTTTGTCAGTATATTTTATCATAGCAACAGAAAACTAATACAAGTGACTTTATTGCAAGGAGTTCAAATTTTTTGTAGGTAAGAAAAAGGAAAAAAAAGTCCCATAAAGTAAAACTAATGTGTGCGAGAATGACAAGGTGGTATCAAGTGAAATGCAGTCATTCTCTGCCCACACAGCCTCTCCTGCCTGAACACCTCATGTGCATTACCCAGCTCCCCATGGCTTTCCTATAAAATCGCCTATCCAAAATTAGTCTATATAAATAGCTATCAAATGTAATTTGGCATATGGATTGTGGGTGGCTACATAAAATATGAGTGTAATTTCATTTTGTTCCAACTGAAAATTATCAAGTAATTTTATATTCCAAACATTCAGATTTATGATTTAACAAAGCTTATATCATAACTTCTTTAACAAGTAATTTTAACTTATAATTTTTAATAAGCCACATTTACAGGCTAATTAATGTATTAGCCCATTGTTAAAGCAAGTGAATAAAAAAATTTAAAGACAATACTTTATCATGAAATATAACATGGATACAAAAAGCACATAAAAATTTTAAGTTCAAGAAGTTGGTATGAATTCTAATTAAAACACAAGAACAGATAACAGGAAACAGATTATAGGAAACTGATTATAAACCTAGTTTCAAATACCTTAAGTGACTAAAGACTTACAACTGAATCAACAAGAGTTAGATATAAACACTAAGAATTCAAGAAATGTTTTAACCAAGGCTGGCTTAGTGAGAAAGCTGAAAGACACGTCAGTTATATGAACATATTCTACACGGAACATGAAGCACTTTCAGGATACTACTATCAGGTTAAAATTTACTGGGCAGAGTTTAGAATATAATTCCATTCATCAACTCAAGACTGAATGACAATTACAAATTAACTGTGGATATAAAAGCTTAAGAAATGAAATCAATGGGAGTATTTTGTGAGCATTAATTAGTCACAGATTGGATAAATGATTCATGCCTCATTCAATGCACATCAGAGAAGCTTCTTCTTGATGTGGCTGTGGGGTTACTCTATATTGCTTTATTATATTGAGATATGTTGCTGGCAAGAACCTGTTGCTAGATAGGTCATACCTAGGAGAGAACCTACCACTATTATTCTGCTAAATCAGTGGTTCGCAACCTTCCTAATGCCATGACCTTTTAATAAATTCTTCATGTTGTGGTGACCCCAAGCAAAAAATTATTTCAGTGCTACATCATAACTTTCGCTACTGTATGAATTGTAAATATCTGATATAGAGAATATCTGATATGTGACCCCTAAAGGGGTCACATCCACAGGTTGAAAACCACTGTGGTAAATGAATATAGTATTAAATCAACTTCTAACAAGTTCTCATTGCATCATATAGTAATGGATTTCTCAACCCTTATCAGAGAAGTTTTCATTGCAGTAGATGGTGATAAACAACCAATAAGCATCAAGATACAGAAAATAAGACTGTGGAATACTCAATCCTAAATAGAACATCTTTACTATATCACATTTCCCAAGGCTCAAGGATCATTGAGGAAAAAGGGGTGAAAAGTTCATGAAAGTTAGAGGTGATAAATGACTATAAGGAAACCATTTTCCAGACACACCAGGGAACATGGTCATATAAATTCATAACAGTTGCCACAGCATGTAAAAGATAAGCACAAACCAGACTGAACCCTAGCCTGGACAGAGATGAGCATAGAGTTCTACCCTAGTCAAGAAGCTCCTGCCACTGAAGCTGCTCTGAGAGAGTCAGTTTTCCTTAAGAGTGCAGTTCCTGGTGGGTGGTGTGTAAGCGCATCATCCTAAATGGAGCAAAACTCAAAACATTCCCACTATGATCCCACTGAACAAGGCAGGAATTTCCACTCTGTTCCATCATGTTCAACATACCACTGAAAGTCTTAACTATAAGGCACGTCAAGGAGATAAAGAGGAGACAAATAGGAAAGGAACCACACTCTAGTGAAGACCATACATCTGAGACAATATGAACAGCACAGACAAGATTTGAGGGTTTAAGGGGGGTTGGCAAATGTGTGGGGAGGACAGGAGAGGTGATCTGGGAGGGGTATGAGTGGGAAAGGAGGATGAAAATATATTGTATAAAATTCCCAAAAAACAAAATAGAAAAAGAAATAAAGCAGAAAAGCATAGGGTTGAGCCACAGAAACTACAGATGAAATTCAGTATATATATACTATTAGTTTGTAGTTTCTCTGTTAATGATGGCTATTCTTGGTTGTCAATTCAAGACGTGGGAAGAAGGAACCTCAATTGAGGAACTGCCTCTGTCAGATTAGCCCGTGGTCTTTCATGGCAGGAATTTCCACTCTATTCCATCATGTTCAACATACCACTGAAAATAGGTCTTTCATGGGGGTGGGGAGGTAAGGGTGAGAAGGGGAAAGGCACTTTTCTTAATTACTAATTGATGGTTGTTGGCCTACCCCACTGCAGACAGAGCTACTCTGGGCACACGGTCCAGGTTGTATGAGAAAGCTAGCTGAGCAGAAGTAGGGAGCAAGCAGGTAAGTAGAATTACTCTGTGGCTTTGCTCCAAGTTCATGCCTAGTATCCCTGCCTTAGCCTTTCTTTCTCTCTTGTTTTTAAATTATAACTTTTTATTGATTCTTTATGGATTTCACATCATGCATTCCGATCCAACTTATCTCATCTCCTTGCATCTGCCTTCTGCACTTGCAATTGCCCTCCACCCAAATCAAAACCAAATTTAAGAAAAAACAAAATCCAAAGAAAACCAAGAGACAAACCAAGACCAGAACCAGAACCAACAAACAGGAAGGAAGGAAGGAAGGAAGGAAGGAAGGAAGGAAGGAAGGAAGGAAGGAAGGAGAATGAAAATGGAAAATGTAGCCATGGAAGCTAGTGTGGCCTGCTGAGTCACACAGTAGGCCCTTTAGGCCATACATCTTATCTTGCAAATGTTCACTGCCACAGTCATTGGTCTGACTCACTGCTCTCTGCGACCCCACCACGTAGCCTTGGCTTTTCTTGATGGCTACAAGATTGAAATAGACCCTTTCTTCCCCTGCTCAAAAAAGAAATAAGCATTATTCCTCTTTACCCCCCATTCTCTTTCGGTCTTCATTTAGGATTTTATTAAAACATATTAGATTGCCTCAGGGTATTTGCTATATCACTTAACTTTTATGCTTTTAATCATCTCTCATTTTTCTAGTTCTCTGTTGCATTCTGAATAATACTTTGATAATAATTTTCTTGTTCCTAAGATATCTCTCTTTGCTGTACCTAAATTGTATATGCACACAAAACATGAGCACAGTGTCATTTCTATTCACTTGGAAAACTTGGGGTGGTAAAGTCTCTGAGAAAAAATAGGTTTAAAGCATAGAAGGAAAGGAGGATTAATATATTATCTACTATGTACTAGCAACAAGGCTAGGCACTTTCTGTGTCTTTATAATCTCATTCTTACTACAGTAAAGGAGGAAGTATTTTGTGAGTTTCAGAGAAGCTGTAAAATGAAAGGGGCATTCAGGACCAGATGGGTGGGCAGCTAAAGTCGGCCTCTTCCCCCACCACAATACGGTGTCTTCTATAAAATTCCACATGAAATTTATACCCATTTACTTGGTAGTTATTGGTGTGGGACAATGGTCTGTATTCTGTAAATTATATTTTAAATAAATGCTGATTGGCCAGTAGCCAGGCAGGAAGTATAGGTGGGACAACCGGACAAGATGTAGAGGCAGGTGAAGGAGAACAGGAGAATTCTGGAAAGAGACGCAGTCCTGACCCAGCCACACAAGAAGCAAGACGTGACTGCCTAGCTGGATAAGGTACTGAGCCACGTGGCAAACCTAGGCAAGAATAATGGGCTAATATAAGTTATAAGAGTTAATAAGAAGCCTGAGCTAATGGGCCAATCAGTTTATAACTAATACAGACCTCTGTGTGATTTCTTTGGGACTTAACGGTTGCAGGAACCAGGCAGGACAGAAACCTTGGACAAGTTATGGTTTCAGAAACAGATTCCTCCAATTTCTTCCTTGTTTCTTTTTCTCTTCCAGGAGTCCTTTTGAATTGCCTCCAGATATACATACTTCCTCTCAGAGAATTAAGCCTGGAAGGCTAATTTCCCTATCTGGTTATGGCTTTCAACTCTGCCTGTCAGGATTTCTCTCAATTCATAGTGCATCAGACAGTGATCATGCTAAGGAGAGAGGTAGGATTGGGGAAGGGAGGGACACAGGGCAGGGTGAAGAGCAGGAGTTACAACTGGAACAGCTGCTCCAGAAAGCTTTCATTTGCGGGAAAATGAATAAGCAATGAGGGGGAACTAGAATAACAGCAGATCAAGAAGAGACGGAGAGAAGCAAAGGCTGTGACTCTTGCCCACGGCTGCTCTTTCCCAGCTGTCCCCTCACCTAATGTATCCAGTGGGGCATCAGCTGTTGGTCCACACAGAGGCTAGACCCATTCCTGAATACAGCAGGAAATTATAGAGCTACTCTGTGTTTTATTGTGAGTAGAATGAACTAAACACCATAACATGTGTGAAATGAGCCCACAATGTGGTTACTTACCATTGGCCAGGATTTTAGGCTTATTAGCAGGACTGAAGCAAATGTTATGAAAAATTAGCAGAGGTATGTAGGGGTTGGTCTTATGCTTGTACTTGCTCATCTCTGTGAGTAAGTCTAAGCAGCCATCTAGCCTCAGGATCATTTGTTGTCCATCTTCTCCAAACGATATATTCAGGAGTAACTTCAACCACAGAATGGCCAGATTGCTGAGATGCTTACTTCCTCCTTTGGGCAATGTCAGGGACAGGAAGTGCTGTAGGAAATTGCTCTGTGGGTAAACACAGAATATGATTTTCTTTTCAGGTCTTATTCATTATTTTTCTAATCCCTTGGTATCCAATTAACTAGTATTTTGATATTCTTTTCCCTAATTTTAATTTCTTTTTCTTCCAAATGCTTCATCTATACATTTCCAAGTATAAATGGAAAGGAAAGAACAAAATAGTGATTACATTTTATACCTGTTATATTTTTCCTGATAATAGATGAAATAAACTATAATCAACTCAATTATTATGGTTAATAATTCAGAGTTGGCCTCCTGAGTTACCTTTCTTATTGGCCTTCTGGCAATTTTGCTACTCATTAAAGATATCCTGTGGGAGGAAAGGAATCAAAGCCCAAATCCACCCTGCATGGGAGTTAACAAGTCTGACAGAAGTGAAGTTGTTTCAGATCAATATAGTTACAGGTGTTTTCTCATTTAACTTATGAACAAGTACATACCTCTCATTTTGAAGAAGGTAATCCCATATATCTGTCTCAAGATGGTCTTTCAGAACTTTTATATATATATATATATATATATATATATATATATATACATATTTGTATATGTATACACAATGATATATATATGAAAACATTTATGAAGAAATATATTCAAATACACATATATATGTGTTCAAATACATGGCACATACGTATATAAATATGCACATACACTCATATAAATGAATGAGAGAAATATTAGCACACACATGAAGAAATTATCTAGCTGTATGCTAGTAAATAAATTGAACTGGCAGAGTGAGGGTGAGACAGAACACTGGTTAGAGTATATGCCAAGTCACATGGTGTGAGTGCTCCCACCAAGACTGACTTCTGGATAATACTAAACCAGAATTGAGAAATTTCTGAAAAATGTAATGAGGACACTCATGAGCCAGAGTGAGCTGAGAGCAATAAATTATTGAAAATATTTCCACAGTAAGACCAATAAATCAATTTCCTAAGTAAGAGAGCCATTTCTATTTATTTGGCGATTATATTTAAATTATCTTTCAGGGTTCAAAGACATGAAGCAGTAGAAGGGGATACTTAACTCCTACAAATCCTATCTGACCTCCAAGCAGCAAAAAAAAAAAAAAAAAAAAAAAAAATCAAATCATTGTTATTAGTAACCGATGGTCTGATAATATTCACATTTTAAAATTCACAATCAAGGACTCTGTTCATATACAGCCATAATGACGCTCTGTGCCCTGTACATATGTACTAGATTTATCTCACTCAGTCCCTTCCTTTATACACTCAGCTAGAATTAGTGTAAGAAGTGAAGCTTCAGAATTGCAGATCCTCATAAAATGGTACTTTATGACATTAAGATGTAAAATGAAACCGGGGCAAAGGGCTTTGATTTTACAGAGCTTTCTGTCACCATAATATGAACAGAAATTGTTACTGTTTGACTGGTCTATGCACAGATCAAATATATTATTTGTATGATACCAGCGTGTTTTTTTTTTAATCACTGTTTTTGAGACAAAACACAATTTAAAAGCAATGAGATAACTAGAAGGGGCATAATCAGGGTCTACTCCTGCTTCAGTTTTAGTGCCTCCCAAACTGGTTTAAATGATTAGTTTCTTAATTCTTTTACCAACCTTTAAAACAAAGTGTCCTAAAATCATATAAAGCAGTCCTAGAAAATGACTTATAAAATTTGATTGACAGAGTTATTTTGCCAAACAATTCTTTTACGACATATAGGAAATGCTAAGTACTTACCTTCTGAATTACTCCCTTGCAGTCATGAGATAAGGCCAGATTTGAGAGAAACATAAAAACCATCTGCTGAATGGTGTTGCTCTCTGCAGGCATCTGGGAAGCCAGCTTCAGGATACACAGTAGCAGGGAGCTGCTGGGGGCGCCTCTGTGGGCAGTGTGAACAGACTGTCCATAATTGGACCAACAGAGAGAACTGCAACCTTCGAAAGAAAAAGCCTGTCACAGAGTTGCCTGTTCCACTTCCTAGTTTTTAAAAACACAAACTGGTAAGCATGTATGTCTGTCAAAATGACTTGGTCATCCACCTATACACTTGCAAATAAGCACTGAAAGCCTAATGCTGATGTGTACATTCAACCCTAGAGATGGGCTGTCCCCTCTCAGGACAACAGTAGCTTAAACTAACTTCTGTCATGCTTGTCTTCTGTTAGAAAATCGATAATGGTTCTAATCTTCACCTGTCTTTTTCACAAATTTTCACCCTTTGGATGTTCTCACTGTATACAGTTTCCCATAGCCATATAATCAGGACAGTGTACTTCCTGAACTACCCAGTGACTCTGCCAGGCCAACAAATATATTCTTAAAATGGTCTGGAGTCGTAAGATCCAGAGCCTTTGACTAACATACACTCATAAGGAGAAACACATCAACATGCATATTTTTCTAGTCCAGCTTAATAACATCATATGAAACTAGCATTTTAATTTATTAGAGAAAACAACATTTGATTCTAGTTACCAGTTGGAAAATTAGCAGTATAGACACAAAGCAACTGCAAGGCAATTTGCATCAGTGAATCCTCCATCAAAAGCCAAGGCCAAAGAGAGTGCAGAACGGGTACAAGACGCGCTTCAAGAGCTGCCACCTGTTTCAGAAAGGGAAGACCAGGCATTAGTCTGGACATCCGAAATGCAAAATTACGTTCAATTAGTTGTCACCTCCATAAATCAATAGTTTAATTCATCTTTGCTGCATATAAGGAGGGCCCTTTCCCAGTCAATAGTGCTCCACATTGGGCGGCCCTGCTCGGGAGCCTGCCCAGACTCAGGAAGGGTGACTCGCATATGTCAGTGAGAGAACTATAGAAAACAGCTTCCATAACATGTAAGATATGCAGGAAAGTGTTTATTCCTCAGCAAAATATAAACTCTTCAAAAGACTCAGACATGGTCAGAGATTTGCAGTCAAGAAAATACTCTAATCAAGTTTGCTTTTATTCTTCTTTTAATGTGCATATAGTATACACGAGGAGACACAATTTTCAGGAAAAAAAGAACTTGACCCCAAAGAGGTTGAACTTTGCCCAGACCTCCAGATCAAGTAAATAATATCCTTTGAAATTATTTAAGACTATGTGCTTAATTTGCTGTCCTATTGTGTGCATGGACTATTTAAGTTTAACCTGCCTGAAAAGAACAATGTATCCCTTGGATTTCTCACACAATCAGTTTAAATGCATAAACTTTTATGTATTCTTCCATGCCCCAAGTAACCCCGAATAATAAATGTGTGTGCAGTGGTAATTGTTTGCTGAAAACAGTCAATAGGCTGGCAGCAACTTCAAAATAAGCATCTGTCACCCAAAAAAAAAAAAAAGGAAGCAACATATAATAGATATAAGTTGATGACGTCAGTCTGTAGTTTTAAGTACTATTCTGGGTCAGCTGCAGTCTGTAACATCTTCAACTATCAATCACTGTTAAAGAGCTCTGTAAAGAATACCCATTCCTTCCCACACCATGTTTTCTAGGTCGACCAATAAAAACAGAGGAAAGCCTTATCAGTTAACATACACGTCAGACAACAGACATAGGCACAGATTCCAACACAAGTGCAGACTCACACAACAGACAGATTACTATCTAGTCAGTAGCCACAAACTACAAACGGATGGATGGTACTGAGAGAGAAGTAGAGAATTCAAGAGGAAGTGACTTTGTTTTTACTCCTAAGATTATCTTTAATGTGTATAAGTACCAGAAGTTAATGATTACTTTTGTGTAATTTGAACAGATTCTAAGTAACTTAGGCTTTATTAAAAAACAGTTACGATTGGGACAATACTGTAGATAGGATACAGTTGCTTGCAGAAGTGCAGGAGTATCTTTTTAAAACAAGAACTATAAGGTAATTTCTATACCCACATGAACTAGAGTCCTCAGGCACATAATTGTACAACCATTTCAGAGTGCAAAGGACCAAACAGTAGGATGAAGTAGAAAGTCATATAAAATATTTGATACTCTCTAGGTTTTGAAGTTACTCCCCATGGTCTTCCTCATGCTTCTCACTCATCTCACTCAGTCCCACCGGCAACAAATGACTCCACTCACTTCACAAAGAAAGAAACCATCAGGTCTGAATTCTTATCTATCCTCCATTCTACCCACATGTATCTGTTCTCTCATCCATTTATCCTTTCCTCTGCCTGGCAGAGAATCAGTACTGCTCTTGTCAGAAATTAATACACTCATCTGCCCTCGGAAACATGACTCTCCTGTCTCCTCAGGGACTTGATCTTTCCATCAGTTAATAAAAAATGTAGACATTTTTATGAACTAGTCATTAACTTATGCATTTCTCTGATTACTTCTCTGATGATATTAAAGTGGTTTACACAGTAGTAGCACCAAATATACTTATGTCATGCAATGACCTAGCTGTGGCAAGAATGCTCACCGCTGTCATGTCCATTTCTTGCATTTCACCTTCAGCTCCTTCAGTTTACTTCCTGTCTGATGATTCACTGAGACCACTCTAACCTTTGTGGCTGCCAAACTCTCCAGCACTGGGGCACTTACTACAAGTTTCTTTGTTTTCATTTCCGTTCTTCTGCCTTATATCTACACTCCTATGATTTCCTACCTTCTCTACATGTGTTCCAAATACATTACCAAAGCTGTTATGTTATACCGTCTTGGTAAATTTCAACTAGAATACTGGGTACAAATATCAATTACATACTTCTACTATTGCCAGAATGTATAGCTCGTCAGGCCCATAAAACTCAGCTACAAGAGATTCTCCACTTGAATTCCCCAAAGGCTTACGCGGCACACCCACGGGCAAGCCTGAGCTTTGGGAACCTCCTCCCTGCACTCTGCTCTGTCTACTACCACACTGAAAGCAGCTTAAGTTGGGGTCTGGAAATCGTTCTACAGGGTTCTTCTTTCATGTCAACTCTTCAGATTTACTATACACCCCTTTACATTTCTCCCTGCTCAGGTAAGGCCGTATCATCTTTGTCTGGAGTATCATAGTTCGCCCTCCTGAGTCCTAACCACTGTTTAGGTTCGTTTGCCTCACGGCCATATAATCTATTCAACATAAAAACTCCTTAATGTTACATGTGCATAAACCATGGTGAGGTGGCAGAAGGTGATTTAGTTATGAGTTATGACCCTAACAATTAAGAATTAGTAATAAGGACATATTTCCTAAGCTGGAATAAGAAAAAATTAAGGATTTCTGTCCCACAGATTTATATTTACACTCAAGAGTAATGCAATTATTCTTTCAAGCTTTAACCTATTACTCAGCTTCATATTATTAGTGTATACACTAATTATTATTTAATAATTGTGCATTGTTAGTCCTTCTTAAACAGCCCCACTCCCTAGTGACTAAGCATTCAAATATATGAGCCTATAGGGCCATACACCACAAATGTATAAATAAATACTTAATTTTAAAATAATTATATGTATCTTACTTATTATAGCTTAAATAATACATGTTTACCATGTTTCTCCAGATACAACATGCTTTTTCCAGTTTTACCATATAAGCTGAACACATTTAAAAGCGAAAGAAATTTCTCAATTGATCTTTATCTTACCAGTTTTTTTAACACTAAAGCTTTAAGCTAATGCCTCAAAGTGAGGTCACTCCAGATGGACCAACTTCAAGAGTTCAGATTTTCTGCCACACAATAGTACCATCACGATTGCTGAAGTGGGCAGAACCAATACTCAGAGACAGAGCAGACTCAGTGGCTCTCAAAGAGGACTGTGCAAAGGCCACAAAAGACAGCAGACATGGACGAGGGGGCTTCCTTTAGGTGACATGACCACAATGAGCAAAACAATATCTAGTCTGAAGCAGGATGCATGCTTATCTTTCTTTATAATTATAAATACTATCTTTTACTCCCTTTGAATAACCATTTTGTCAAACATCTTTAAAAACCTTCACTTCTTAAGACACAGACAACCATTTATTATTCCCTTGTAGTCAAAAAGAAAATCTAAATGCCTAACAATATAGAATGAAGGATAGGTTCAGAATTTATGGCTTAATTATGATGTTCAAGCTTTGATATAAATAAGAGTGTAATTAGTGCTGAAGGACAACATGATCAAATGCATCCAGCTCTGAGAATTAACTCTGAGCTTAAGAAACATTCAGGTACAGATCTTAAACAAGAGAATTCAGAGGGTCCACTACTCCTTCTATGTTACCTCATATAAAAATTCAGCAATGCACTACCTGAACTGCTATCAACACTCCACGGAGCTCTACTTACTTTACATTCTTCATTTTGGTAAAGGCAGTTCCTTAGGAGCTGCATGGTAATGCTTAGCTCTTTGATAAAGCCGTCCTCCTGCACAGACAAAAGAAGATGAAAAACAGGAATGCAGTGCTTTATGGAAACAGTAACTCCCTCCTTTACGGTCACAGTACACTGCAGTTGTGCTGTGACCACGCCCAACCACCAACACTTTATAAAAACTGACAAGGTTTGGTGACCATATCTCAAGAAGTGTGTGCACCACAAAAAAGCTATTTCTGTCCCATCAAGCATGGAGGAAATCAGATATATAATAGCCTCCATGTTTCATCCCAGTAAAGTAAGGCAAGTATGGATTGGTTTTCCATCACATCAGGTACTGGCTCACTGTCCCAATGATGAAGCAGCACTTTTGGGTAGGCATGAAAATAAGAAGCAGGAAAAGAAGCTGTTAAACACGGATCCTGTTACCACGTATCAGTTAAACTATTAAAGTTTTGTCTTTCCTTTTAAAGATTTGTTTAACCTTACTTTTAAATTATACACACACACACACACACACACACACACACATATATATGAGTCTATGTGTGGGTATGTTCATTTGAATGTAGTGCATCCAAAGATCAGAAGAGGACACTGGATCCTCTGGAACTAAACTCAAGTCCTCTGAAAGAGTGGTATGTATTCTTAAACACTGAGCCATCTCTATACTTCCTTCTTGATTTCTTAATAGTTTTTACTGAAAAACTATTCTGCACACTGATTTCCAGACTGGCTGCATCAACAACAGTGAATGAGTGTTTTCCTTTCCTCACATTGATGTCAGCATTTGCTGTCATATGCTTTTCTGTATGTTTGGGTTTTTTTTATCATTTTTTGAGATCTCTGTTTTGTTTTGAGAACTTTATCAACAAATATTACATCTACATAGCTACTTTCTCTCTCTTTCTTATTGTATTATGTATATTAGTTATTATAATATATTCTACATAATAAGTAGAATACATATTTTTAGATTTAAATATTATACATACATTCATTTTCTGGAAAAAGGTAGTCTAAATGTTATTGGTCACAATTATTGCTAGTCACGGGTAATATATAGCCACTATGTTATAGTGTTTATATTAAAGTATAATTTATATATTCAGTCAAGCAATTCAATGCTAGAACAAACATTTGGGAATCATGGAAGGAGATTACCTCATCAATCGCAGGATTCTATGACCATGTCGTTACAGTGTTTATTCGTGACATAATAAATTTGAAATGTACAAACTGTGCCTGACATATAAACATAAAATAAATTATAGTTGTTACAAATTTCATTCCCTAGAAAACTTACTTTTATTCAAATACTCCATTGTATAAAATATTTTTGCAATATATCATGTAAATATACATATTTTAATTGTGCATAACAAGAAAGAATAAGATGTAAGTCTCACTTAAAGATTTTCAAATGAGAATTAATCTCAGAAACTAAACTGCCTCTACCTATGTTCTAAGTCAGACATTGATTTCTACCTTGTGCACACTGTAAGCAGGAGAGTAATGGAGACAGGATTACTTCATCCATGCACCCTTACACAAGAATTCAGAGTCTGAAGTCACCTTTTTTTTCAGCGCTGCTTTCCCAGGCCTCAGCAAGTCCAGGTTCAGCTGTGCATTGATGTGCCTCATCTGCTCCATGCAGTTCTCGATGAGATCAGCTGAGAGAAAAACCTGCGATAGTCAGGAGCCATTCCATCTCTGAAGGGGTTAACAATCAAGTCAATGGGTGCCTGTACAAATCCAATCTGTGGGAGAATAATGACTAAAAGGGGGAAAAGAGCACAATACTAAGGCCACTCGTTTTTATTTTTGTGAGAGTTTCAGATCTACTTTATATTTTGCAGCCTGCATGCTTCATCTTATCTTAGCAGCAAGTCATTAGTTGGACAGATGGGTTATGTGTTCCTATTACTTTCTTTTACCTCTCAGATCCGTAATCCCTGATGTCCAGAAGAGAAACCATCACCCTGAAGTGTGAAAATCTATATAAAAATACTATCCATTGGATATTATTATCTTTATTGTACCATAAAAACTATGTCTGTGTGTATTAGAGACATAAAACGTGGATGCATACACTAACAATGCACAATTATTAAATATTAATTAGTGTACACACTAATAATATGAAGCTGAGTAATAGGTTAAAGCTTGAAATTTCTTTATACATAGCCTCTAGAGTAATATTACATGTAAATAGAAACACACAATCTATAAGTATCATCTTTATTTTATTGATTAATTGATTTTTCAGTACGGGGGGTTAAACTCAAAGGTCCTGTGCTTCCTAGGCACTGTATTCCCAGCATACTCTATTGTATTTGAAAAGCAATAAATGTGGGGCTGGAGAAAGGGCTGGGTAGAACCTGAATTCAGTTCCCAGCACTCACGCCAGGCAGCTCACATCACCCTGGACTTCCAGCTACAAGGGATCCAATACCCTTTGCTGTCCTCCATAAGCAACTGCACCCACATGAACGCACTCACACACAAACAGAAATACATATACATACTTAAAAAATAAAACAAATTTTAGAGACAATAAAAAAGTAAATCAATGATTGCTGAATTGCTAAAAACTTTTTAAATGTCATTGAGATTTTACTATAATTTCTTTACATTTTTAGTTCAAAGAAAATTAAAAACAAGCAGCAGGAAATACAACTGTCAAGATGCCATAGAAACAACTGATGCTGAAGATCACCTCTCAAAGCATGCTTCTGTGCTCTTCTGCTGACCGCCAGAAGTGACATCAGTGCATTTGCGGCAACTCTTTTCAGGACATCTTTGGGAGATTTTCCTTCATAGCACTGCAGAGAATATAGACAACACAGGAGTAAAAGGGGCAATACAGAGGGAGAGGAAGTAGAAGGAATAATTAACACTGGGAGGTTTGAAAATGGTATAGGAAATCATATTATTTTATGTTTATGTGAATTATATATAACATGCATGCATATACATACATACATACACAAACACACACACATACACAAACACAGTTAAATGACGTTATGACACTTGGGGTCGTAATACTCTACCCCAAGAACCATAGACTCCGTAGTGAAAACCCTAGTATCAAGCGCAAGAAATACCTCAGGAGTTGGTTGGTTAGGGGAGTCCAAAAGATCCCTAACACAACATAGATGGCTGCTGTTGTCCTTCATTGCTCCCCAGAATTTGAAGGGAAGGCCATTGTACTGTGGACACAGGACTTGGAGGGAATGAGATGGGACTGACCTGGAAGTCTCCTCCCAAAGGACTTTCTATTGTTGCCTCCCAAGGTGCTATGCAAGCTGCTAAGGGAGAAAAGTATCTATAGTTCTATCTACCTGTTAACACCAAGAAACACAACATTGTCTGGGTTAGAAAAAATCCACAGTGGTTCAGTAGTGGCACCTTTATCTTGGGGGGCAGCCAACTTTGTCTAATTGGACTTAAGAACACCAAAAGGAGGAAATTCAAGCCTGATACTGTAAACCTAGCCAATAACCTGTGGATAGAGAGGTCATACACTCAAGATAAGGACCTTCTTGTTGCCATTTTCCCACACTAATATATTGTAACTGTATTCTAAATGCTTATCCTCATACCTTCAAATAAGTGTAGCCTTCACCCATATTAAAGAAGTTTCAGTTTTGCAACAAGTGGAAAATTACTACTGGTCAAAATGCACTAAAAAAGAGACCACCAGAAATCAGCAGAGAGAACGACCATGTGAATTACATCTAAGTGATGTGCAAGTCTTTCATACATAATTCTACCGCTTTTTCATTTTTTAGGGAGGTAATAAAAATCATAAAATGGTATTAAAAGGCACTACCCATCTCTGAGTCAAAGTCTCATCTGTCTTATGCTGGCCTTGAACTCACTTTATGAACCAACCCCATTCATGACCTTGAACTCTTGCTTCTCTTGCCTCTCCCTGCTGAATGCCCAATCACAGCTGTGTGTTATCATAGCCAGTATATGTAGTTTTAGAGATGGAACCCAGAGAATTATGCATGCTTAAGTAAGCATTCTACCAACCAAACTAGACTTATGGCACACTAGCCCTTATCCCCCAGGCCTGTGATGTCAGATACTCAAATGGCTGAGACAGGAAGATCATAGTTTCAAGGTTAGCCTATACAAAGTGAATTCAAGGCCAGCCTGAGCAACTTAGAATTTGTTTCAAAATAAAAGGTAAAATAAGGAGCTAACGATACAGCTTTATGATAGAATGTTTGACTAACATGTAAGATGTTCTGGATTTAATCTCCAGTGAAACACACACACACACACACACACACACACACACACACACACACACACACACTGGGGGGTGGGTCATTACAGAGTAATAGTCTTAATTGTAAAAAAAAAAAAAGTACAGGTTTGCGTGAGATTATTCTTAAAGTCTTATTTATACTTGCTAATCTATTTATAGCTTTGTAATGTATTGTTTATCTAATCAAAAAATAAACATTGATTGGCTGAAAAATTTTTAAATGATGACTACTAAACGTGAATTCCTTTAAAGATACAAAAAGTTGCTGGGCGGTGGTGGCGCACGCCTTTAATCCCAGCACTTGGGAGGCAGAGGCAGGCGGATCTCTGTGAGTTCGAGGCCAGCCTGGACTACAAGATCTAGTTCCAAGACAGGAACCGAAAGCTACAGAGAAACCCTGTCTCGAAAATCAAAAAAAAAAAAAAGATACAAAAAGTCCAGAAAACAAACAACCAAAAGAATCAAGGACTCACACACCTGAAGAATTGCTTCATTAAGTCGCTCTGAAGCTTTAAGACTTTCCTGAGTTCCATCAAGAAGTAAAGCCACTGTTGGGGCCTGGCACGTATTTGTTCTGTCCTTGTCCTGGAGACGCCTCTTTTCTTCCTCCGCCAAGAGGACAGACAGGAACTGGAGGGTGGCAATACTCAGGGCAGGGCACCTGACTGACAACCCGACACATATGCACAATGCATCTAAAGGGAGAATGATTTCTGATGTAAATGTTTGAAAACGTCTTCAAATTTATGGAGGGAATTAATCGGATTTGTTTTAGTAGTTACATTTATATCATTCTTATTTTTAATGCTATAAATAATTAAAATTATTAAATTAGTTAATACTAACTCTAAAATAATTATTATAAAATAATTCTTATTTTTAAGGTTATCAATAGCATATATACAAGAAAAAAAGTTTTAAAGTCAATATTAAGGCAACATTGAGAGTTGAGAAATCTATTTTATTTTTCACTATATGTGTTTTTCAGTATATAAACATAGGGACAATGTGTGGATGACTACTTTGAACTAACATTTAAAGTTCCCAGAATTTTTAAGTTCTGAATTTTATTTCAGTACTAAGAAAATGTTAGCCAGAATTTGGAGGTATGGTTGAGGTATAGTTCAGCACTTGTCTAGCATGTACATGGCCCATACAGAAGCCTATATTTTATATGTTTCCTAAAAATGCATTTTAAAAATGTTAGACATAAATATTTATGTAAAGTCTTGCTATGTTAAAGTTTATGAGACTATAAAAACACCAAAGTTTACTTACATAAAAAGTCACTTGCTTATTTTAATGAGAAACAAAATATTAAAAAACCTAAGTTTTGATATTTCTATGCTATAAAAAATATCTTGAGAAAGAAACTATTTTAGAATTTCTTGTGTTGTGTATGAGAGTCCATGTATGTACATTTTAACACAGAATGCAGATAGCAAAAAAAGGAACAACTTTTGTGGGATCAAAAATAAATCTTTCTAATTGTTTTATGAACATTATAAAAATGTGTATGTTATAAGGACCCTAAGAGAGACGTACATGTATCTAATCTACATGGGAAGTAGAAAAAAACAAGATCTCCTGAGTAAACTGGGAGCTTGGGAACCATGGGAGAGGGTAGAAGAGGAGGAGAATGGAAAGGAGAGGAGCAGAGAAAAATGTATAGCTCAATACAATCAATAAAAAAAAAATTTAAAAAAATTAAAATGTATATGTTAACACACATTTTCATGAAACCACAGACTGCTCTTACTTGGTTTTTGGCATACTGAGATTTATTGCAATTTTTCAAATCTATATTTTGGGGAAAAGGAGGCTCATGCGGAATATTGCAAATTCTCAAGTACCCTGTAATTCTTTCCTAGGCCATGCCATAACTATTTGGAAAATTTACACATTTAACTGGGAATAAAGTTTACCAATTTTTATTATATGAAAGACCCCTATGATGCAAGGATCTTCTTACCAATCACTGCCTCCCAGTGCTTGGCAAGAGCTGAGGTAATAAGAGGAAGGGAAACAGCACCAGCTTTCCTCAGGAGTGTGGCCAGAAGGTCGAATAAGTGTGTCCATGTGCGGTGAAAAGCCAGCACTAACTGTGCATCTGGAAAATTTGGCAGAAACACTTTGAGTTATTAACAAGAGAACGCCTCAGAAATACACAACTGACCACTAATACTTTATTGCACACATGAATTACACACTTCATAAAGAAAACCAGTAATTGCCCAATGGCAGACTACACTAACTACAAGAGTGACCTGCGTGCCAGCTCAACTGCCCCAGACTCCAGATTCAGTTCCCAAGGCCCATGCCACATCCACACCTCGCCCCTACCTCAACACCCCCCACCTCGGTGGACTCCAGCTGTGCAGGTGCAGGCCACACCAGTAAGAACAGGTGAATGACCTCCCTGCCAGTGCAACTACCCCACTCCCTGGATTCCGTCCCAAGGCCCATTCCAGCACTCAAGAAAGGCAATAATCACTATCGTCCCAGTGAGAATTTCCATTACTGTGATAAAACACTATGACCAGAAGCAACTTGGGAAAGAATGGGTTTATTTCAACCAACAGTGACACATCATCAGCCATCACTAAGGACAGTCAGGACAGGAAGTCAAACAGGCAGGAACTGATGCAGAGAACACGGAGGAGTGCTGCTTACTGGTTTAATCCTCACGGCTTGCTCAGCCTGCTTCTTTACAGCGCCCAGGACTGCCTGTACGTGAATGTCTACAATGAGCTGGGGCCTCCACAGCAACCATCAACCAAGAAAATGCACCATAGACCTGCCCATAGACCAATCTGATGGTGGTATTCGCTCAGTCAAGGTTTCTCTTCCCATATGAGTCTACCCTGAGTCAAGATGGCATAAAAACTAGCCTACAAAATTATCAAATTTACTACAGTTAACTTTTTTCTACTGCTTCTTAAAGGCATGTTCCTCTACCCTTTTACAAAGTCACAAGCCATCCGTTCATTAAAATATGCTCAACAACAATCAGAAAGTGTGAAAGAGTAAATATAAGGCACAATTTCAGAACTGCACAGTAGACACAGTAAAACCTGAGAACGGTTTCTTCTGTGAAACAAACTTTCCTCTGATTTTCTCTATTCCCTCTAGCAGCTCTGTGCAGAGATGAAAAGAAAAGCACAATGTGCTAAGGTCAAGGCAGAAGAGAAAGAAAACTTTCTTTGAAGAGCCAAGCAGAGAATTATCCTACAAAGAAAACACTACAAACTGGGCTGAGCACCGCTGCCTGTGTGGACCCCATGCTAGAGAGGTTAACCTTCCACAGCGAGGACGCTGTCTGTGTAAATGCAAGTTGGACAGCAGTGGTTGTCTCTGGACTCTCTCCAGCTGTTCCTTCGCAGTTCTGTCACCTTTCGTCAAACTTCACTCAAGTAAGCTGCAAACATTGTTCAGGCGTTCCTCAGCACCAACCCTTGAGAGGCGCTTGAGAGAGCAACTTTAAGGACTCGGGTCACAACCTGTCCCAGTGCTCCTCAACATCCTGTCACTAAACTCTCTAAGCGGTAGTTTAGATGCTTGCTCATTGCTAATCTCATAAAAATTTAATTCCAAAGACATGCTGTGTACTGATATACTAAGGTACTATACACTTATTTGTAGTAACCCTTAAATAATAAAAGTCTACTCTTTTTATTCATTAAAGGCTAAAGAATGATAAAATATTTAAATTGGAAATAAATTTAAAATGTTATTAACATTTAATTTTATTACAATACTTACTGAATATTTTATTTGTATATGTTTATGTATAAGGTATTGAATTAAATATTTGTATTAAGAAATACTATAAATATCTAACATACCTGTATATATTAGAAATATAGCCAAAGTTTAATAAAAATCATTCAAAACTTAGTTTCTAAGAAAACAATTTAAAAATGCTTTCCCTAAGATAAATTTTTAATAAACATTTACACTTTTGCAAGATGCAAGGAAAAAACCTAGCTGCTAAATGTACCCTCCGATATCACCAACGATTCTGACTTGCAGTACTTTCTGGAATTAATTATAAGTTTAAATACTTCTTTATAATAAAATTTATAGGAGGAACAATAAAAAAATATTTACAAGACCACAAGAGCAGTCACACCACCTTTGCCAGGTGCACCAGATCAAGTGACTCATCATCTTCATCACAGTTTTGTGGCACTGATGTTGCAAGGCTTTTCCCCATCTTCATGAACTCAGTATCAATACTGCTCAAGTAATGGCCACAAAACCCAACATGAAAAAGTACTAAAAAAAAGAATTTATGAGGTATAACTGGACTCTGCTAGACTACAGATAATTGTAATATTTACCTCACCCCTTCTCACAAGAATCAATTTCATCACTGTTGAGCTTACAGTCTAACCTACCAAGCTTAATTAAATTATTGCTACCATTAAGAGAATTTCTATTAACATGGATATAAATGATGCTGAGGACTGGAATTGCTCAGGATCACGGCATCTTTCACTTTCACATCTCAAAGGCAAAGCAAATTGTGTGACTTCAAAGGACGAACTAAGAATGAATTGAAGTCAGGTTTGATGGTGTATGTCTGTAATTCCAGATAAACTGAGAGGCTGAAGCAAAATGATTTCAAGTTCAAGGGCAGCCCGTGCTACAGAGCTAGGTCAACCCCAGAGTGAACAACTTACCAAGTCACTATCTTAAGATAAAAAAATTTAAAATAGGTTGGAGAGGTAACTGAGTGATAAACTGCTTGCCTAGTTTGTACTAGGCACTAACTTTAAATCTATGGGATATGGGGAGAATGAACAGAAAGGCAAGTAAAGTGATCAGTTACATTATTAAAAATGATTTATATTTAAAAACCAAACATAGTCATATATGATCCCATATACTTGATAACTATCACTGATAAATATAGACACATATCTGTCTATAAAATTCAGGGTTTGACACATACAATCACCACGCTATTCATTAAATCCTATACTTTTGTTTCAATTTTCCCTACTACTAAGCACTATATTTAGCTTTCAACAAAACGTAGGTCTCAATATTTTAAGATCTTAGAAAATGTTCATCTTATATGCTAAACTGACTTATACCTGTATCTGTAATTTGGCCTTAGCCAAAAATATAAAAATAGTACTCAAAGTTCACTGCAGACTGTAGCATATGTTTCAGCTAGCAGACAGAGGAGATTTTTGGTCCATTTTTTAAGCTACTCATCTGCCCTAAGTTGTTTCTGGAGCCACTTAAGATTGTTCTAATTATAAAACACACCTTCAAAACCTACAAAAAAAAAAAAGCAGGGGTGGGGTGGGGTGGGGAGATGGTTTCATCTGGAGAAAAATAAGATTTGCTCCCTCAATATTGTTCACTTCTCATCTAAACTGTAAAAATAAAACTTAGCTAAAGTTCCTGTTGCTGAAGATACCATGTACTTTGGACACAGGAACCAGAGGACCAGAGCTGGATCTGACCTGAAAGACTCTTCTCTGAGGACACATTTCATGGTAACCGAAGGTCCCATCCCAGCTTTCAAAGTAGGGAAACAACCAATAAACCTAACTAGTTAAGATGCCTCTGAACTACAACAATGATTAGCATGGCAGTACTAACACCTATACCTTAGTAGTAACCAACAGCTCTCTACTGAATTTCCTCCACAAGAAGGAAATCATGCCTACTACTATAACCCTAGCCAACTATTCACAGCTAGTGAAGTCATGGATCTTGTAGAAAAACCTACAATTGCCAATTTACTAAAACAGCACAATCCCTAACTACATCCTGATATTTGGCCTTATACTCACAGATAAGTATAGGCCTCACCCCTCTGGGGTGGGGGTGGGGGAGAGTCTCATTTGCAACAGATAGAAATCATTACAGAAAACCACACTTGATAAAAATTGGATTGTGTGGAGTCCAGTCCCAACTAATACATCTATCTACCATACAACACCTTCCCCTAAGGTTCAGGGATCACTGCAGAAGAACAGGGCAGAAAGACTGTAAAAGCCGGAGGAACAAAAAGTTCACTCTAAGATTTTATCTCCTAGAATGTCAGAGAAGCTGCAACCATGGAGTCTCATCAACATGACTGCCTAAACAAGACCTGAAGGATAAGACCAATAGACATGCTAGAATGGAATAGGAAAATCTCATGGGGCCTCAACCCCAGACAAAGAACTAACGTCAAGTAAGGAATACTGACAGTGGGAGAGTCTTCCTCGGGAAGAACCTCCAAATTTGTTATCCAATACCAAGTGGTCTATCCTGAAATCATATACAGCTAAGTCCAATCATAGGAACTGAGCAGGTCGTGTGTGTTGGGGGAATATGGGGTGGGAGGATAACAACTGAAGAAACAGAGATCATGAATTTGAGAGACAATAGAAGACAGAGACATGGGAAGGGCTGAAGGGAAGGAAAAAATGATATGATTACATTTTAATTTTTAGAACATTAAAAAAACTTACCTAATACATCTTTGGTACACACAATGAGAACTCGGATGACATTAGTGATAAGAGGTTTCAAGAGCTCATCCTGTGTCACAAGGTTAGGATCTACCAACAGACAGGACTGCAAAAGCTGGGACAAAGAGCATAGGAATTCCAAGAGAAAGGAAGCCTATTTGCAAAAAGACAAAGAATATAATAAATAAGCAGATCTCATGAAAAGCCTTTCTCAGTCGCATCATGGTGTCTACTTTTCTATGTGTTGTAAGAAATCATTTCTTTATAAAATACACAATAAAGCACTAAAAAAGCACTCAGCATAAATTATGTGCTATATACTTAATATGCAGCAGGCAAAGCATAGCTTCCAATATTAGGAGCATGGTCAGTAATGGTCAAACTAGGACTATCAATTATACCACAAGTAAATAAAGCAATATTTTCAAAGCCAATTTCTGTATTCCATTTAAAGAAAGTCTTTATATTTTAAAAATAGGTAACTTGTAGAACCAATATCATAGAAGAAGCATAGATGATATTTAAAGTCAAAGTAAACTAGTTTGTAAGGAAAAATCTGATTAAAAAAATATTACTCAAAGTGCATAAGAATAGAAGAAAATACATCTACTTTAATAGCCCAGCTAATGTTATCAATAAAATTTATTTTTGCTTTTAGTTATATATAACTATAAATACATATAATATAAATATAAAAACAATATTCTCAAATGTGAGAGAAAAAATTTAAATTTCCATGATTAACAATAGAACTATTTCTGGAATTTTCCTAATGCTAATACTGTAAGTAGTACCTGGTAAATCCCCTTTCAAAACTTCCTCTGAAAGACAGCAGTTAAAGAACAGCAGGCGGACATCCTTAAAGGAGAATTTTATAGAGTTCCTATGTACAAAAGCACAGTCTTTTCATTCATCTTAGTTTGATGCTGTGAGACTGTAATAGGAGTTGGGTACTAGTCTCCATTTGTGGAGGCGTCCATGTCCCCACGGTATAGTCTCAGACACTTAAAAACAATAGTTCTCTTACTTCTTCCATGAGTAGGAAATTCCTTTATAGAATATGCTAGCTTCTTTTGTATTATATAAAAGTACATGTTCCTTTATCCTTCAGGAATTCCTTCTACAAATTTTGAAATTAAATTTGCTTATTTCTGTAACACTTTTGTTGTTCTTTTATATTGTTGGAAACAGGGTCTAACGCAGTCTGTCTGAGCTGGCCTAGCACTCACTATGTACTTGAGAGGTCAACTTCTGATCTTCCTACCTCTATTTCCCAAGTGTTGGGATTACAGGCAAGTACCACAAGACTCTGCTCTGTGAAGTGTTTGTGATCTCTTCATCTTCTGCCGTATTAAAGTTACAGCAAGTCTAATCTCTGGGTACTGGAAATACTATTATAAACAAGCCAGTGAGAAACATGAGAGAAAAAACCTAACTATTTTGTAAATTAACCATTTAAGATTAAATATTAATATAGCTAATATACTATCTCTTCCTATTTATAATATTCTTAGAAACACACAATGCAACAACAAAACCTACCAATCACACACTCCAACACTGTCACCTCACTATCAGCTTTCTGTACCTGGCTCTGCCGCAGACGTCCATAGCTGTTTTCCCTTTAGCCCAGGTCTCTTGCTCTATTTTATTTTATTTTATTTTGACCATTGTGTACCAACTACTCCTCTTGTGTAGCACCCCTTTGTCCAATGAATGTCCCTCTTTTTTTCATACCATTTGTTACTATCTGGTCCCAAACTTCACATTCTGTATGTACTCCTATCTGTCTCTTGCTCCTAGATTCCTTATGGGCACAGATATTTGTTTTTATCAACAGCAGCAACTAGAATAGAATCTGGTAAATGTTAGAGAGTTTCCTGGATTCCTGTACAAACAACAATGTACAGGCATTAATCCATACAAGGCGGGCAGCAAAGTGGATCAGATCAGAGTGTCCTCTGGAACCAACATGCATGGCCAACTCTCCTTGCTCTGCTCAGTACTTGTGGGAGATTCCTCAACTTCCACCATTTCCTTTGTAACATTACAGCACTGACAATTGCTCCTGTGGTTTCTTGTGCATATATTTACTCATACAAGGACCCATCAATGTTTCTTTCTGCTATCATGGTACTAAACTGTACATTCAAGACACAACTACAGGCCAGGTCCTGCCCTCATTGCTGACTGTGCTTTCTAGTCTCATTTTCCCCTCACAGATCCAGCTTCAGCAATTCTGGATTGTTTGCTGTTTTTTGGACAGACCAGCCAGACTCTGGTGCCAGAGGCCTTGTTCTGCCTATAGAACTGTTTTTATCATGTCAGGTCACACATATGATTGGGAAGATTTTCCCTGGACACTAAGTACGGGCCTCTGCCTCAATATCTGGTGCTGTCCCTTGCTTTATCTTTTCTTCTGAATGCTTGTTATCATTAAATATGCATGGGTTTGTTATGCATTTTCCTAATATAAAGACGAAAATGTTTAATGACTTAAGAGAAATTTTAAACCAGAGAAGGCATTCAGTTAAGACTTTTCAATTGTACAAACAAAAGAGTAAAGAGAACATGTATCTTATGAATAAGCTAATTCAATAAAAATACTATACTAAAAAAAATCATGTGCCTCAAAAATGGCATGCAGAATATTTCCAAGACACTCTAGAGGCTTTCTGTGTTCAGAGTGCAACACAAAAGACACTTCAGTTTCCACTTCTCACCCCTCACCCACACGAAACAAATGGCATGTTATATTTTGGTCGTTATATAAAAAAATTCTAGCAGTAGCAACTATATTGGAAATTGTTAAACATATTTTACATAAAGAACTTAGGCAAGAACCCGAAATTTAGTGAATAGCTGTGAATAAAAAATTAAAATTTATTTTTGTCACCTTGTGAAAATAGGCTTTCAGTTTTTTGTTTGTTTTGTTGAGAATAAGGTCTTGCTACATAGCGCTGGCTATGCTGGAAGTCACAGTAGATCATGCTCATCTCCAACTCACATAGATCCACCTACCTCTGCCTCCCATGTGCTGGGAGGTTTAGCTAGACTGTAGTGATGCACGCCTTTAATCCCAGCACTCAAAAGGCAGAGGTAGGTAGATCTATTTGAGTTTGAGGCCAGCCTGGTCTATAGAGTGAGTCCAAGACAGCCAGGACAACACAGAGAAACCCTGTCTTGTGAGGTGGCGGGAGGGGCAGGGAGCATGTTAGTCTAACAACTTCAACCTAGGTGAAAATAACAAATACCAGACATAGCCTAAAATAATAGGAGTAAGTGGTCTATACCAGTGCCCCTTTATACAGTAGTGCTCCAAGAAACTTTACTAATCATCTATAATTCATTAATGATGGAGTTAGGAAAAGTGCCCACTGTTCTTTCCTCCCCCAGTTTCTCTACTAAATTTTTAAGTAACCTTATTCAAAAACTATCTAGTATCACACATATACTGAGAGATTCCCATCCTTTTCTTAAGGTTGGCCCTCCTTAGAATTTGCTGTTTGGCCCACAAGGCAAAGAAATCCATGATACAGAAGACAGGTTGATCCAAGGTACTTACCTGAGCTTGAATATGTTCAACAGCAGATGATAAAGCCAGCGGGGTCTTGAGTTCCTGGACACACATCTCTATGACAGAGGCATCCACAGTACTGTCAATGATAAGGAATACCCCATAGATAGATAGTTACTATGCTTCTTATTAAAGACAAAACATCACAATGTGAAGTTTCAATATAAACCTGAATATAAATAAAAAGAAAAGACATTTACAAGTAAACAAAATATTTAAGGTTTCCCAAAGTATTTAAGAAAACAGGAAAATATTGTGCTAAGTAAGTGTGAAAAACAGAAAATTTTGCAAAGTGAAACGGCCGTAGTCAGTATCAGTAGCCAATAGGAAGCCAGACTAGAGGGACCGCGTCCATCATGCTGTCCTGTAAGCAGCCTGCAGAGGGTGAGCTCGACTGCTAATTGACGCGAGTGGGCCTAGCCCACTGTGGGAGGCACTAGCCCTGGGCAAGTGGACCTGATGGTGTAAGGCACCAGGTGCCTGCTCAGCTTAGCTCAGCTGCTCTTAATAATGACGATAATGACGACCTGCAACTTCTAAACCCAATCATAAGCCCTTTTCTCCTCTGAGTTGCTTTTGATCAATGTTTCATCATAGCAACAGAAAACCTAGGACAGACACAAAGAATTATTTTTTCAGTTGTTTCTTCACATCTCAGAAAAAGAGAAGGTAGCATGATTTAATAAAAAGAAGACAGACATTTCTAACAGCACTGCTCTAGAGTAAAAGGAGAGAACTGAAGAGAAATGGACATATGCACGTGGATAAAGAAGGTGGACAAGATGGGCAGGAGTAGCCGGATGTTAGGAGGGGAGAAGTCACACTCACTAAACGCAAGTATTTGGATACTGACTTTCCTCACACTCATCCCTTTCAGCAGAGGCCAGCTATAACCCTCTAGAGGATAAAGCATGTTCAATACTGCAACACAGTGCAAGGACTGAACTAAAAACTTAGATAAGCCTGAACATAACAGCCAAGGCTGTGCCACTATAATAAAAACATCATCAGACATTCATTAATATTAGGAAAATGAAAAATTCGACGAATCAAGTCACCATTTCCTTAAATTCCACCAGAATGCTTCTGATTAGTTTAGTTTCCCATAACAAAATACATCCAAATGAAATTCAGCAGTATTTTCAACCTGGGAACATAATTCTGATATGAGTGCTAGAGATAGGAATCTTCAAACTCCTTCACATCCAGTAAAAAATAGCCAGGGAGATTATACTACATCCCTTGTCTGTGCTATAAGATTTAGAACCACTTCAATTTTTTTTAACTAAAAAAAATCTTTTTGATCTAAGCAATCAAGTTAAGAAGCCAATACAAGTTTATTAATAGAACAGAGGGAGAAAATAACAACAGCAACTGTGAAGACAACTGTAGCAGAACAAAAGTCTGGAACTTACTTGATATAAGAACAAAAGAGAATATACTGCCAAGCACATACGGTCCCGTGTTTATTCATCTCTACTCCCATTTATGTCTTACCTACAAAGAAACTCTATGAGATGGGCTTGTTGAAAGGCATTTGCAGCATCCCTTGGAATAACTGCCAAGAGGTTGTCTAGAAGGCTGCAGATTGCAGACAGAAGAGATGGAGTAACAAACGTATACTGCTTGTGCAGGGGAGCAGAGAGCGAGGAGTCACAGGGTCGCACTGGTCTGGGTTCACACTGACCTGTTATTTAAAAAAAAAGTGTAAAAATTATTCAGTTTACCTGGTGGTTATTAATAAAATTTAACTCCTCATAACACAGGAAAGTTTGTAAAGATATAGAGGTGGATGACTGGTTAATTCTCATAACTACATGGTAAAGTTTAACCTTGAGGCTAGGGAGATTGCTTCTATTCCCAACCTCCAACCCCCGAGTGTACAGGTGCACACACAGAAGCACCCAACGTGCAAGAGCCAAGGTTAGAATAAAATCATTTTCTCTCCGCTGAGATTCTAGGTACCAAAATGTTCCCAACTTCCAAACACTTCACAGGATCCATTTAACACCTTTAGTCATTTAATATTTCATTTACATACATCACAGAAAAACCCCTTTCATTGTCCATTGTCTATCTGCTCATTGGCTCAGTCTTAAGTTTAAGAATGCTAATTGCAAAAGGTAACCTAGCATCATGACTTGAATGGTTGCCACAGTTTTCTTTGCCATTAAGTCTGAGGGTGAAAGTCTATGAAAGGAGAGACCAATATGTTTGTATCCCACATTAGTTTCTTGTTTTGTCAGTTTAAGTTTCCTTTTCTTTCTCTTTGTAGCATACAAAACATAAAATACGGTTATTAAGCCTAACTAAGCTAAGAAGTATATGCAAGAGAGTGACTACGTCTACTATAGAGTCCCTTTTACCTTGTACTTACCCTCATGTACTTCCTCCCTAACAAACCAGTCACACTGATAAACTTCCTGCCTAATTTTATTACAAATGAGGATATACATGTATTTTTTAATTTCCCTTTTATTATTTTATTGCTTGCAGGTACATGTTTGTTTCCTCTACGTCTATACTTGTGCACAGTATGCATGCCTGGTGTCTGCAGATGCCAGAGGAGGGTACCAGAACCCATGGAACTTGAGTTACAGATGACAGTGAACTGCTACTTGGGTGCTGGAAATCAAATCCAGGTCCTGTGGAAGGGCAACCAGAACTCTTAAAACACTGAGCTGACTGTCAAAAAAGTAGAGTTTTATAAATACTATATACTTTAAGTATATATTTTTAGTGGTTTTTGTGTGATGTATGTGTGAGAATGCCCAAGTATACATATGTGGAGGTCAAAAACAAAATTGGGTGTTTCGCTTTATATGTTTATATTTTCTCTCTTTCTCTGTCTGTCTCTCTCTCTCTCTGCCTCTCTCTCTCTCTCTCTGAACCTGAACTTCAACAATGTAACCAGACTGGCTGCTCCCTGAACTCCAGCTTACCTACCCGTTTCTGTCCCCGCACTGGCATGAAAAGCACATGTCGCCACAGCCAATATTCACAAGGGAGCGAGAGGACTGCACAGCAAGCACTTTGCCCACTGAACCATCTCCCTAACCCAGTGGATGCTTTTGTTACTTACCAATATTTGGGGAGGGAGGGACAACAATTTACTGTACACCAATTTTAAGATACCTCATTTTTAAAAAGCAGAATAGTTCATTACATGGATATTAATCTGAAGCCAGCCCCTGCTTATGGGAATCTAGGTATCTGATATATTTTCTGATTACAAACAATATTTCATTAAATAATCATGTACATATGTATTTTAATACTTTTAGAAATTCCTATTTGTAAGATAAATAAATTTATAGATTCATGAGATATTGCCAAGTTCCCTCCAAAAATGTTATACTAATTGCATTCCCTCTTAAAATTTATAGAAGTGTTGTTTTCCATAGCCTGGCCAAGAGGATCCACAGGCAATGCATTTTAATAGTTGGCAATTTAATTTAACAGCTAAGAAAGAGGGTCACAGTGTAGCATTAATTTGTACTTATCCAGTAATATGGATTCCTCATATTTTTTGTATGTGTCTACCTCGTGTTTTTGTTCATTTTTATATGGAGTTAGTTCTCTTCCTTCTGAAAAACTGAGAATATTTTACATGCTTACAACATAGCCATGCTACAAATAGTTATGTTGGCTGTGTCTCTTCACTTTATGGCAATTTCTGTCACAGAAGTTATCTTTTTAACTATTATTATTAAATGTAAAATGTGTCATTTTTTTACTGGCATTTGAAGAAGCAAAATTAGAAAGCTTTCTAGTACTTTTATAGGCAGTATTTGCAGAAACTCACTTTTCACTTTGAAACCCAGATAATTGTATATAAGAATGCTCTTGTGTCAAATGGCTAGCTAGTTTTCACCACTATTATCAAAGATCCATGGCTCATCCAAAGATCTGAGTCACCACTTTAATCTTCATGGATACATCCTCAGTTCTATTTGTCTTTCCACTGCTGGTAGTAAAAACAGATTCAATTACAGTTCTCCATATGTGATAACATCTCTGTAGCACTTTTTAGACCATTTTCCTGGCAACTTTTGTACACTCATTTTTGTTTTGTTTTAATTGTTAATAGAATCTTATTTACCACAAAGAAATGTGGTGGCATTTTGACTGGACAGTAATTTATATATTACCTTATAGAGAATTGACACTTGATAACTTTTTGGTGTCAAGTTATCCTATCTAATATAATAGATTTTTTTATATTTGTTCACATCTATTTTCATAGGTTTGGAGAATATTTTAAAGTTTTCTTCTATAAATGATGCAGCAGCTGGTGAGATGGCTCAGCAGGTATAGGCAGCTGCTGCGAAGCCTAAGAACCTAAATTCAATCCCTTAAATTCACAAGGTGGAAGGAGAGACCCTACTCCTACAAGCTGTCCTCTGACTTCCACATGCACAGTGTGGTACTCGTGTGTACCCCCCCCCACACATACACACACTCAATAATTAAGATACATAAAAATCTGAATATATTTTGTTACCGTGCAGCGCGCCCCCGTGTCTGCGCTCTGTCTGCTACAACCCAGTTCGCGGCTACAAACCCAGTTCGCGAGCTTCGGGCAAGGGGCTGGAGGTTGAGAATACAGACGCAGAGACAGACCGACACAGACCTTCAAACACTGGTACCAAAAGCCTTAAGAATGCCCCTTTATTGTGTTCAGGGGCATATAGAGATAGCTACGCCCCAGCCAAACCCACCAGAAACCACTCTCCTGCCATCAGGAACTCCTGAAGGTCTCGTGCTCAGAGCAGCTGTAGGCACTCAGATCAGGGGAAAACAAGTTGTTTACAAGAAATTCAGAATCTGGGGTCTCACTGCTCCCAACATTTTGTAATTTTTGATAGTCTGCTCCTGCATCTTTACCTCCTGTTACACTGTTACACTACAGGTGGCCTTGTCCACACTGTAGTCATTGTTCATAGTCTATAATATAAAGTCTATTAATTTCTGTGTACTTTTGTTATTTTAGTGATTTTTTTTGTATTTATCATTAACTGCTTAAATATTTGTAAGCATACAAGATAGATGTTCAATTAAGTATTTTCTATTATTAAGCCCTTTTATTTACTAACATAAATTACTGGAAACTAAGGTGGAACCCTGTTCATAAAATTATTGGAACAAATATTGTAATACAAATTCAATGAAGCAAACATTTTTCTAAGAATATTTTTGATGTTGGATTCCCGTCTGTATGCTTTGAATATCACTGGTTAACAAAGGAACTCCTTGGGGCCTATAGCAGAGCCATAGGGGAACAGAGCTAGGTGGGGAAAACTAACTAAATGCTGAGAGAAAGGAGGTGGAGTCAGAGAGAAGCCATGGAGCCTCTGCCAGAGACAGACATGCTGAAACTTTGCTGGTAGGCCAAAACCTGGCAGTAATGCACAGATTAATGGAGATGGGTTAAAGTAAGATGTAAGAGTTAGCCAGAAGTATGCTTAAGCTATTGGCCAAAGAGTATTGCAAATAATATAGTTTCTGTGTGATATTTTGGGGCTGAGCAGCCCAGGAACCAACAAGAGGCCTGCTGCAACATATTTTATATACATCAGTATTCACACTTAACTCCTTTTCAGAAAAGTATTATTTCATTCGGGTCAGAAATTTAATGCTACCAAATGAGGTCAATACATTCTCTAGAATTAAAAGATCAGTTGCAAACTTCAATGTAAATACAACTTAAATCAGAGATGATTGTGTCCCAAATACAAAGAATGAAAAACACTGGTATTTGTAAAAATAACATTGCAGGGGGCTGAGAATTTAGTTTGTGCCTAGTATGAAAATGGTCCTGGGTTTCACATCCAGCTTCAAGTAAAGTAAAAATATACTATACGTTGCTTATGTGAATTTCTAGAACATAAAGACCCAGAGATCTGTTTCAAGTGACAGTCTTACAGAATGTATCTCAACTACAGCCTCTTCACTCTAGTCACCCATCATTAAGCTTTTCCAAAAAGAGGGTAAAAAAAAATAGAATGAATATTGAGTATTTATTGACTCAAGTACTCAACACTGCTCAACTGGTAAGGAGCCATATGGCGATCAGAAGTTATTCTACACAATGAACGGTTTCTTTAAACGATTTATTTCTTCAAGTATGTAAATGTGGGGGTTCACCTGAGTGCAGGTGCCCTGTGGAAGCTGGAATTGCAGGTAGCAATAAGCAGCTCCACGTATGAGTTGGGAGCCTAACTTGGTCCCTTTGCAGACCAGTAAGTCACACTCTTGTCTGCTGAGCCACAACTCTAGCGGATCAGACTTTTCTACAGTCAAATTTTCCTTTGTTACGTCACCACCTTTGTTCTGTTAGCTTCTGTTTTGTTTTATTTTGTTTTTTGGATTTTCGAGGCAGGGTTTCTCTGTGGCTTTGGGGCCTATCCTGGAACTCAATTTGTAGAGCAGGCTGGCTTCGAACGCACAGAGATTCGCCTCTCTCTGTCTCTGGAGTGCTGTGGTTAACCTCCCACCTTACTTCTGATTATTCTAGATTATCCTAAATTGTCTGTGATTTGTTTAATTAGTAATTTGTTCTCCAAATATTTAGTTTAAAAATTGTCTGGACTTTTCCCTCTTTTCCTTTCTCCCTTCTCTATCCACATCTCTTTCTATCTCCTAAGAAAGTCGAATATCTTCCTAAAAGAAAATGATACCTTGAGTGGGCTCAGGCAATAAATCAATAGGTAAAGTACTTGCTAAGAACCATGGGACCTTGAGTTCAGATGCTCGTGACCTCTGAAAATGCTGTGTATGGCAGCAAACATCCGCACCCGCAGTGATGAGCGGTCAGAGGGAGGCAGATCACAGGCCCTGTAGTGAGCTTCAAACTAAGGAAGAAACTCTGTCTCAAAACACAGGAGGGAAGACTTGGGCACATAATCCCACCCACAGCCTGAGAGCAAAGGGCAATTGTTAGCTGCTGATAGAGACTTTTCTCTAAGAATGTAGCCACTGTTAAATTGACCATGCTCTAGTGGAAGAAAAAAATCCAAACATATTTGAAAAGCACACTTTGTCTTGAAAAGTTTCATGACACCGGGGAAGCAGAGGTAGACAGATAGATCTCTGAGTTCAAGGCCAGACTAGTCTATAAAGAAAGAACTTTAAGATAGTCTGGCTATACAATCAGATCTTGACTCAAAAATGGGGATAGAGAAGAGAGGGTAGGTCTGAGAAGAGCTGGGAGAATGGGAGTGGATATGTTCACAACATACAAAACTCAAAATTTTCCAAGAACCAATAAAGAAAATACAAGCAAAGGCCTTCTGGCACATGTGGGGCATTCAGAGAACACTCTGTGTGGATGATTCTCGGACGATGGAAAGAACTGTCTGGCTATCTCCAAAGAAAGAGAGGAAATTCTGCTGAATGTTCTTCAAAGGCAAAAATGAAAGATGCTCAAAAAACTTAACCCATGGAGCTCAAGTGGACATGGTACAAGGAAATGTACAGCAAGTATAGGACATCCAGGAGAACAGCACCTGTCCAGGTTAAGGGAGCTTTACAGGTTTCCCATGAAAAATTCATGAGGAAGTAAATGTAGGTCACACGGCTCACAGTTTCACCCTCAAATAATGATGTACTACAAGTTCCAAGTTCACATGTATTAAATTTTCTATTCCTAATAGATTCCTAATGTTAACCTTTGGCCTACACACACACACACACAATACCTGGAGTCACAAACTGGTCAAGTGCAGTCTCAGACGGAAGTGTTGACGGCAGTAGTAGCTGGGTCTCAGCACTGCCCACTGAGGCCGCCACCTGTGAAGCAGACAGGGTGCTTTACTCATTAGTACTGAAGCATGGAAAATAAAACAAACAGTAGATATGAAAAATATCCTTAGGGAAGCAAGTTTACAATGAATTTTACCAGTTACCATAACTACAGAACACTTTTAATCCTCAGTTATGGCTAGTTTTCTGATAAGGCATTTTCTATGACCCTTTTTAGCAACTGTTACAATGTCCATAAATCAGTAACACAAAAGAACCAAATTTGATTTGAAGCCCAATTAAAATTTTAGGTTTCTGATATAAATAATGTATGGTTCTTACTTGCCTAAATGTTTACACTTATTTATACTTCTTTACCTCAAATTTACTGTTTTTGAGATTCTTAATTCTTTGCTTTAGACTTGTTATGTAAATCAGTGTTTGGCCTCCATATACGATCCCTCGAAAATGGAGTAAACTGAACTAGAATCCTCTGTATGAACAAGAGCTTTTAACTGATGAGACATTTCTCTAGCTGTTATTTTCTTTTATTTATAATAGAATGGTTTGCTTTTGATGTTTCAAATTGTACACTTCAGTTTTAATAACATCTATAAAAATCAGTGTAAATGCTGGAGACAGATGACTCAGAATTTAAAAGCACTTGCTGTTCTTCCAGCAAACCTACGTCTAATCCCTAGTACCCACACCACCCACAACCATATATAACTCCATTCCCAGGAGACTTAATATCCTATTATAGCTTCTGCAGATACCAGGTACACGTGGTAAACAGATAAATAAACAAACACACCATACATATAAAATAAAGTTTAGGAAAACTTTGCAGATCTAGAATTAAAAAAAAAATACAGCGAAGTATTAAAACATTTTACTCTATCTTGCCTCATATCAGAAAAGAACTTAAAGAGCTTGGCAAAATGCTGACACTGTGTTTCAGAAAACAACACTTTTATAACATTAAGCCTAATAGAAATACTGTAGAAAGCAAACACAAATTCACCTAGAGGTCTATAGATGAGGCCGCAGCTCTCTAAAATTGAATGCACTCAGTCTACTGTGTTTGGAACTTCTTAGGTGAAAAATACCTCTCTTGGGAGGGAGGGAAGATAGCTCTTTTTCTTCCCATTTTTTTTCCTCTGTGAAAAGGCACAAGTCAGGGAACCCTGATTGCTCTTCGAGCTGATGAGGGAGGGGGATTTGATCAGGGGAGGGGTAGGGAAGTGGGAGACGGTGGCGGGGAGGAGGCAGAAATCCTTAATAAATAAATAAATTTTAAAAAAAAGAAAAAAAGAAAATAAAAAAAAAAGAAAGGCACAAAGGGTGATTCCTGGGAAGCCCCCATTTAGTGTATACATATGACATAGGGCATCCACAGAACTGATAAATAAGCATTACTTATGACATAGAGACCTCCAGGTCACATCTATATAATCCCTGTTTACTCCTAAGCATATTGTACCTTTGATTTACAGTGATAACATGAAAGCAAATACTAAGATTACTTTCATTTGTGGTTTCTGGTAGAATCTCAGTTGAGAATTGACAGTATAAACCCTTTCCAATAGGCGAAAATCCTCACACACACATCTGTAGAGGAAGGAAACTAGCTGTCTGTGTTTGAGAGATATGCTTCCTTTTCCAGACTTTTCACAACACAAGTGAACCCCTCAGCTGGACTGAGACTTCTGTCCACCCCCATGTGGAGGTGGTGGAAGACTTACTTAGAGTACACAGCATACTTAGTCATCCTTCCTTCTTCCTAGTATAATCCTCATTCTCACTCCTTCCCACTGTAAGCAGGAAACCTAAGTAGGAGGCATAGGCCTATCCTCTTCCAATAGTAATCGCACTTAATTCATCTATAATTTCCTTCGTTCATTAAAACTGCCCCAATGCAAAACTACAAGGCATGTCTAGTCAGTGGACGGCATGCATTCCAGAATAGTTATGAACGCAGGAACAAAACTGCCAATTTTCTTAAAATATTATTAGATTTTAAAAAAGAAAGAAAATGTTCCTGTAACTTGATTATACAGCTCTTAGGCATGAATTCCATAGATGACATCATGTCACAATGTCAAAAATCTGGATGCACCTAGCAGGCTTTTCTTGGACTTTTTCATCTTTTGTAATACACTCTGAGATCTTCAATTGATGAATTGGTGTTCCTAAATAAGACAAACTGAGTCTTCTTTGAGATGACGAAATATATGATTATCACCTTATCATTTGGCTAAAGTTACAGAAGCCAACAAAAGATATAGAAAACCAACATATTATATTATATTACTGTGGCCCATGATAACAATGCTTATGAAATACACCCCATTTCCCCATTTGTATTTTCCTTCTAGTTCTTGTACGAGCTGTAAATACTTGAGATTTATTGAAAACAAGGATATTATTTGTCTTTTTACTGAAGTCATAGAGATGCCAACAGAGATAGGTAGGCAGAAATATTTCTTCAAAGAAGCCTCTTGATTCATCCCTACATATACTACTCTGTGTATAGAACAAATCTTAATTCTCAAACAAGGGTCAGTAATATTTATCTGGTATCAGTTGTGATATAACAAGCCATTTCACTATGCAGAATAAAATGTCTTCACATCTTTATCTTTGTAAAGGCATATCTTAGTACATTCACACCCAAAAGCTGACTCAGCTTTGATTAAACTGTTTTTGGTAATCAAACTTCAGCCTTTAACATCAAATTCTGAATGTTTTAGTATATTACAATAGTCAGTCATTTTCCAACCTGAGCTTTATGATCTTATCCAATTTTAACTCTTTTGAGTACTGAACATAAAACATACCTCATTTTTCAGCCACTTACATATGTGTACAGAAGTGTTGGAAGGAAGGAAAATGGTTATTTCATATACAAATAATTATTGAATCACTCTTACAGTGTAACCTCACTGCATGTTGACTACAAAACACACCAAAGACATTTGGCTTTCGAAGGAGAGTATAACATTGTGGACAACAACAGAGCTGTTGCATCTGTATCTGAACAGCTTCTATTGGTTTGGGTACCAGGGTCTCACTCTATCCCTCATTTCTTCTTTTGTAACAAAGTGCCAACAAGAATTGTTCAGTATTTTTCTCTCTTCAAAGACAATTATTATTCATAAATTAAACTTTCCAAATATTTAAACTGAAAATCATTCTTATTTAAATTTGTGTTCCACATAAGAAAAAAAAATTAAAGAAAAGGAGTCACATTTTCAGTATCATCTATTCTGAGAAAAGATAAAACAAATTTAAAGCAATAGCAAAACAAATCATAGTCATAAAGTTATGTTGTATTTGGGGTTTACTGTGTATGAATGTCTCATTTTTAACTTTTTGTGGGAAAAGGGATGGTTCTGGGAGGAAAGGTATGCTACATCCATGACCCAGGTGGATGGAGACTACAATTGGGAACTGTTTACTAGAGCAGTGCCTCAATGAACCCACAACACTGCCTAGCTACCTGCACTGTAGGCAATATACAGGCCCCAACCCTTACAAAGCTTAAAAAAAGACTGAACTACTGCTGATTAGATATCATCGCTAAGTCCCTAACGTGGCCCTGACAACATAGAGTGGACAAGTCTTGTACTCAGGATCCAAATCAAAGAAGAGTCTCTGCTTGGAAAAGACAAAATGGAAAAGCCAACCAATAAACAGATCTTAACTTTTCTCACTTCTGGGAGATGAACAAATACAGACACAAACAGCCAAATAAGCTCAGTAGGATATATATTACCTCACCTTGTTTCCTTAATTCATAATTCCTACGTTCTAGAAAAAGGCTAGTCAAGTTTAGATATAAGAGAAAGCATCAGGTGTGCCATTGCACACAGTAATAATGACCAGCAAATAAATTCTTGAGATTTGTCTCTTTGGGACAAAGATACACATCACATTAGCATGGTAAGAAAAACAATTAGTACATTTATGGACGTTAGAATGAATCCAAAAATAGTAATTCCAATACGTCAGTTTGTAATCTACTGTCTACAAAAATGAAATAATAATAACAATAAAGTGAAAATGGCTCTGCAAACACCCTAATGAAAATACTAATCCTTTGAAAAAATGATTTACGTAGGACTATACATTTAAAATAATTTATAGTAGAGAAGGTATAAATATGTATTAGTAGGTAAAATGTAAGAGTTGGAAGATAGACTGCAAAATGACACCATCTAAGAAAGGCACAGTTATTGTGATCAGCAACTAACAGCAGCTATAGATGCTTGCCTGGGGTCAGTATGAGAGCGGGACCAACAGTCAGGGTGGATGAAGGTAGCACTTGGGGAGCCCCAACCTTCGCTACTCAATCAAATGCTACTGATAGATGTAGGAAGATGGAAGCCACTCACTGCCTTCAGTTATATGCCCACTAAGGACAGGCTTAGGAACAACAAAGCCAAGTAACCATGTGCCTGAATCCCTGAAACTGTTAACTTCAATATAGCTTTCATGCCTGAGATAGATTTTTCTTAAGCATCTAGTCACGGTGACTAATGGTTTATTAGCATAGCTATTTCATAGTCTTGTAAAAACTGGATCACTTGAGAAAACTTACTTTTAAGCATGTATTGATGGTGTTCTTCTGTGATTTTTCTGTGAATCAATTAATAAAACTCATTTTGGCATTTGATCATATCATTTCTCTTGCTGAACTAAAGGTACACACTATCTTTACATATAAGCTTGGAAAGTATGACATCTAGTGGGAACAGGGTAACTATGCTACATCTCCACAAAGAAGTCTAGTTTAGGACTAAATACAAGCTCTCTCTTTTGAATCTAATAAAAACAGGGGAAAAGGAAAGGGGACAATATAGGAGGTAAGTTTTATCAATGTCTATATAGTTAGGTTATCACATATACAAATATTATTTATTTAAACTTCTTAAATAAAAGATACCAAATCTTTGCTTCTCTAATAGATTCTACAACACAATTATTATCAACAAGTACTTGAAAATTGATGTTTTTTAATTAAGAAGACATGCTTTTTGTATGCTTGGATAAAATTAAAGACCAGCGTCTGTTATTAGGAAGAAAGCCACATATGCAAGAATGAAGATATCCAAGAACACACAAATTTTACATATTTTAGATACTGAAGAAAAGTTTCTCATATAAGTATTTAGAGATGTGTTTGAATTATCAGTACTACATTGAAATCATCTTAACAGATTAGATTTCTCATTCTGCCTTGCCCTTTATTAAAAACTCAGGAAAACTAATGAATTTTTAATTATATAGAATATGTTTCATCTATTATTAATGAAAACATTTTGGACACCATTCTCTCTTGATTCTATCAGAAAAGGTAGGAAAGAGGAATTGATGACTCTCAACTGAAAGAAGCTAGGCGATCCCTAGTTGAAATTCCAACCCTGTCTCTTACAGTACAATTTATAACAGTTACTTAACTTCAGAATAATACACTTAGGTGGGAAAGCACAAGGGTGTCTACCACACATGCTAGTTGAACACATAACAAACTATTAAAGTAAATGCAGAGCAGGAATCTTCTCAGAATACACGTTTTAAGAGCCACAGTGGTTATATTCATAACTTTAAGCTTATATATAATATTTTATCACTACTATCCAAATTCAAACTTATTCAAAGACTCAAAATGAAACATTTCTGTGTCCTCTCAATTACCATTGTTTCTGAGGTGGAAAGAGAGCTTGGCTCATGATCCTGAATGGATGTCCCTGAGGGAGCCCTCCAAAACTTGAATGAGTCATCTAAACCTGTGATGACAGAGAACAGTTAACATGACATTTCCCAGGTTCGCCAGCAACTAACAGAATACATACTTCTTAAGGAAAGTAAAGAAAAAAAACTAAAGAATGATGATTTTAACTTGTTGTAAGTTCTTGTTGCAATTCTTCCACAGACCCTGTCCTAGGAATTCTAACACCACACAGCAGAGTAAAACCATGAATGTACATTTCTAACAAACACCTAAAATACATCAATACAGATTAGCTCAAGAGCCATGTTAGGAGTAATGGTGATTCATAAAATAAAAATAAATGAGTAAGTTACTTTTCTTTCTTTTTTTATAAGTTTTTTTAAAAGATTTATTTATTTATTATATACACAATATTCTGCCTGCATGTATCCCTGTGGGCCAGAAAAGAACACCTGATCTCATTACAGATGGTTGTGAGCCATCATGTGATTGCTGGGAATTGAACTCAGGACCTCTGGAAGAGCAGCCAGTGCTTTTATCCTCTGAGCCATCTCACCAGCCTTGTAAGTTACCTTTCTAATAATGATAGTCATTTATAAAGTTCAAGTGCTTCATTAAATGATACTTTCACTTCCTCTAAGAAAGGAATAGAAATATAAATTTATAATTTAAGTAATAAAATATTAATTATAAAAATCAATGGAATTTCATAATTTCAGTTATATATAACATAAATACATTTGCATATAGACATAAACAAATATATGTCTAAGTACATCACATATATACTCATTAGACAATGAATAAATGCATATATTTGGTGGCTTTTGTATTTTTATTGAAAATTATAAAAGGAGACTGTAATTTCATTCCCAGGCTGCCCAGACCAAAATAATCACACAGAAGCTATATTAATTACAACACTGTTTGGCCAATAGCTTAGGTTTCTTATTAAGTAACTCTTACATCTTAAATAACCATTTCTATTTATCTATAGCCACAAGACTGTGGACTACCAGTAAGGTTCTAGTGTGTTCTTTTCCTTCAGCAGCTACATGGTGTCTCCCTGACTCTACCTACTCTCTCTATATCTCTTTCCATTTTGGCTCTATTCTGCCCCGCCATAGGTCAAAGCAGCTTTATTCAATAATCAATAAAAGCAACACATATAAAGAAGGACATTCCACATCAGAAACTTTTCGGTGTTAATATTCTAAAACATTAATTTCAAAACAAAAGCAACTTATGTTAAAAGAATATTCACTTTTATGAGATCTAATTAGTATTTATGTATTATATAATACTTGGAAAGTCCAAAAACATCTATCAAGAGAAGTAAAACTGCTTTAGCAAAAATCCTGATAAATTTATGACATACCAAAAATAGATTTCTTTTAAAGACCTTTACCAAACCAGTTACAAGATTTAGTTAGAAAAGATCTTATTCTTAAGAAAGATTGGAGGAAAAAAAAAAAACTGTAGAGTTCCAAGAAATGTTCCAAAAAAGTTTGAGATTTTACTAGAGAAAAAAAGCTATAAAAGTTTACTGAGAGGCATAAAATAACTTTAAAAACATTAATAAGATGTCAAACATGGCTGCCATGAAGAATTTATAACACAGAATAATGTTTGGGCAATGTTTAGAGAAACAGAGACTAAAACTGCACATAAAACACATAAGATAAACATCACACAGTGGAAAATGGTAAGAGATAAGACATAAGGATAGTCTCTGGATTGCAGGACTGGAGAAAATTTTTTCCTGTGCACTTTTTATTTTCCAAATGTTCTTTAATGAACACGTGTGTTTTAATGTCATTTTTTGCATGTGTAAGAGGTGTGCATGTCTTGTGTGTCCTTGAGTGAGGAGGTCAGAGGTTGATGCCACACGTCTTCTACAATTGCCTTCTCACTTTACATATTAAGGTAGGTCTCTTACATGAACACAGAGTTTGTCAGTCTGACCGTTCTAGCTAGTCAGCTTGTTCAAGGGATTCCAGACCACAGTGCATACTTGCACGTCTTTTGGTGTTGAGGATCCAAATCCCAGTCCTCTCACTTGTGTTTTTTTTTAAAAACACTTCATCATCTACCTGGCTCCTCAACCTCATTTAAAAGAAGTTACACTTTGTAAGAACAAATAATAATAATAAAGGTATTTTACTTACCATTTAAATCACTGCATTCCGAAGTTTCAGTAAAAGCAGGAAAACTTAAATCAAACGTATATCTTCCTACATAAAAATGTTTCACCATCTGAATCAAATGTTCATAGAAATGGCAATGATATAACAGGGCCTGAAGGGCAGGTTTTCCTATGAGTGACAGGCCAGAATCCTCATCATGGACACAGGGGCCCTGTAGGGAAGACAGAGAAAAGGCACTGATTTAAGAAACCATTTCTTCAAAAAGATCTACTGCATCTCAGTAAGGCAAAGGTGTCCCAGACCTTACCAAAGTACTTCTGGTGGCTGCTTAGACTAGAATGGAAAGTATTTCACTTTACTGGCCCCTGGTAAAAGGTTGAATAACTCTATCTCCTATAGGGTCAATTCATTAAAATGCTGATTATTCTCAACTAAGCAATTACACACTTGAGCACAAACACAATAGTATCTTTAAACCTACACACAATAGTAAAACAATTATTATAAATACCTGAAATAATGTGGTCTAGATAATGGTATTTAAAAAATGTTCTACTTAATGAATCATCAAAAATAGACAACATAAATATTGACATCTATAAGAAGCAGGTAAAACAGAACAAGAGAATGGCCATGCTTACGCATCAAGGCCAGTGACAAACAATGTGGTTCCTTATTTATTATAAATTATTCTGTCAATGAAATCAAGGGCCTATCCATGCTAGGCAAGTAACTATCACTACTACCCCTATGTGGTCCTTTAAGGCATGACTTTACTAAATTACCCTTGGTGAGATATTTGTCAAAAATATTGAATCTTAACTGTCACCACTACAAGGAGTTTTCAGCAGTTATAGTAGGCTTAAATGTACACAACATAATAAAGACAAGAGACATGCAGCAATTACATCAAAAGGCAATTCCTTTGTCACTCAGAGCAAAAATTATCAACTTAGATGAAAACTGTGGTTTTGTTAAGGCAGGCTAGCGAGTGTGGCTCAGCAATAAAGCACGTACCTGCCATACAGGAAGCCCTGCATTTGGGACTAAAAGCAAACGAACACAAACCTAACAACTCTCAAGGGTTAACTCTAACTTCACTCTGGCTATGTAACAAAACTGAATCAATAAAACAAAAACCCTAAAATAACATAAAATTATTGTTCAATATTTCCTAGTGATGATTAATTTTACCTTGCAATAATCATGTAAAATTATTTAATTCATTTTATGAATTATGTCTATGTAATTGCCTCCTCTATCACAGAGTCCTAAATTCATAAATATTTACTGAAAACAGATAAACAAACATAAATTGTAATGGAAACAACTATTCAGCACTCTTCACAATTAGATCAGCTTAGTCTTTACCCCATCAAAGGCCTTTTGGAAGGAAAATGGCAATGGCATTAGAAATGGGATGTCACAAAACCGCCATCTTCCAAGGTCCTACTTTTCTATCTTTAAAAGTAGTAGTAAAGTGAGAAGTAATAAGTACACTCTACAACAATTCTAGCAATTATTCTCTGAATTATAAAATTATAAAGATAATCTAACCAAATTATACTTTTATTTAACAATTTTTTAAAACTTGTTCTTTTTTCAAGACAGGGTTTTGCTGTAGCTTTCGTTCTTTTTCTAGTCTTTCTAAGATAAACTAGAGTTATAAAACACAGATAACAAAAGATATCATAGTAAAGGCATAACAATCCAAACTAGTTTATTCACAAAAAAAATAGTATCTCAGAAAGCAGTATAAATCTAGTTATGACACAGGGGTCTGGGAAGACCAACCCAAGAGGCTCATTATGGGAATCATTTCTGAAAACATACAACATAATAGTGCCAATCAGTTTTCAACACTGACTATACAGAAATCAAGTTCAAAGAAGAAAAATTATGTGTTGGTTCAAGGTTTTTAAGGCCTCATCTTTAGGTGGCTAGCTCAATGAGTTTAAGTCTGTCACTAAGCAGAAACATCATAAAAGGGCATGGCACCATGACCACCAGATGAGCGCTGACCATCTCCTGGTAGCCAGGAATCAAAAAACAAGAAAAGTCATGTGTACCATGGACAATATCACCCCTAAAGGCACATCCCTCAGAGACTTCCTACAGTGCAGCCTCAGTTCTCAAGTACCACCAGCGTTCCATAGTGCACCCTGTTAGTACACAGCCCTTGGGGACATTCAAGTACTACCAGTGTTCCATAGTGCTCCCTGTTAATACACAGCCCTGGGGACATTCAAGTACCACCAGCGTTCCATAGTGCACCCTGTTAGTACACAGCCCTTGGGGACATTCAAGTACTACCAGTGTTCCATAGTGCTCCCTGTTAATACACAGCCCTTGGGGACATTCAAATTCTACCAGTGTTTCATAGTGCTCCCTGTTAGTACACAGCCCTTGGGGACATTCAAGTACTACCAGTGTTCCATAGTGCACCCTGTTAGTACACAGCCCTTGGGGACATTCAAGTACTACCAGTGTTCCATAGTGCTCCCTGTTAATACACAGCCCTGGGGACATTCAAGTACCGCCAGTGTTCCATAGTGCACCCTGTTAGTACACAGCCCTTGGGGACATTCAAATTCTACCAGTGTTTCATAGTGCTCCATGTTAGTACACAGCCCTTGGGGACATTCAAGTACTACCAGTGTTCCATAGTGCACCTTGTTAGTACACAGCCCTTGGGAACATTCAAGTTAAAAAAAAAACAAAAACAAAAACAACAACAACACAGAAAAAAGGAAAGTCATTTTGAAAAATATATACAAAACATAAAGAGATTGTATAGAAGAGGCAATCCTTCAAGTAAAGAGCTTAATGCATATTCAATGAAAAAACTTAAGATAAAATTTTATTTTTTTATTTTTTAGAAAACCATGAATAGTAAAAGGTCAGAGATAAAAAAGAAAAGAAAGTGTCAACAGCCCTGCGTGCTAGAAAACTATAGGGTAAAGTCTTGGGAAGAATGGTTTTTCAACTCAGTACAGAGTAAATAGCCAAACTAACAATCCAGAAAATATTTAAAGAAAGTTTTAAATATGCTAGAATTCACAAAGTAGATAAGAATATGAAAATTTAGGGATGGTTCCTAGGAAAGGTGGTCCAAATGAAAGAGGAAAGAAGATTAAGAGTAGAAAAATTTGAGTTGTGATATAGACTTATGATGCAGGAAAAACAAACAGTATTTCCAAAGAGAAAAGATATGTCACATAAATCCATTTTTAAATTCTGTGCATTCTTATACACATAAATAAGCAACTGAGAACTAGGTAAGTCAGCCATAAAAGGGTGGATAAGGAATTTTAACCATAAATTACTTAGTATGAATTATGTAATTTCCATTGTTCAGAATCAATCGGTGGACAAAGTCAGGTATGAATATAAATATCATCAAACCTCACAAAGCAAAGATTTAAATAAAAACTGGCGAAGGTGGCCTCAGAAGTAAGGGAGAGGAGAAAGAACACTAATATAACACCTAAGGCATAGCTTGTCTGTCTTCTAAATGGGGCCCTGCAGGGTAAAAGGCAAAAGTGTCAGCAAGAGCAAGAAGAGTTAACACTGTCTTTGTGACAGGAAGTCAGTCACAAAGGAACTAAATACATAGGCAGGTGTCAGAGTAATAAACACAATACTGGAAATATATTATTTGGAAATATATGGTGGGCTCCTGAAGAAGTAAATTCAGAGACTGACATCTCTGTGAATGGAAACAGGTAGTGAATATCATTAATACTCTATTGCTTTCTATAACTACAGATATTTGTTACTCAAAACAACCATCACTTCTAAAAACGTAAACAATTACTGTATTAAAAACATTTTAAAGGATGCCTTTTTATTTATGTGTCTCTGTGTGTTTCTGTACGCACTCATGTCATGATTGTAAGGGTACCCACGGAGGCCAGAACAGGGTATATTGGATCCCCTGGAACAAGAGATCTACAGAGTTGTGAGCTGCCTGATACTGGCACTGGGAATCAAACTCAGGTCCTCTGAAAGAGCAGTAAGTACTTTAAACTGCTGAGCCATCTCTCTAGACCCTCAAAACCACTTTTAAGTTTTCAAATAAATGTCAAAAGAATGGAAAATCATGTGTATTAGACACCATTATTTATTTTCAGTTGACTGACTTTAACTAAGCCATTTGGTAACTCCCTATTCTCCAATGGCAAAGCTTCTTACTGGTGAAGGTGCCATGCCCAGCATATGCACTAAAGAAGGCCTGGCTTAGGCTTTCCACTGAAGATAAATGGTCCAAGGGCCAGGATAAAAGAGATTTATACTGGTTTCGCTCCACAGATTCAAATGTCATCAATGTCTTTTGGCACTATGAGGAAATTTACATAGCCTAATGGCTCTATCTCAAGATGTCTGTGTCCATAATCACCCTTGTCCCCAGAAGGTCAACTGAACATTGGACCTCACCGATCACCTGCTGAATTTCTGGGAGAGCTCAGAATGGCAGTGCATGAAAAAAAAATTAACTCTTAAGTTATCAAGTGTATTATAAACATAATTGCAAAGAAAAATGCACAATAGTTATCTTAGAACTATCCAGTTAACTTGAAAACGGAGTTCTGAAGGAAATACACTACAATATCAACTGTAAAACACATATTTTACTCATATAGTCACAGTGTAAACAGACTTCTTACATATGACAGAAATAAAACTATGCAAAAAATTACATGTAAGGACTTTAAAATTAAATTACTTTGGTAACACATAAAAAGTACTATAATATAATCCAAAAAAGACTATAAAAATGATCCTAAATATATTAGAAATCCATAAAGGCACATAAATTATAAACTTATTAGGAATTAGGAAGACTTCAACAAGAAATATTTTGTGGAATATTGAAGGTGCTTCATGATGTATACAGAAAAATGTGAAAAATATGTATATTAATTAGAGCAAATATGAAACATTTATATATGAATAATTTATAATTCATATGGGACAGTGTGCTTCTGTTTATCAAAAACACATACACAAATAGTATATAAGATACTAGTCTTGAGCTGCTCTCTTTAGAACTCTGAAACCTGGACAATAAAAAAAAAATATTTTTAGAACTATTTTAGGAGATGGTGAGATGACTCCGAGGGTAAAAGCACTTGATGTACAAGCCTGATGACCCGAGTTCCATCCCTAGACCCCATAAAAGAGGAAGAAGAAAATAGACTTCACAAAGCTGTCTTCTCACCTCTCAACCCACACTATTATGCACACACATAGACACTCACACACACACACACACACACACACACACGGCTAAAGATGACTTATAGCACCAGCACCACAAACTGGGCTTTGCAAAGACTGAAGAAGTAAACAGCCCAGGAGATTAATCCCAGCTGGATCACGCATCAAGCTACAAACTGAAACCTGCCTTTCAGAAGCTCAGCTTTATTCAATAACAATTAGCATATTCTGATGGAAATTTAAAAATAAACAGATTTATAGAAGATCCTGTGAAGTACTATGCAACATTATTATAATCATACAATCCTAAGATGAGGATGAAGATTAATTGATAAAAAACACATGACTACAATGAGAGTACTTCATATTCTCCAAATTATCTATTTATGTGTTAACTATTTAATGACTTGGCACTCACTATTTTTAAAAAAACCTAATATATAAGAAAAGAGATAAATCTAACTGTACACTAACAAAAGAAAAGGAAAAAATTTAATATGACAGCATTTATAAATACAACCAATCTTACTTATTATTAAATTATAGAACCAATTTAGTGGTGTGGATAAAAAAGAGACTATCTGTACTTGGAAAATATATACTACTGACTAAACATGGGGCTTCATCAAGCTATTTCAATGCTTTGTGCTAAACCTTCTATACAGTGAGAAAAATAGTTCACAGAGCCAACAATTACGCCAGTTAATATACTGGAAGCTTCTAGAAAAGTATCTAGTATATGTAATGCTAAGCATACTAATTCAAAAAGTACAAGCCACTGCAGAAAAGAGATTTATTTTTTCTTACAATTTTATTATTATATTTTTTAAATATTTTTTCAGGCTGGTAGTGGCACATGCCTTTAATCCCAGCTCTGGGAAGCAGAGGAAAGCAGATCTCTATCGAGTTTGAGGTCAGCCTGTTCTACATCATGAGTTCCAAGCTAGTCAAGGCTACATGGTGATGCCTTGACTCAAAATAGACAGATGACAGACAGACAGATAATGGATGGACAGACGGAAGGATGGATGAGTGACAGATCTAAATAAAATGTTTTACTGAAGGTTGGAGAAATGGTTTCGTGATTAAGAGCACTTTTCACTCTTAAACTGCAGGGTTTGATTCACTACACCTACATGGTAACTCATAATCATCTGTAACTCCAGTTCCAAGGGATTAGTCACCCTCTTCTTACTTCTGTGGGCACCAGGCATGCATGTCGTTCAGACTCATACTTGAAGAGAAAACAGTCACACACATAAAATATGCAAACCTAGTGTGTATGGTGGAAGCTGTACATACGCCACAGCATATGTGTAGAGGTCAAAGGATGGCGCTACTGAGTCAGTTCTCTCCTTTCCCCATTGTTGTGCCATTTCTCTAGCTCAGGAGAATGTTCAAACGTGAAAAAGAATCAGACAATTTCTACCATCTAACTAAAAAGTACTTGCTGCCATACACACAATTTTTTGAGTAATAAAGCTTAGCCATTCCTTGGTATCAACAATAGACTAGTTCTTAGACTCTCACGAATACCAAAGCCTGTAGACAGACAAATCCCTTATAAAAACAGGGTGGAATTTGTACATTGTCTATGCATATCTTGTGTGTAACTTAAAAGTTCTCTAAGTCACAATGCCTGAATGCTGTTGTATGTGGTTGTCATGCAATACTGTTAAGGAGAATGATAAGAGAAAAAGGCTACAATTGTTCAGTACAATTACTTCTTGTTGAGAATTTTTAACTCTTGGCTGCTTAAATTCACAAACACGAAACCCACAAACATAAATGAATAGCTGCACACATATCTTGAAAATTTAAAACTAATTAATATAAAATATTTGCTAGACTAATAACTGTTTATACCCACCTGCCAAGTATAATCCTTTATAACTTCTGAAGGCATTGGGATTACAAGAAGATTCTGAAGAATAAAAGCAGCCTGAAAATTAAAAACACAAAATGTCAATACTGCCATCTTGTTGTCATCTTTGAAATAACCAACTGCTGTAACTAAATAACAGAGATTGCAGTTAGTCCGTTATACACGCTAAGAGGGCTTCACGAGATCTCATACACCAGAGTTCTTGTTAGCTGATGACTGAACTAGGTAATGAGCATATAGTATATAGTATATATATTATACTATATATAGTATAATAATGGTAGTATAATATATATATGTCATTAGAAATATATTTTTTACTATTTCAAAATATAGTTTCATACAGAAAAATGATTAGTATAAACCATTCTAGAATCATTTAAAAAACACAGTATCTTTACATCCCTTCCTAGGGTTACACACAGAGGGCAAACACTGCCTTCTCCCTCCTCAATTGTCTCCTCTCTCATACAAACTATTCTTGAAGCACAAAGGTCCAATTTTACCTATCAGAATACAAGATGACAGAATGAAATAATCATACAAATATAAGAGTTGATTTTCATTTAATGAAAGATTATGATATAATTATAATGAAAGAATAACAAGAATTTGTAAAATTCTAAGAGTAAAATGTCCATCAATCTTCACTGAAGTCAATTTTAAAAGTTTGAAATTAGGGGCTGGAGAGATGGCTCAGAGGTTAAGAGCATTGCCTGCTCTTCCAAAGGTCCTGAGTTAAATTCCCAGTGACCACATGGTGGCTCACAACCATCTGTAATGGGGTCTAGTGCCCTCCTCTGACCTGCAGGCATACATACAGACAGAATATTGTATGCATAATAAATAAATAAATAAACAAATAAATAAATAAATAAATAAATAGTTTGAAATTAATGAAGAAAAAATCCATAGATGTAAGAAGTACCACTTGAAATTATGACAGCAACTACTAACAAGAAAACTGGCTTTATGCATTTGCCACTGGATATTGGTTAGTGGTGGTCCAGGAGCTGCTGATTTCTTCAGAAACCTCTGAGAACTATTTGCTCTCATTTTAAAAGCTATTGGTACAAATTATCACTTTGACAGTAGCAGCAATAAGAAGAAACCACCAACTGGAGCTGACAAGATGGCTCAATGGGTAGAGGCAGTTGTGGCTCAGAGACCTGGTGACAAAAGTTTGCTTCCTAGAACCCACAAGATAGCAAAAGAAGTGACTTTGGAGATTTGTCCTCTGGTGTTCACAGGCACATACATGCACAAATAAAAGACATAAACAAGTAAATAATTTTAAGAATGCGAATTATATTGGTGTTTATTTTCTTCCCACATTATTGACATATATGTGAAATGTTATTTTCAAAATACTTTTTTATTAATAAAGGTTTATAAACACTAAAGACCTATACATGTTGAGTAAAAGCAACTCTTTTCTATAAATTACTTTTCAATGTCCACATTAAAATATACCAGCAAGAGGGCTCATCTGGTAAGGGCATTTACTGCCAAGGCTGAATTGTAACCCAGATGGAAAGAGAGGGCTGGCTCTGGAAAGCTGTCCTCTGACCTCTACAGTGCAACATGTGACTGCACAAGCATACCGCATATGCATGCACACTGATGCAAATAAATAATGGTTTGTGATCAGTCCACCCTGCTAAATGGCAAGCCAAGTGAGGTTTACCGCAATAGGCTTCTATGACACAAAGGCTGGCGGGATTAGGGTGTTAGCACAGACATACCTCCCGGCGTACCATACTGCATTCAGACTGATCAAGAAGAATGTTCACCACAGTTCCCCAGAGTCCACCAGAAATATTCTGACAACTGTTTGCCAAGGCCACACAGCCAGTTTCAATAGTAGTCAGTGCTGATCCCAGTCCCAGTGAGGTGAATCTCACCTGTCACATAAAGACAGAGATATCAAATCCAAGGATACTCTTTCAGAGCATGAGGTCATTCTTCTGGTAAAAGGAAGTGTTAGAACTCTATAAATGTGACATTGGTTTTACATTCCTACATACTACACGACACTAAGAAAAAGTGTCCTACACATCTGTGAATATGGCACTGGCTTCACATTCCTATATACTAAAGGACACAAAAAAACAGGGTCTTACATGTGTGTGAATACAGCCTTGGCTTTACATTCCTACATATTAAAGACACACAGAAAGGGTGTCCTACATGTGGGTGAACTGACTTTACAGAAATTCTGTATCAATGTTGGGGAAAAAAAATTAATGACCTAAAAAAAAAAAGTAGACTATAACCAATTGTCAAATGAGGGTAAACTAAATAGGCATAAGTAAGCATTAAAGCAATTATAATTTACAAGGATTTTTTTCAAGAGAAAGGAGAAGATATGTGGTTATATTTACTGAACATGATTACATTTCTTTCTAGGGCATGCAGTGCTTTCTCAAAAGTTATTTAAGGAAAAAGACATTCCAAAGAAGCTTAATTTGGCACAATAATGGTAGTCATAACATAACTGCTATTTAAGTAATAGTTTGGTGAATTTATGAATTTTGACCCAAAAAGTACATTTTCAGTGACAATTACAGGATAAAAATAACATAGTCATAAAATAGTCAAGTAATAAGTCTAAGTACAAAGCTCCTAAAACTATACCAAGTTCAGATCAAGTAACAATTCTACAAATCAAGATCTACTATTTCTTACTCAATATCATTGAATAAATGACTAAAACTACACTATAATATGAATTTTGTATTAAAATAGCACTTAAGTATTACTAGGTTTTTAAAATGAAGTGGGATAGCTGCCTTAGCAAAAAGAGATAAGATGTCTTTCTCCATGTGCCTGCAACAAGAAAAGGAAAATGAACACATAATAAGAAGGCAGCCATCCATACAGTGGGGAAGAACCTCCCAAAAAGCCAACTGTGGATCTTTGGGTGCTTGGGCAAAAACATAAGAAAAGAGATTGCTGTTTTTTCATTTGTTTTTTGAGACAGGCCTTCTCTGTATTTTTGGAATCTGTGCTGGAACTAGCTCTTGTTCAGGCTGGCCTCGAACTCACAGAGATCTGCTTTTTCATCCCAAGTGCTAGGATTAAAGGCATGCACCGCCACCACCACCTAGCAAAATTGCTGCTTTTGAAAGCAATCATTCTGTGGTATTTATTATGGCAACCCGAAAACATTACAACAGATTTTTTTTCCTTTACCCAGAATAGGAACTATATACTGAAACCTACCCAGCAACACAAAAGTGATTTCCGAAGTACACGATGGGTTAGAGTCTAAAAGACTGGAAGTTCATATCAGGAAGATCAGCTACAAGGGTGACTATGGTGTGATGTCAGAAAGAAATGAGAATATGTTACTAGAAATACAGTATGAAAGAAGGGTGGTTCTTATAAGATGGTACTTTGATTTGGACAAACAACCATCAAAGGCTTGTGGGTTAAATTTGTGGCCCCCGTCCATAGAACCACTGGCAGGAGATAGAACTGTTTTAAGGAGAGGGAAGTTAGAAGTCTTCTAATCATATTGTAGCAAGTCCAAAAAAAGAAAAAAAAAGAAATATTGAAACCCTGGCCCTTCTACATTTTCTCTTTCTGCTGCCCAGCTGCTAAAAGGTGAGCACCTGTGCTTCCATAAGATTCCACACAGACACTGCCACAGGATTAAAAGCAACGAGTCTGACTGTCTATGGACTGAAACTTTCAAAACTGAGTAAAACAAACCTTGACTTTCTTTTTAAGTTGTTTTACTCTGGCATTTGTTATAGTAATGGAAAGCTGCTTTACACACACAGAAGTAAAAGTGATCTAATTGTGTTCAAGTGTTAAGTATTTTGTGAGCAATGAAATTGTACACATAGCTGAAAATATTTCATACACTCAGCAAAGTGTTGAGTTATAAATTCCTCCTGGGTGCTTACAGAAAAATGCAAAGAAAACATGATTGAATAAACAATTAACAATACACATGTAAAAAAGAACAATTATGGGCAATTAAGAAAATTCTCAGATAACTATGTACAAAATGAGAGTGCGTGTTCTGGAAAGACCACAGAGCTATGACTGAATACTGTTCCATGAAGAGATGAATCTCGAGACATTATAGCAGGAGCAAAAAAGGAGATGAGACTGGATCAGCAATGCCAATGCCAATGTGAATGGCAGGGAATGGGAAAGAGAACTGGAATGGCTGGAAGATTGTGGGGCTTGGGTTCTATAGGCAATATGTGCCATCACTCTTGAAAGAGAATAATGATCCCAATGTAATACCGAGATCTTCAGGTCTGCCGCTCATACCTTAGGCTTGGAAGCAAGAATGTTTCTCCTCAGTTTCTAAGGTGATGGCTGCCTTTATAATTCCACTGGGCTAGAATAGTCTAGTCGAGTTCCTCAGGGACAGTGGTGTTGTCCTTAGCCACAACAGCACGGTTGTATCCCAAGGAGAGAGCCTAAAGAGGTCAGGCTACCTGTTGGTAACTAGGCAAAATACCTAAACAAACAGGGGAAGCCTGGTGTTTGGTTCATGTTAGTACTTTTGCCAGATGTTAGCTAGCTGAAAAAAGCCTTTAGGCTCTACAGATTACTCCCTATGCTATCTCTCAGGGTAAATTACAAGCAGTAAATTTTTTGCTTCAATAGACTGAAGAAGAAATAAGTACAACGTGTTAAGGAAATGTTCTAAGGTTGATGTGAGGAGCTTGGGACAGCACTACCTGTCTGCAGGCAAAGTGAATTCAGGACACTCTGCCCCTCTCTCTAAGAGCTGTGGTTCAGCAATTCAGACATGCAGTAATTCTGTCCTTAGCATCTGTGAATGTCCCAATGGAGATCTCTTTGCCTGGACACCAACACTGACCAACTGTCTGCCAAAGAAGATAATTGTAGGAGGGAAGACTTTTAAGTTCAGACAAAGATCTGGTTGACAGAATATGGGTATTGACTGTGATTACTTTCTTGCCGGAATCACACATTGCTGGGACAAGTCATCTAATATACCAATGCACAGAGGAAATTGTGTCTAGGAATTGATTAATGCACTGCTAGGGTTTGGGGGATAAATCCCACCATAGGGGAGCACTATGGCTTCACTGGGGATTTACAATAAGAACAGTGACTACTGGTAAAGCAAATACTCCCACTGCCTTGTATTCAGGCCTCCTCCATCAGAATGAGTGATCCTGGTGGCTAAACTGGGTAAGCTTCAAGATTTGTCAGCTAAATTCTCACTGCATAATCCTAAGGACCACAGTAGCTACCCACCGAGTGGTAGGAAAGTAGGGCTGAGAACATTCCTCTAGCAGGCACTGTAACCCACAGTATAAGACAAAGGGCTTTGGTGTTAAGTGCTCATTTAAGTGCTTCCTCAGCATATACACTTGCTTTGAAACTTCATTTCTTCCATTCCTATTTCTCCCCTTGGGAATAGGCCTTGGATATGAGACTAGAACCCTATGACTAGTCTACACTCAGATGGAGATACATAATTTCTGTGTTTCAGTCTCCTAGCTGAGTTGAGAATAAATTCTTTCCTCAGAATGAAATATATGAATTCTCATCTATTTTTTATTTAGATAATATTCAAAGCAAACTTTGAACTTCACAATTTAAAGTTGATACTGCAGTGGGTTAGGATTGTTTTGTTTTTATTTTGGGGGTGTTTTTTTTAATTTGTTTACAGAGATTAATGTACTTACTCAAAAAGATAAGGATACAGATTTTAATGGAAGAGAGATCGAAAGTTAAGTTGAAAATTTTCCCGAAAAATCTCAGTGGAAACTTTAATTTCCAATGTGACCTGTTTGGAAATACAGCTTCCTCAAGATAATCAAGATGAAATGAACTCTTAACAATGATGCCCTACCCACAACCAGGCTTGTGACTTCCTGACAAATATATAGTAAAAATCCTATGGATATTCTGCAAAAAGACAGGCATATGTCAATAAAAATAAGAGCCTTCTCCAGAGCGCGACTATGCTGGTACACAACCATGTACTTTCAGCCACCAAAACTGTAAGGCAAGAAGTTCTCTTACTACAATAACCCAGTCAAGAGAGTTTCGTTATGGCAGCCTGAGTGATGAGAGACATCAAATAAAACATAAGCTGTATCAATCACAATAACCCACATTACTATATAAGTATATCTATTTTATTTCAGTTGCTTTTCAATCTGGAATTCACAAACTTGATATTCCTCTATACTGACCTCTGGGTCTCGATCAACCCATAAGGGAATTAGCCAGGCCAAACCCTGCTGAGTAGGAGCATCTTCTTCACTGTGACTACCCAAAGGCAAAAACCAAAGTGGCATCCACTCCTAGAATGAAAACCAAGGACAGAGTACTTCAAGTAAGTTTGGAGAACTTATTTTAACTAAAATTTTGAAGATCAAAATGTAAGAATGTATTTTTGGCCAAAATAAAGCAAAAAAAAAATCTTGGCTTTCCTTAAAACAATTTTTCAACAGAGCCTTTTCTCCCATGACTTAGCCAAAAACAAAAGAAACAAAACAAAACAAAAAAGGCGTTTTTCTAATTAATGATTTCAGCCAAAATTAATTTTTAAATAAATTGAGACACATGTAACTTTCAAGAAATGTTATAACCCTAAATAATCATTGTCTTAAAGATTTTACTTTCATCCTTTGTGTGTGTATGACACATGTGTGCAGGTGTCTGGATGTAGGGATAAGTCCAGCCCCTTAGGGGGCGTGTTCGCCTTGGGCTAATGTTTACCTATAAATCTGGTGAGCATGCTCGCAGCGCTCGCTTCTGCTTTCCTGGTCTCAGCTGGTTCTGTAAGTCTATTTCCCCATTAAAGCTGTATATATTTTTACAATCTGTCTGCATTCATTTGGCGCCCAACGTGGGGCGGAACGAAAAGCAGGCCCGCAGCTCCCACAACACCTGTAGACAAGACCCCCGTATCCCCTGGAACTGCAATTATATGTGGCTGTGAGTCACTCATTGTGGGTGCTGGGAACAAACTCAGGTCCCCTGGAAGGGCAGCAAGCACTCTTCACCACTGAGTCATCTCTCCAGCACCCACCCCGAAGCAAATAATTCTTGTTGTCTTGCTTACAAGTCAAAAATAATATTGTCACGTGGCAAGCTCAGAGGCTTGAAATGTATTAGACATAGTCCATCAAGCAATAGTTCAGATGATGACAGCTTGTGTTTTTCTTACCGAGCCTGGTGCCTGGGACATCATCTCATGGGACAAATGAAGTAAGCAAAGAACTGTGCTCTTCGTAACACCTTTGCCCATAAAGGACATAGCATTTCCTCCACGTTCCACATAAAACGAAGTAATGACCTAGAAAGGAATTTTATGGTGTTTTAACACTTAAGGGTGTATAACAGCGAGTATCTTTCTCATAACTTAGCTAATCAAATATTAGCCACATAAATTTGTAACAGTCCTATTAATTAAACAGTAACTACAGTAGCACATTTTACCATAGCTAAAAAATGTTTTAAATGTTTTCAACTTTGGGATTTGTTTGAAGAATATTTATTTAGTATCTTACCAAACATTTTTTAAATTTACAATATAAATATAGTATTTCTAAGTGCTGTAGCATTTTTAATCAAAAATTTTTAAATATGTAGTTAAAAAGTATATGCAAAATTACTAGTTCTACAAAGCTCTCTGACTACCAGGGCTATGCTAAACTTTACTAAATTCAAATAGAAAGTTTCTTTACTTCTTAGTGATCTTACTTATTACTTCAAACACTGGTCCTCATTTGTTTCTTCTCCACACAGCAGAGAGCTCTGACACTTCTCCAACAGGAACAACATGGTAGTATTTCTCTTGTGAAGAAACACTCTTAACTTAGCAACTGAATCAGGAAAGTCCTGATGTTTGACTTAGAAAACTCTCTCAAATATGTGCCAATTGTTTCAGAGAATTTCTGTATGGATCATGTATTGTTCCCCAAACAGAACCCGATTATTTAGCTAATACACTTGTATGAAATTATCATATATTTCTGATAGTAAACACCTTATAGCATGGAGTAATTAAAGAGAAAGATTCTACTATATCCTTTTGGTATGTATGTGTATTTAAGAAACACTGTATTTTATTAAGGAGGCTACAGTAAATTTGTACTGAATTTTATACTACTTCTGAAATTTTTTTTAGCACGTTCAAGTCTTTCTTTAAAAATAGAAGAAAGTTATAGGGAAAAACAAACTGTAGATAACAATCACTGTGCTAAGCATTTAAATAGCCACTGAAGAGTAGAAATAAAAAACAAGGATTATATGTTGAATAATAATGGTATATTAAGCTCCTATAGGTAAATGGTAATAGACCAGCAAACAATATTTGTCACATAGCTATAAGCAAAAGAAGGCTTATTAAAGGATGGAAGGAAGCAAGTTAAACCTTAAACTCTATGTACTGATTGCTATCCACAAAAGATAGGCACTGAAAAGTTCTCTGAGTGAACAGCCAAATCTAACAGAAAATGTAAAAAAAAAGAGAGAGAGAACAGAAATAACACTCAAAATATAAGATTATCAAAATTCTTAACATAGATATGGGTTTTTAACACTCTGGTTTAAAAAAATGGAGGGCAAAATGTTGGATGGGTAGAGAAGGAGTGGGAGGAAGTTTGGGGACTGAGCAAACAGGATCAAATCCTAAACAATAAAAAGATTGAAAGCATAAAAATAAAAGACAATATATCTAGGTATTAAAAAAACACAATAATCTTAGAAGTACATAGCCAACTTCTAATAGTGAAAGTGCATAAGAATCTACTCCTGACAGTTCAATGAAGACTCTTTTTAGGCTTCCAAATTCCAGAATAATCTCAGAAAATTCTGCTAAGAAGTCTGTCAGCTGGACATGTGCACACATACAAGACTGCCAGTACCACAGAAAAGATCAGAGATGATGATGGTTCCTTCCTTTACAACACTAACAAACATTACCACTGGTGAGATAATGTATAAAAACTGGAGAGGGCTGGAGAGATGGCTCAGAGGTTAAGAGCACTGGCTGCTCTTCCAAGGTCCTGAGTTCAGTTCCCAGCAACCACATGGTGGCTCACAACATCTATAATGAGAACAGGTGTCCTCTTCTGACATGCAGGCATAATGTAGACATAATAAATAAATGAATCTTTAAAAAAAATGGAGAAAGTATTATTTATTTATTTATTTTTATTTTCGAGACAGGGTTTCTCTGTAGCTTTTTAGTTCCTGTCCTGGAACTGGCTCTTCTAGACCAGGCTGGCCTCGAACTCACAGAGATCCGCCTGCCTCTGCCTCCCAAGTGCTGGGATTAAAGGCATGCACCACCACCGCCCGGCTGAGAAAGTATAATTTATATCTGGATGGCAGGAACTATAGATGCAGCAGATAATTAAGAAATGAATAATAGATAATGATTTTGAAAATTTAGATGAAAAATTTTAATTCTGGAAAAATATGCTAATACACACATAAAAATATTCTAATTACATAATTATAGATCTACTAAAAAGTCAACTCAATATAATCTTCCCAAATAGAACATTCCAGGCCTGAATAATTTCATAAACAAAATCTATCAATAAGTGAAGAATTAAAACCATTAGATTAGAAACTGGAAACAAGGTAGATGAGTACAGAGAGAGAATAAATAAAAATTAAATTTTCATAAATCAATATAAATGAGAAGAAAATTTTAAAATATATGTATATAACATCCTCATTTTCACCACAAGGCAATAATGCTCACAGCAACACAAACATCAAAACACTAAATGTAATTCATTGTTGTAGTATGTAGATGATGATAAAAAATTTCAAACCCCGCCTACAAGCAACCAATAAATGTCCTAAGAATATTGTTGAAAGAAACCAATCCAAACAAATGGTTCCATTTTCACATTAAAAAGTTCAGAAAATATTTTGTACACAGACATGAGTTACATAGTGAAACTATCAAAAATGAAGAAGAAAAGAAAAAGAGTACCAAGAACCAAAAGCCTTTGGGGAAGGTTTCCAAAATGAACATGCTTGATGTTGCCAGAATTGTCAGCTAGGTTATATTGGGAGACTTGAGGGCAATCAAGTGGGTTTTAATTATGTATTAACTCACTGGGACAGTTGTTTAATTTTGTGTATTTTCCAGTTATATATTATATTTCACAATTTACACATTTTAAGCAGGACTGGTTAGATGGTTTAGAAGGTAAAGGTGAACCCAGGAAAGAAAGGACTGCTCTAAGTCCCCGATGGTCACACCTGTGCTGTGGCATGCATGACCCCCACCCCATCCTGCCCCAACACCCAGAGAAAGTGAAAAACAAAATGTTAGCAAGCTAAATGAAATAAGTGAAAAAACAAATCGCTTCCATAAAGAGACTTAGGATAATTCTTAGTTTTTCTTCAAAATGAAAATATGCATATATAAGCTCACATTTGTTTAAAAATATTAAAACATTTTACCATTGTAAGTTACACATTTACTGTACTATAATCTATCTTAAATATAACAATATAAACTGCATTTGTTCCTGACATGGAAATAAGAAAAATGATCAATAAACAGTATCTAGGTGCTAGAGCTGTCATTCTAACTTACCTCCAGGAGTCCAGACAAGTACTTCCCACAAATCTCAAGTGGCTTTGAGAGAGGAGAGTGTGCACTCCACCCAGGGACAGCAGTGAGGTGAGCCATCCCCCCTAAGGTCCGCTCCAAGGCAGGCAAGCCATAGAAATGAGGAGCATCTGTAACTCGGAGGCACTGGAGCAGCTTCAGAGACAGCTGGGTTTGGAAGACGTAAAAAAGTTCCAAGCATTTCCTAGTCATAGAAAAGGAGGAAAACCACAGTCAGGGGCAGGGTGCTGTCTTGGCTGCTGAGAAGGTTTCTGATGGTGCACTACATTAGAAATGTATGAATTAGACAAGACGGTAGAAAATATTCCTTGAGAAATTAAGATTTTTCAAAGGACTCATAGAAAAGGTATCAACAAAGGTAAGGCAGGAGAAATAAAATAACAAGCATGCTGAAAATAATATGTAAGTAGATATTAGCACTGCCACCCTAGAAAGCCAAAATTAAAAAATACACATTTCATGAATTTAACTTGCATATATTAATATTACACTTAAATCACTGATTTAAGTGATTTCATTTAGTTAACTAATTTCATTTAGTTAAAATTCACCTTTCCCCCCCAAAATCTAAACATATAAGCAAAACTGTCATAAATAGAACATTTTCTACTAAAGAACAAATTCATAAAATTAAGTGCCAAGGCATGCATTCAGAAATATAATCCTAAATTTAAAACCTTATATAACAAATTACTAAATGAAGCCTGAAATTTTTTCAATATTACTCTAAAGGATATGTTAAATAAACAGAAAGGGATGATAAATACCACCAGAAATAGATGGCACAATGCTTTATTAATCTTGGATTTCCTTAAGGCTAATGAGAAAGGAACAACAGCTGCAGAGAGATATTGGACAATAGAAAAATGTTCTGAATTAACACAGCTGGTATACTTCAAGGATGTATTGACCTCAGAATGGAAACCAGAAGATGTGCTATGCTAGGGAAGAGGTTTTTCTCTTGTTTCCACAGAATAAAAGTTAAGGATACCATCAAAATTAATCAAGATTCGGCTCGAAAAGGAGAAACTTCTGGATATAGAAAAATGGCAGTTCATACAAAGAGGTGACAATCCTACAAGCTGTAAGAAAATCTCATAAGGGTTGGGGCAGTTTTCTGTTCTTGTCTTTGCAGGAAAATACCCATCTTCAAAAACTAAAGAGACCATGGACATCTAGATGCCTAAAGAGAAAAGATAGCTAACCAGAAAGAATCACCAAGCCAAAGCGGGGGAAAATCTGACCTATGATACCAACATTCTCTGCAGGGTAAAAAATCTCACTACCAAAATATACATATCCCCTTACTTCTCAATATAATGTTAGTCCTAACTCACTTAAAAATCAAAGCTGGCTTTAAAGTTGAACTGTGGCTATCTTCTTTTCTAAATCCAATCATGTTGTTAAAAGAAAAACTCAAGAGTTTCTGTCTCACATCAGGATAGCCACCTGGTACAGGACAGAAGGAAAATAAAAATCTAGGGACTAAGGTTATCAAAACTCTGTTTTCAAAATTCTACTACTCCCCATACCGATTTTCATCTTTACGGTGCTTTACTTTGAATATATGTCTATCAAAATTCAAACTTTTTGTTTTGATATAAATAATGTTTAACAATTCCACCTGGTTCATAATGATGCCATTCAGCTGATAGCACCACTTAAAACCGGCTTTGGATTACAAACTGCTCAGAATAATTTCAAGGTGGCTAGCTGAGATGCTCCAGCCTAACAGACTACCTTAGCCAGGACTTGAGACAAGTCCTGCACTTTCCCATTACGCACAAACTAGACAAAAAAATGATACAGCTACCTCTTCCAGGGCTTACAAATAACCCAAATGTTTCCTTTTAGGATCCCCTAAAGATACTGTCTTCCCCAGATAGCAGGTAGTAAATTTAAGAATACAATGCCCACATTCCCAAGAGGAGGGGTGGGTGGGTTTTGGTCATTCAATGGAATCAATCAATCTCTCTCTCTCTCTCTCTCTCTCTCTCTCTCTCTCTCTCTCTCTCTCTCTCTCTCTCTCTCTCTCTTGCAGGAAAATACCCATCCTCAAAAACTAAAGAGACCAGGTAAGAGTGAAAAGGACAGTCTTAAGACTAAGCTTTAAACCTATGAGACTTATGGAATTTCCAGGTAGACTGTGACATATTAAACTAAATTAGACAAAACCAAGTGTTATTCACTGGTAAAGAACTTTTTGTTTCCTGGTAAGGAGAAAAGCAACTTCTAAGAGTCAAAAGTCCTCTATGTTGACCATGGTATGAGAGCAAAGGAAAATAATTTCATTTTTCCTCTAACACATATGCATACATGTCTAGTATATTAAAGAAGATCAAGAAATTACAACCAGGCTCTACCGGAAACACAAACAGATTAAGCCTATCTGATGAATACCTCTTAATTTAAAGAATACAGAGTCTAAGAAGTCTTAGAAATAGAAGAAATGTTTGTTTTATATAAATGAAACCAAATGGCAAAGAACACAAATGGTACCTGTCCGTGACTGTCATGAAAACCAGCAACAAGGAATTGAGAAGAGCAATCAATTCTTTCTGCAGCTGCTGTCTGACTGCAGTCCGGACGTGATCTGTTTCTTCTCGTGCTTGTGACTCTGTCAGAACCAGCAGGTCTAATAGTGGGTTTGGATTCTAAAAACATAAACATTTTAAAATATGCTTATTCTCTGATTGATATGTGTTACTTCCTATTAGTTTTTTGTTGGTGTGTTAATATCCAACTAGTAAAACTGGCAGACCTAAGCTTTAACTGCATTCATAAAGACATTCTAAATTCAACATGGTCTTAATGCATTATGTCAACAAGAAAGTGGATCCATTACAAAGAATTGAGGGGAACAAATGAGAACAAAATCAAACCAATGAAATCTGGAAGGGAAGAGCACTTAGCTCCAACCATCCTCTTTATCTCTGTGACTAGAAATAGAAATCGAATTATAATGTGTTTTACACAAAACTGATACTAAGTGAAAGGCCACTATCCAAACATTGCCCTTACTTACTGATCACCATCTTTCTTTACAACTTGTTTTGATGGCTGACTGTTCTTCAACCATGACTTATAACTCTGTATGGATACTCACTAATTTACAGTTTTCCTTAATGGCAAACAAAGAGTGTGCCCACCTCTGATTATGTCTCATATAAAAACTGTAAAAAAAAAAAAAGGCACATTGTGAGGGCTAATGTTAACCTGTAAGCCCGTCTTGACCAAGGACAGATAACTTCCTGGAAAGCATGGGGTTGTAGTTTATGTAAGAATGTAAGATAACAAGCCACGTGTTTTCATTTTGGTGAACAAGGTTGTTGCCCCAGCACAGGATGTGCTTGATCACACACAGGTGGGAAATATGTAGGCAGGAAGTTTGTCAGGGTGTGTGCTTGCCCCTGATTGGACAAAAGCTGGAAGTATGTAGCCTTGTGGGTTTGGCTTTTATGAGTACCTGACTCGTCTAATTCAGTGCTATTCTCAGGGAACCCTGGGTATGTACCTGGCCCATGGCCATCGTCCTGACCAGTATTAATAGACCATGCTTAAATTAGACAAAATTAAAAACAAATAAAACTATAAGCCAAGAAGTTACTAAGACAAATCATTGTAATAAGTTTGAATTTTCCATATAATCCAGGGGTGGTGGTGGAGGGTACTTATCAATATGACTATGTAGGACCTGAAAAATCCTACAATATATGTCCCTGTTGAGATGTTGAGAATTATTAGTGCTATAGTATTTGGCAATATGATAGGTTAAGAAGTGAATCAAATTTTCACTTTGCAAAACTTGTCCTGTTAATCAACTAAAAACCTATCATTGAAGATATTAAGAGGATTATTTCTAACAATACTGAGATCAGAAAACATTATAAGATGCTAGACAGCAGCATGGCTGGACATACATTAATCACTTTGGTGTTGCAAAGACCATGACAAAGAGGGAAAAGACAAGATTCCATTTAACTTTCTGAGAAACTGTATTTGTTTTCAAATCTATCATACAAATAGGCAACCGATAGAAAAAGAAGGTATATCCTTTGAACGCGGAGCAAGAGGCATCACACTCCAGATCTAGTTAATACTCCATTCTTAGCATTGTGTCACATAACTAGTGCATATAATAAAATACAAACTGATCAAATCTAAATGTAGCTACTGCTCTTACTAAATTCATTAAAAGAATTCAACTTAAAAATGCCTGTATTGCATCTAATAAAAAGAAATAAAGTGAAAAAAAACTTCAAATCATTTATATTACAAAGTATGTTGATAATATGTCATTCAGATAGTTATGTCTAAAAATAATATCAGGGGAAACTTTGGGAAAGACCTGGAGGTTTGCCTTCTTCTAACTTGTATTATTATGCTTTATATGTAAGCAATGCTTTTTTTCAAGCTTTTTATTTTATCTTGAGAAAAAAATACCCATGAAACAATTCAAATTACCTAAAACAAAGATGACAAATCAGTTTTTCTCATATGAATAAAATAATCAGGGCATACAATTAAGTTATGTTAATAAATCAATATATTTTCTATAGTATCATAGCCCAAAGGGTGACTCACACTTAATATGACAAGTGACTTCCATAAATACTGAGAAAGTGAAGAACCTATTCATATTAAGATTCTAAGTTGTCTGTGCAAACAGGAAACATTTTTACTGATGTACAAGTAAAAATTAAACAGAAATTGCTGATTGCCATGCCAATATTAAGAATGTCTCCACAGATACATGTATTTGATAACTTAGTCATCAGGGAGCGGAACTACTTGAGAGGGATTAGGAGGTGTGGCCTCATGGAGTAGGTGTGACCTTCTCAGAGGAAGTGTGTCACTAGAGTGGCCTTTGAGGTGTCAAAAGCTCAAGCCAGTCATCACTCTCTTGTACTGCTCCTTGTGAATTTGGATGTAAAACTATCAGCACCATGATGTCTGCCTGAATCTCACTATGATCCCTGCATACTAATAATGGACAAAATCTCTAAAACTGTAAGCCAGCCCCAATTGAATGTTTTCTTTCATAAGAGTTGCCATGGTAATGATATCTCTTCACAGCAACAGAACACTGACTTTTGGCATTTTGCTATTTTTCTTTACACTCAAAAACTTAAAAGCAACACACTGTTGCTTAAAACACCAAATGTTTATGTCATAGAATATAAAGAAACAGAGCTAGTTAGTTCAACTAAAAGTTTCATCCCTGCTGACAAAGTTCTGGGAGGAGCTATAAGAAAGGTAATCATTTAAAGGTCTTGGAGAGAGCAGGGATACAAGGAACATACCTAAACATAATAAAGGCAATTAAGAGCAAGTCAACAGTCAACATCAAACTAAATGGAGAGAAACTCAAAACAATCCCACTGAAATTAGAAACAAGACACGGTTGTCCACTCTCTCCATACCTATTTGATATAGTACTTTAGGTTCTCGATAGAGCAATAAGACAACAAAAGGAAATCAAGGAGATACAAATCAGAAAAGAAGAAATCAAACTCTCACTATTTGCTGATGATCTGATAGTTTACATAAGCCATCCCAAAAATTTCACTCACATGCACACTCATACACATGCTTTTTCTTTTCATTGTTTATTTTGGTTTTAGTGTTTTTTAGAAGAAAGAATATGAAGTTAGGTGGGTATGGAGGTGAGGGACAATCTGGGAGTGGTTAAGGGACAGAGAAAACATAATAAAAATATAGTCTAAAATTCCCAAAAATATATAAAAACTTTTAAAAATATACTAACATTAAAAAATTAAAATATAACCAAAAAAATCTCACAAACAGAACTGTATTTATTAAAAACCAAGATGCAAGCTGTTTCATCCTATGAAATGTCCATTAAAAACCAGAGTCAATGATATCTCAAAAGCCATATTCCACTAAGCATTCTACACTAGGTAAGAAGTATTTTACTAAGCACATGTTATAAAAAACATCCTTTCCAATATAAGTAGTTTCTTCAAGTAAGTTCCTTCCCAATCCAAAAATTTAAATTCTTTGAACATACTTACATGCCTAAGAAGTAACTCTAGAATCCAGTGTAAAAGTCCTATTGATGGATTTTTTCTTTGTTCCTTTATTAACTTATTCAAAAAATGTATAATATCTATCAGCAGTTTCTCATCTTCAGTGCAAGCAGGAGGTACTTGTAAAAACCTGTATTTTAGAAAAAGAGAATAATTATGATTTCTAGCTCTTCGTAAAGTACACGTCATCACTGTTTATCAGATATGTATAGTCAACACAAGCACATATTTTCTAAGATAGAACTCTAGATGCTTATATAGGGTACTGGGAGATGCACAGATGAAGGAAAGCCATCGACCCCCGAAACTTCAGCCATGGTAGAGAAAACATGATAAAGGTAGTGATGAAAGCAAATGAAGTGAAAAGTGAGTCGCTAAGGGAAAAAATGCATACTCCACTGGAGCTGATGCTCAGTGGTAAAGCACTTGCCTCCCATGTATGGAACTCTAGGTTTACCCAGTCCTTACAAAATTAAAATAGAAACTTAAGGAAAAGTGCCAAGGGGATGCCCTCCACTTTTCATTTTCAAACTGGCAGTGTCAGGCTTCTCTGATAAGACAAAGATTTTCCTGGGTGGTGGTGGGGCAGGCCTTTAATTGCAGCACTAGGAATCAGAGGCAATGGAAGGTGGATCTCTGTGAGTTCAAGGCCAGCCCAGCCTAGGCAACCTAGTTCCAGAACAGCTAGACCCTGTTACACAGAGAAACCCTGTCTCAAATTCCACCCCACCCCACCCCCAAAAAAGAATTACGATTTCAAATCCACATCTGACTGATTAGTAAGATCAAGGTAGCATAGGAAGGAAGGGAGGGAGGGAGGGAGGGAGGGAGGGAGGGAGGGAGGGAGGGAGGGAGGGAGGGAGGGAGGGACACACACACACACCTTGCAAAGAAGTTATAGATTTTTGCAACAGCCTGAAAGAAGGCTTAGAAGAATCTCTGAATTCAGAGTAACAGACACCAAAGCAACATTCTGAGATTCTTAAACAAACACTGGTGAAAGATTGTTAGAAGGTTGTTAGACAATAAAATTCTTTTGTAGGGGAGAAAAAAGCTTGGAAAATCATTTTTAAAAAGGTGATTGGGAAGAGAAGTGAGATTCGGCAACACTGGTAATAGCTTATTTAAAAACACCCACAGGAGCTTTATCAATAGTGTAAAATAGTAAGAAGTGTGTCACACAGCATCCACTATGCACTGGCCTTTGGCCACAGTTTTAAAAAACTTGTTTCCAAAACCTCCAGAGCTCCATTTTTAAAAAGAAAATTCAGGCAAAGATATGGTTAGGTAATTTTTCAGGATCATGTGACTACTACATTAGAACATAAATGCCAATGTAAGCAGTCCAACACCATGACAAAGCTAATTATGCATATTTGCTGTAATATGGTGATTGCTACACACATTTTCATCGACAATGTCTACTTTGAGAAGATGGTATTCAGTTGAAAAAAAAGAAAAACAAAAACACCAAATCTTGGTTTAAAGGAATACAGATTAGAAAACTATTTTTTTAAAAGACAGAATGAAGAAATGAGTCTAATAAAATAAAATGTCAAAGTCATAAAAATTTCAAAACATCATCCATGATATCCAACAAAATCATAAAACTGTATCAGCTCCCATATCCCTCAAGGCCACATGAGATTTCCGTCTTTCTGATGTTCAAAGATACTCTTTCCTAATGGGAGGCCTTCATCCCTTTGCCTGGCATCTGTCCTCTTTCTACCTGCTTAACACTATTATTTCCTGACTTTAGCTTCTTCCCAAGAAACACTTGTCCCCTGCTGTTGAGATTAGAAACTCTTTCATCCCGTTTCCTCCTTGGGAGCAGTCCTACCTTGGCAACACTATCTGCTGCCTTTCCCATGAGTTCCAAGACAGCAGGGGACGTGTTTGTTTTACTTACAATAAAATTTCCTAAAAAAGCTTAGTACCTAGTAGGTAAACAAAGGTTTGCTAAATACGCCAGGGGAAAAAAAGATAACATTTTTTATTCTTTGTTTACTCCTTTAAACATCACTACTTTCCTTTTAAAAGTCATCATATCATGGAAGTATGAACAAACAAAAAAATCTAAATAACATTGAGAGCAAATGAGGAGAAAAATTAGAGAAGAAATTGTATTTGAATAACTGGAGAGATGTCACATGCAAATACAGTTAGAATTAATTCTGAGTAAGTTTAAAGGACATACTGGTAGGTATAATTACAAAGTAACAATTCAAAACAAGAGCTTAAGGTCAAAGTCCAAAAATGGAACAGTCATTCTTTAAAAGGCTCACACTGATTGCATGGCTACTTAACAAAGAATAAGAAGGGAACTCACCGGGTACATGGCAAGACAAAAATCGTCTCTGTGGACTCTGACACTCCCCAGTCTGCATTAGACTCCCAACACCAAAATCTGCAATTGCTCAAGTCCTTTCTGTAGCACTGCTTTGTATTTACAAAAAACCTGAGGATAGCCTCCCATGAGCATTAAATTACCTCCACATTATTTTGACTACCCAACACTATGTAATTATTACGCAGACATGCAGTTGTTGCAATGTATTGTTTAGGAAACAGCAGGATAGAAAAACATCATCACAGATGCTTCCTTTAGAGGAACTGTTTATTTATATGTTTGCATGTGCACAATGTGTGTACAGGTGACCAGTAAGACTGATAAGGGAATGATAGCTCCATACACTAAAATTATATGCAATTCTAAACCATACAATGTGGATGCTGGTAATGAGCTCCGGTCCCTTCCAAGAGCAGCACTTTTTTTTTAGTATTTCAATCCACAGTTGGTTGAATGCACGGATATAGCACACGATCCTGCCCGTGTAGGGGAAAATATCATCATAAAAATGTGACACTCACATATAGTTACTGTTACTGTACAATTTAACTATACTAGAGGCTTCCATTGCTACATTAGAGAGCTTCTGCTTCAGTGTGATATAAAATACATGTACAGTTTTAATGCACAAAAGAAAATCTACTGTCTACAATGAAGCCAAGATCTATTAATGCCTTTTGTCATTTAATTTTCTGACAATTAGAATATACCAAATTTATAAACTGCAAAGTTTATATATTCTTTAGTTGGTGTATGTAAAAGGAGTAGTCTGACAAAACAGAGTACAAAAGTGCTGTGTTCATCAGTTTTCCTACTATAATATTCCCACTGTAAGAGGCTGTGAAAAGTTGTACCGTGTAGCACATGATACAAAACTGCTTCCATAAAAGATCCATTATAAATAACCACAAAAGCAGAGACAACAGCAAAATGTAAAGCAATTAAAAAGTGACATTTTTCACATTTGTTACTTTTACTTTTCATATAATTTAATTCATATATTAACAATATGAAATTATAGTTCATTTAGTTATTTTTTTCATATAACTAATTTGAAAATACCATAAACCAAGCCATCAACCATTCAGCAAAGCTATCTCACTAGCTGGTTTGGCATACCACTGGAGAGGCTTAGTTATTATTACAACCCTTAACAATGAACTAGAGAAGTTCAAATTTGCAAACTCATATGACCTATTATTTTGAAAATGATACACTGTGTCTATTAAGAAAATTACACATTTACACTACTCATGTGCACAATGAAATAAAAAAACTGCTTGCAGGGAGGGCTTCTCAGTCTTGTTTCAAATGTACTCATCTGCTACCAGTTCAACGTCTGAAATTTATAAGCTAGAATCTTTTAGTAACTATCAAAAGACAGTCACATGGCCATTAACTTTAAAAAATTTGATCAGAAAGAAAAATGAAATCATTTATTTGAGAAGAAAATCTAAGCAAAACAAAACAACCAGTAGCAGGTGTAGCAAATCTATTTGTCAATATACTAACTATCTCAATTTATTTACAATATGGACGGACAAGAATAAACATTCATTATGATTCATCCATGTGGTATCCTGATTATTTACATTTGTGAGATAAAATTTTCTAAGGTAGGTTAATAAATAATCCACGAATGTCAAGTCAGGGTCAAGTTTCTCTCTTCTGTTATTATTTATCACACATAACAAACTATCCTAGAGTTTTTCTTTCTTTCTTTTTTTTTTCTTAAGATAAAGTAACTTTAATGAGCATTGTAACCAACTTTTCTTATTTCTTTTGGTCCTGTACCAGGTATTATAGGTTCCTTTTCAATTTAATCCCCTCATTTTCACTGGGAATGTGTAGAGTGGAGAGAGGTACAGAGAGTTTTTCTTTCTATAAAAAGCATTTCTCTCATGATAACAACTGTACAAATACACACTCTTCTCGTCAAAGACTTGAAGATGACCCTAAACACAATTCAGATTAGTTTCACCTTGAAGATGACCCTAAACACAATGCAGATTAGTTTCACCTTTTAAACTGGCGACACTAAACGTACACTGACCTGTTGAGCACCGTGTGCCAAGCCAAGGATTTTAACGTAACACCGCATGACCCAATGTCATCCTTCATAGACAGTTTGTCATTCAAAAGATAAAAACTCATCCTGGTGACAGCAGCCCTCACATCCCTGTGGCCTCCAGCCTGAACAATGGACCGAAGGCATTCTTGCAGCCCACTAGCTGTGTATGTGATCTTCAGTGTAAGGATATCTTCTGGGGCCAGCTGCAGTGTACCTAAAAATCTAGGCAAAAAAAGAAAAAAGAACAACATAAGCCCAGGTTTATTTCTATCCTAAACCTCTCTCAAAAACTATTTTTGCCACCATCTGCTTTTCATTAAAGGTTAACTTATAGTTAAAAGATTAAAAGAAAATTAACATATAAATCCATCAGTGTCATAGTTGAACACTGACGTTTTCCTCTTTACCAAGGACACACTAATACAGTATGCTCATGTGGAACGATTACGACACCTAGAAGCAGGAACACTCTCAGGTACACTGATTGAGCTTTACTCTAATGTCACCGCACTTTTAACTTCAACTATTAACTGAATAAGCACTATACAGTTCCCAAGAGAGCACAGAATAAAATCCTTTCTAGCCTACATGGTTTGATATATTTTTAATAGGCATAGATCTAAAACAAAGTGAAAATATAATCATGTTAGAATCAGTTGATTATATCAAGTAAAAATAATCTTTTAAATTACAGAAAAAGTGAAGCCTAATTAATTGCATGTAGTTTATCTTAATATAACTACTTACTCTTGAATTTTAGCTTCAGAGGTCATGTGTTTCAACAGATTATCACTCCCATGATACCATGCCAGGTTCCAAGCTATTCTTAGCATGTCTGACACAGGCTTCAAGGCCAAATACTCAGTAGATAATGGCAAAACTATTGAATAAGGACTCACAGCATGGTGGCCGATCACATGGACTGGCAGATGATACCTAGGAAAAAAATTTTAAATAATTGCAAACTTTAATTTTTTAAACAGGACTCAAATAATAAACCAGAAATTAAGTCTAGTTTTGTGACTCCCATAATTTTTAATCATGTTAAATTATCACATTTTATATAATATTTTAATTATTTTTTACTCTCCTCCACATTCCAAAGTCCTTCATTACTCTTTCTTGATGACTAGCTACAGTCTATATATTGGGATTATGGCAGAGATAGCCAGTGCTCCTTAAAGTCAGGAACAATGACTACAGTAAAAAGATTTCTAAAGCTTATTTTCGAATGGTTGAAAACACAGATTATATGTAGAGAATGAGAGAGAGCATGCAGCAACTGCTATCAATACTAGCAGTGATGAGCCACAGCTGGAGGAAAGGCACTGCGGTTCTTTGAGCTTTCCTATAAATTTGCAGGAGACTGAAATAAAAAGCCGATGACAAAAAGTTGCTCTCATTGACCCTCCAAAGAACCACGATGAAGAAAGTATGAAAGTACTACAAATCAAGTGACTGAAATGCTAATGAAAAGTGTAAATAAAAAACATATAGACAGCAACTTCCCCTTGTGTAACAATAGTTCACCATTCATGAAAATAAGACCAATCGCTTACCTTCTAAAGACTGAAGCAGGCAAACTGAAGGCTGATGGCACAGAAGGTTTATCAGAAGGATCAATAGACCTGTAAAGGAAAAAAGGGCAAAAGGAGCCTATGCAGTACAACCCACCCATCCTTGGGCAGCGCCTCTGAGAGTCTAATTAATTCAGTGGAGCCAAGTGTTTGCCACCACCTGAACTGAGAGTAAATTTTTGGTTTTGCAGTTTCATATGATAAGGGCTCAAATAACAGAGTGGACATACTAGCAGGTGAACTCTGTGGCCCCTCCCACTGATGCTTCCTCTTTTATATTTTTTTTATTTATTATTTTTTTGCTATGAAAATGTTACAATTTTATTGTCAAAGTACAGTAAAATACATTGCTAGAAGACATAACTATAGAGTTCTCTTTTTTTAAATTTATTTATTAAAGATTTCTGTCTCTTCCCCGCCACCGCCTCCCATTTCCCTCCCCCTCCCCCAGTTAAGTCCCCCCCCCTCATCCCGAAGAGCAATCAGGGTTCCCTGCCCTGTGGGAAGTCCAAGGAACCCCCACCTCCATCCAGGTCTAGTAAGTTGAGCATCCGAACTGCCTAGGCTCCCACAAAGCCAGTACGAGCAGTAGGATCAGAAACCCATTGCCATTGTTCTTGAGTTCTCAGTAGTCCTCATTGTCTGCTATGTTCAGAGAGTCCGGTTAGTGGGGCACAGGGGAGGTGAGCAGGGAGGTGTGGTTGAGACATCATTTCTCTGTGTAACTGTGTAAGCAGTCCTAGATGTCCTAGGACTTGCTTTATAGATCAGGCTGGACTTGGACTCACAGATCTGCCTGCTCTGCTTCCCATGTGATGGGAATAAAGGCATGCACCACCATGCCCAGCTCCACCAATGCTTTTTAAAGTCATGTTAATCAAAAACTATCACTCCAAATATTTTTTTTATTTTTAACTAATATTTTTGAAAGTACACAAAGTTGAAAACATGTACTACAAATGCATCGAGGACAAAAATCTCTATAATATTTTTTTAATGTTAGTTATGCTAAAAATATAATTCAGAGTGACTTTTTGAACCCATGGGTTTTTAAATACCAATTATTCAAACCAAAAGGCATAACACATGTGTACAGGATGGAAAGCCTTTAAGTCAAAAGAACTCAACAACTACGGGTAAAAAGAAACAGAAATCCTTATATCTCACCATGTATCCATTCTTGATACTTCATCAAACAACAGAAGACAAAACAATGCCCCAACTTCAGTGACAACAGTACAATCTTCATGAAATATCAAGGAAACTGAGGGACAAATAGAAAAGCAACTTCATAAAATATTTTCACTTCTAGAAAAAATAAACCAGCTTTAAAATGCCTTAACTTGAAAGAAAGAAAAATAGAGAATTAACCCAGAAAAACTACATTACTGAAAGTGTTTTAGTGTCTCTCAAGCTGTCATAAGTGTGAGAATACTGGGGTGACATATAAAACGGCAGTTTCTCGGTCTCTATATGTGGTGTGTGTTTCTATCAAATTCCCAGAAAACACTTAACATTACTGGTCCAAGAGTCACACATGCAGACTCGCTCACTCCAGATGCAGGAAATCTAAGCAAAGAGCCCAGGTTCAAGGGACACTTTGTCAACACACATATTTCTAGCTGAAGTTGTCTCACTAAAGATTCTTTATAATTTTGGATCTTAACAACAAACATAGTCCTAGAACTAGACGTAAAGCAAAAACACTGTGTTTATGATACGTTATTCTACTTTTTATTTATCATGGGAAGACATGGGAAGAGGCATACTCCGAGTTAACAGGCAATAGCACTAGCTCCATCATATCCATAACCTATATGAACTATTATTGTAGATAAAACTACAAGAAATTTTTAAAATGGAAACACTAGGGATGGCAGAGCTGTGAAGAAAACTGGCTCTTTTATCACTGAAGAGGAAGTTAACCATATTCCACCATCAGCGTTGCAGTTCTAATAACAGGACATGTACAAATGATAGACAATGACTTTCTGACAATTAAAAAACTGAAACTAATATTCAGTGTAATGGCAAATGAAATAAGAATACAACATACTTCTTTGGGAATATTAAAAAACAGATGATGAAAACCTACAGCACTTTATCATATATAGTTCTATGTCTAGAATTTTGCAATGGAACTTTGTCATCACTGAAAAACATAAAGAAGTTGGATTTCTTGTGCCTCTACCACATATTTAATTAAGACTATGCCCAAGTCCCTAAATTCTGAGACCTCAATTTCCTCCCTCTATGATGATGTAATGAATACTCTTTCTTTCTATGCCTAAAATACAGTATAAGATTCTCTCATAGAAAGTTTTATAATTCAGTTTTGCAAGGCTATTTAATCATTGAAGCCTGTCAGTCAATTTCCCAAGCTTCGACAGAATAATCTCTAAAATACATATTCCCATTTAACAACCTCATATAGCTCCTCTCTCCTGTTTACTAGGGCTTACCAGATCTTGCATGAATAGCCGTCTTGACATCATCCCAAACTCCTTATCTACATTCCTTCAAATCTCATTGTCCCTACAGAGCTGTAATATCAAACATAACTTCTTGCTCTATCAGGAAGTCAGTCATGTCTATCTGAATTCCCATGCAACTCTCAAGTCCCAGCTTACATATCATTTCCTAGAAGCATCATCTAGTCGTTCCCTAACACTACTACATTCGGCACGTACACTGGTACCAGGAAAGCCACTTCAGGTGTTATGCTGTGTTTGATTCCTGACAATCCTCCTGCCATGCTCATTGTAACTCTAACAAAAGGGCCTATCGCTACATCCAGAACATAGTATGTGCTCTGTAAACGTTCACAGATGAATCTATTTTCCTGGCAGAGTAGCTGATTAAAGAATGACATTTTCTCTGTAGGATATAGCTTATGTTGCCATGGAAAGTGTTTTTGCAGGATGGGAGTGTGGCTCACTGATGCAGCACTTGCCTAGCACACACATGACCTGAGCTTGACTCACCATCCCACACATGTAAAAGTACTTTAGTATCTGCTAGGTACTCATAAATGCAATATTAAGACAATTTAAATAAATATAGGCAAATGGGAGACTAAATCCAATTAAATAAAGCTAATAAGATAATTACCAACGTGGATAAAGAAAACTGAAAGCTAGACACAGTGGAATTTACCTGTAATGTAAGCTTTTGGAAGGCAGAGACAGGCTGGTCACTACAAGTTCAAGACCCAACTTGGTCCAGATATTAAGTTCTAGCCAGAAAAGGCTACATAGTAACACCTTATTACAAAAAAAAAAATAAATTTTAAAAAGAAAAGAACAAATTAAAAAGAAATGTTTTAAAAGGAAAGAAAATCAGAAATGTGTACTTGAAATTCTTTCAGGTAATCACTACGTAAAGATCTGTAAAAAATTTCACACTCCACTTAAAATCTCATGATCTTAAAAATGAATTTTTTTTAACCTGGTTTCAACTTTAACAAATGTTTCTTCAGTATACTGTGTCCTGCTCACTTTGTAGGAAGATTATCATTGAAGGGAAAATGTTCAAATATAATTATGTTTTAATACTAATATTTTAATGTAAATCTCATTTATCATACCAATGCCTAATATTGAGATATTTGATCAAAACGCTCTTTAGAATAGTCAAAAGCAGTGAGGTAAAGTTGTAGGAAACTAAGTGCTGTAGGACACTGTGATTAATGGTCAGCCTTGACTGTGAACTTATAACTGGAGAGGACAAGAGACAGACTCTAGGCTGGAAAAGGTGGAGGCCCAGACGGGGTCTAAGGGGACTCGTGTTCTGCTTGCCTGCCTTCAGCTCTTGCCCTGACTGTGTCCATCTGATGCGGCTGCCATACCAAAACCACATTTCTTCTACCACCCAACAGGGACTAAAGACCTGTGAGTCTCCAAGGATCTCCCAGGCATTCCCATCAGACAGAAACTAAGCAGCTCCCAGGTTCTGACTCTCTCATGTACAGATGGCCACCAACTGGCCCTATTATGCAAGCCAATATAATAAATCCTGTTCAATAATACAAACTCACCCTATGTTCTATTCCTCTAGAGAACCCTGCCAAATATAAAATTACCCAGGTCTGTATTAAAAGCAAATGACAAGAAGAAACAAGACTGCCGGGTGGTGGTGGTGCATACCTTTAATCCCAGCACGCAAGAGGCAGAGGTAGGCAGATCTCTCTAGAGTTCCCAGCCAGCCTGGTCTACAAGAGCTAGTGCCAGGCCAGGCGCCAAAGCTACACAGAGAAACCCTGTCACAAAAAAAAAAGGAGAAGAAGAGAAGAAGAAGAAGAAGAAGAAGAAGAAGAAGAAGAAGAAGAAGAAGAAGAAGAAGAAGAAGAAGAAGAAGAAGAAGAAGAAACAAGACAAAACCCATATTTTTCTATTTAAATATCATTAAAATCAAATCAAACCAACCTGGATTTCTTTTTTTTAAACACTTCTAAAACTTCCACACAGACAGATCCTCAGAATACGTCACTCAGTGTAATTTGTCTGGGTCTGTAATCTCTATCCCAGTCTAACCTCATAAGCTAATAGCAAACAAAGGTTCAAGTGACACCAGAAGTAGGCACAGATACTAATGAAAAGAACAAGAAAGCAACTGGCCTTCCCTCTTTAAATTACATATCAACAAGCAGGAGCGGAGAGCCGACAGAGCTCAGCTTTTCTCAGCTACTGTCTACTCAGGCAACAATAGTACAAGAGATATTTCCACAAAAGCACTGAGTGCTTTTCACGGTGACATTTCAGTAAAGAGTCAGAAAAGAACTTTGTTCTCGTACTACAATGGAAAGAAGACGTTACCACAGTCTAACAAGAGCACTTAAAGCTGAGAGCTCTGTCCTTTGGGCACTGTTTACTCACCTCTGAATAACAGGGTCAAGAGAGAAGACTGCTGTGACAAGGAAACACGGATGGTGGGGTCGGCATATAAAACCTTCCTCAGCAGTGTGAGGCACGGCTGAATCAAGCATTCTATGACCTGCCAACGGGAAATGAAATAAAACATACCACCCTGTCTTATTATAAAGATTATGGCTTGATCATTAAATTACATGAAACTAAAATGAAAAGACATTAGATATTCTGTTTTAAACACTTTAAATATTGGGCTGGAGAGAGGGCTCAGCGGTTAAAGAGCACTGGTTTTTGCGGAAGACCAAGGTTCAATTCCCAGCATAGATATAGTGGCTCACAATGGTCTGTAATTCCACTTCTAAGGATTCCAATATCCTCTTCTGGTCTCTATAGGGACCAGGCATCCATATGATGTGCAGACATATGTGGATAAGGAAGCCCTTATATACCTAAAATAGCAATCCTTTAATTTTAAAAAATTATTTAAAAATAAAAGCAACATTGAATATACTTCACTTTAGAAAGCTCATAGAATGTTTAAGCTGTTGACCTTTAGAGACCCCTTTTAGGAATAAAAACAAAATAAAATACGAATAAAAGATGGGTGGGTGTGGTGATATTTTGTCTATGCTATAATAAATACTGTTAAAGTTTGTCTGTTGGTGCAGGTTGAGGTTTCACAGAGACAGCATTCAGTCTAAAGATTCATAGAGACAGAATCACTCCTTTGGTCTGATCATTGGTAGAGATAAAAACTCTCTAGTGTTTGGCTGCTCTGCTTCTCTGATCTTTCAGCATTACCCATTTATCTGGGATTTTATTATTAAGAACAATTAGAATTCATGCTACAAGTGGGTTTTCCTTTTGAGACTTAAAATCAAGTACTCATCCAAATTCAGCTAAATTCAATTCAAACTAATAAAATCAACCTATCAGGCTGGGAACATGGTAGACTGGGAAAGGTACTTGCTTTGTGAGCAGGAGGACCTGGATACGATTCCTAGCACTCAAGTAGAATCTTGGTGTTGTGACTCAGAACTTGGTGGCATAGCGAAAACAGTGAGTTAGCTACAGGCTCAGTGAAATACCCTATCTTAACCATAGGATGCTGAGTTAAAGGTGGCCCAGAAATTGTGAGAATAGTCAACTGGTCCAGCTTGAGACTCATACCCCAAAAAGGAGCCCACCCCTGACAATGGCAGAAGAGCCATGAACCAGAGACTTGATGACCTAGAGACCTAGAATAGGACAAAACAGGAATGGCCAAAATAAGTAAGTAAATAAATAAAGTAAGTAAGTAAGTCAGTGAAATGATTCCTACTGATGTTCTGCTATACTTGTAGACAGGAACCTAGCATAAGTGTTATCAGAGAAGCTTCATTCAGCAACTGAATGAAAGAGATGTAAAGCCCCACAAGCAAACAATAGGAAGATCTTGGAAATCATATGGAAAGGGGAAGGATTGTAGGAAACAGAGGGGTCAAGGACACCACAAGAAAACCCACATAATCAACTAACCTGGGCTCATTAGGGCTCACAGAGACTGAACCAACAGCTGGGGAGCAAGCATGGGTCTGACCTAGGCCCTCTGCATCTATGTTATGTTATGGTGGTATAGCTTCGACTTCTTGTGGGACTCCTAATAGTGGGAACAGGGGATGTCTGACTCTTTTGCCTTCTTTAGACAAAAGAGTCTTTTGCCTCTTTTTCCTCCTACTGGGTTTCCCCATTCTATTTTAATATAAAGAGATGTGCCTAGTCTCATTACAACCTTACATTCCATGTTTGATTGAAATCCCTGCGAGGTCTAACCTTTTCTGAAGGAGAATAGAAAAGGTGTGGATCAGGTAGGGGACTAGGGGAGAGGAGGGAGAAGAAACTGAGATCTAGATGTAATATATCAAAAAAATAAATAAATTTTAAAATCAATAAAAATTAACAAATAATAATATGGAGAGTAATAGAGGAATATAACCCAACTTCAACTTCTGGCCTCCACCTACCCATTCACAGGCAAGTGAACCTCCATGCAAATATGCATACACCACACACACACACACACACACGGAGAGACAAAAAGAGACACATACATATCTTCTCTTTAAGCCAATAAAAAATGTCTTACCTTGCCATCTTGACCAACACATTCATTTAAATACCCAATTATCTTCTCAATTAAGCATAACTTTTCCACCACAGCATGCATTTTAATATCTACAAATAAAATATCAAAGTTAAACAAATGTTTTATGGCTTTAAACAATTCTAAATATATATGTACAAGGACATTCTTTTCTTTTTTTTTTAAATTTATTTATTTATTAAGGATTTCTGCCTCCTCCCCGCCATTGCCTTCCATTTCCCTCCCCCTCCCCCAACCAAGTCCCCCTCCCTTGATGTGGGAGTGTCATATATCAATCTGTTGATTTTATTGGTTAAGCAATAAAGAAACTGCTTGGCCCTCATAGGTTAAAACATAGGTGGGAGGAGTAAAAAGAACAGAATGCTGGGAGGAAGAGAAAGTGAGCTCAGACTCGACAGCTTTGCTCTCTGGGGCGGAGATGCCATGCTCCGCTCTCCTGGGCAGACGCACGCGATGAAGCTCCGACCCAGGATGGACGTAGGCTAGAATCTCCCTGGTAAGCCACCTGGTGGGCTACACAGATTATAAGAAATGGGCTAGTCCAGGTGCGAGAATTAGCCTAGAAGAGGTTAGATAGAAATGGGCCAAGCAGTGTTTAAATGAATATAGTTTGTGTGTTGTTATTTCGGGCATAAGCTAGCAGGCGGCCGGGGTGCTGGGGACGCAGCCCCGCCGCTCTTATTACAACACTTCCTCATCAGCTCGAAGAGCAATCGGGGTTCCCTGACCTGTGGGAAGTCTAAGGACCACCCACCTCCATCCAGGTCTAGTAAGGTGAGCATCCAAACTTTTCTTGAAGGTTAAAATAGGTCAGAGGCTAGGCAAACTAATACTAACAGAGCACCCTCAAATCCTAGGTCAGCCACAAAATCACTGTCAAAAACTCATTACCTTGCATGATCACAGCTAGCTGTTCTGCAGCTGACTTCCTCAGAACAAGATCAACTTCTTCTGAGGTGAAGATTTCATATACCTTCTCAACAGTCTCCTGCTGAAAATCAAAATATTTATTTCATTTGTTTCCAATTCCCTGATAAAAATTTACCACTCATGCCATAAAAATAAAAGCATACAGTCAACTTACTAAAATAAACATATATGTCAATTTGCAACAATGGCATGTTAGACAATAAGGAAAGAAACAGCCATGACTTTGTTGAGTCCCCATGGGAGGCCTTATCCTTTAAGAGGAGTGGATTGGGGATTTGTTGAGAGGGAGAGTAGGGAAGAGAGGAGGAACTGTGTAGTTGGTATGTAAAATGAACAAAAAAAAAAAGTTTTAAAGGAAAACAAACAAATAAATAAAAATTAAAAAAAGAAACAGCCATGATGTCCAAATAAGTTTTCCTTTTTAATGAACATTATTGTTAACAGTCATAAATAATCCATTAATCCATTAGCACCTTGACTGAATATCCTAGAAAACTTCCAGGTTTCCTAGCATCTCTGTGTGATACCAGACTAACCTGAGACAAGCAACTCAGACCTATACTCAAGATTTTCCCTCGATCCTGTAAACTATCAGTTATAAACCCCATGGTCATCTTCTTTAACCATCTCTGCCCCTGGAGACAAATACAGTGGTTTTAACAGCCAGAGACTGGTATTTGCTTACTTCAAAGCAGTCTGAGAATAGCAAAACCAGCAATATATATATATATATATATATATATATATATATATATATATATATATAAAGCAATGTTACTTTCTCACACCCTCTGCTAACTGCTCTCTAAGGATGGCTAATCTCAGCTATCAACTTCAAACACCAGAGAAGATTATTTCCTTAATTTCTAATTGATGCTTTAGAACCCAGACCATTTTGAGTGGTATCACCCCTAGGAAGGTAGGCCTGGGTTGCAAAGGAAAAGTAGCTGAACTTCACCCTGGGAGAAAACCTGCAAGCAATGTTTCTCCATGCTTTCTGCTTTAAGTTCCAGACTTGGGAAGGCTTCCCTTGTCTATGGGCTAATCTGTAAGACAAAATAAGCACTTCCCTTTCTAAATTGGTTTGGCAATGTTTTTTCAAAGCAACAAAAAGCAAACCAGAACACATCCCTACAGCAGACTCACAAGACAATCCCAGAAATTCCTGGCCTCCCTTCCTATTAACTCTATAGAAGGCTAACAATGACTAACAGAATTTTGGTACTGACTGATTCTCTAGCTGGATCTTTTAAATATCCTATGAAGATCCTCAAAACCTCTGATCAAGGCCAACAAACAGCACAAAACATTAACTCAAAACAAAACTAAGAATGCATTTGCCCATTAAAAACAAAACAAAACAAAACACACTACCAGAATCTGGGTATGGTAACCTACAACTATAACCCCAGCATTTGGAATACTGGGCCAATATGATCCCAAGACAATCTTGAGCTACATAGCAAAGCCGCTGTCAAAAACAAAGAAACAAAAAAGCCAGCACTGTACTAACTACTCTGTGTGGCCCTTTATTGCTAATACCTATGCTGAAGACCTCATCCAAGTATAAAAACCTGACAGATGCAAACCGAAAAGGGGAAGCTATAAAGCACAGGAATGAAGCAAGGATGAGGGCAGACGGCAGAGTTCCCGATCAGTTCAGTGATGTAGGTACAGCCCTGTTACATAGGACAGATGGTAGAATTCTCTGTCAGCTAGCTCAGTGGTGTAGGTACAGCCCAGGTTAAATAGATGCTGGTTTAAATAGATTAGTTTGCTTCTCTGCTGCTATAATAAAACAGTAATCATAGCCAACTGGGAAAAAAAGGGTTTGTTTCATCTTACAACTCCCAGGTCACAATCTATCACTGTGGAGAATTCAGGGCAGGAACCAGAGCAGAAACAGCAGAGAAACACTGCCCATAGCTTGTTCTTTGTGGCTTTCTCATCTTGTATTTTCATACAACTCAAGACAAAGTGCTCTGGGGTGGTACCACCCACAGTAGGCTGAGCCTCCCACAACTATCATTAGTCCAGAAACTGCCCCCCAATTTACCTACATGTCAGATTATTCTTAATTATGCTTCCCTCTTCCCAAATTATTCTAACTTGTTGATATAAAAAAAAAAGCACCACATAAATAGCCTCTACCATTTAAGTTTAGTTCTCACAAGTACCGATTGTCTTCACTCCCCTAAGCAAGTTTGTTTGACCCATCTGCACCAGCACCAGACATACTTGATCATATGCGGATGGGAGGTACATGGGCAGGAACTACATCAGGATATATAACTGCCCCTGACTGGACCTGATGTAAAATACAGTAGTCATGTGGGGTTGCCTTTTGAAGTCTCTGCAAGTCATGAGTTATGGCCATTTTCTGGGAACTCAGATATGGACCTACCCAGAGAGACAATCAACCTGGTCAGTATCTAATTAAAGCTTGCTTCAAATTTGGTTTTAAAATGTGGTAATGATCTTACTGTCAACAGGTGGGACTAACACACTTAAATAGTAGCTGCTCTTAAGCAAATGCATCCACAGGTCAGATTAATATAGAACACAAGAAACGAGCCCCACATTACCCATCTCCCTCCTTATGCATACATAGCTTAAAAACAACCAAATAAAATGCACGCTGTATAAATGTGTCAAGTTGCCACACAGTAATAAACTCAAAAGTTATAGTTACCTTAATAACTAGGTCTCTTCTGTCATCCAATTTAAGGTCAATAGGTCTTTTCACAATAAACAGATTGGTAACTTGGGAGAGCAGTCTGGCATCTATGAATGGGCGTTTTGTATCAGCCCCTTCTTCACTGCTAAGATGAAATGCTAAAAGCTTTAATGCTAGTGAACGAACCCTAAAAAAAAAAAAGTATTTATATCAGAATTTTGTGCTATGTAAATATTTATAAACAGGCTTATAAATACATGAAATTACCAAAATAAAGTATCATTACATATATATGTGTGTGCGTGAAAATATATATATATATATATCCAACCATAATATTTTCTTGTTTCTACAAAAATCTTTCATATAGATTTATCTTCATATAGTCAATTTTGTTTTATAAAATAACATCAGAAACTGGGAATAATTAATAACAACAACTGGGCAGTCCTACAGAGACTAAATAACACAGTCAACTTTAGTTAATCTCCATGTCAGACCTGTAGCCCCAACTGCGCAAGGATGTAACAGAGGATCATTTAAACACGGGAGTTTGAGAGTAGGCTAGACAACATAGTGATGAAGCCTAGTCTAAAAACAAAACTGTAAGATGTGGCGGATTGAAGGAGAATGGCTCCCAAAGTCTCCTATATTTGAATGCAGGAGGTGCCTCGTTAGGGCAGTATGTAGCATGTAGCATGTCAGTCTTGTATTTCAATGCAGGGTCTGCATTTGGTGGAAATGTTTGGGAAGGATTGGGAGGTATGGCCTTGGTGGGGATGTGTCACTTTAGGGTGGGCTTGGAGGTTTCAAAAGCCTACAACATTCCCAGTTAGATGCTCTCTCTTATTCTCTCTGTCTCTTTCTCTCTATTCCCCACCCCCATGCATCTCTCTTTCTCTCTCTCTCTCTCTCTCTCTCTCTCCCTCCCTCCCTCCCTCCCCCTCCCTTCCTCCCTCCCCCCCCCCTCTCTCTCTGATCATATGTAAGCTCTCAGCTACTTCTCCAGTGTCATGCCTGCCTGCCACCATGCTCTTTGCCAAAATGGTCATAAACTCTCTCTGGAACCCTGAGGTCCAAAATGCTTTCTTTTCTTTTATAAGTTGCCTTTATCATGGTGTTTTGTCATGATGATAGAAAACTATGAATGAAGTTGGTACCAGAAATAGGTATTATTGCAACAGGCCTGACAATACTGAATTTTTGGGTTTTGTTTGGAGAAATGTAGGACTCTAGACTAGGATAGTGGTTGATAGCTGTAAGCAGTCTATTCATTCAAGCAGAAGCCTGGAAGACAGTAGTGCTGAGAGCCATGTGGAAAACAGAGGCTCAACTCAAGAGGTTTCAGAAAAAAAACAATATTAGCAACTGGGCTAGACACTATTCTTATGATATTTTGGCAAAGAAGGTGGCTGCATTTTGTCCTTGTCCTAACGATCTATCTGAGGTTAAACTAAAGTTTTAGACTAATATCATTGGCAGAGGAGATTTCAAGATAGCTTAAAATAGAATCTGTTACTAGGTTACTAATAATCATTCTTAAGCAGGAATGTAATAGAAAAAAAAGCAAGCAGAACAAAATGAAAGACAAATGTACAGTTTGAGGAGAAAAAGAGCACTAGGAGATTGAATGTTGGAGCCAAGGCTTATGTTGAAGGAGAAAAGGACAGACCTATACTAAACGGAATAAAAGGTATGGTGCCATCAGGCAATACTCCAGGACCATGACTGCATGTCTGCTGCCAAGCTCCCCACCAAAATGGCCATAGTATCTAACCCTCTGGAAACATAAGCCCCACATCAAGTGCTTTCTTTTGTAAGTTGCCTTAGTCTTTGTGTCTTGCCATATTGATAGAGAAGTAACTAAGAGAAAGAAAAAAAAAGTTAGACATTTGCTTAATGCTGTTGTTTGTTCCTTTCCTCCAAGACAATGATATCTATGCAAATGCAGGCATTTAAAAAAAGTTTCAAAGACTAACAACAAGGTATAGAGATAAGAAAGATAAAACACATTCTTGTGTGTCTTTCTTTCTAGTGTATAAACTTGGCATGTTTTTAGGTTTAGAAACGGCTGCCAGAATCCAATTATGCTAATATTTATCTACTTATATCAACTATACTCATACACTCTATAAGAATATAAAGACTAGTCAATAGACAGGGTGGTGCAGGGGAATTGTCTGTATTCTGTCAATCATGTTATAAATAAACGCTGATTGGCCAGGCAGGAAATATAGGCAGGAAAACCAGACAGGAAGTAGAAATGATGTAATGAGAACAGTAGAATTCTGGGAAGGAGGAAGTTGATTCCTCCCACTCCTGCCCAGACCACCGAAGCAGCAGGATGTGATCTGCCCCACTGAAAAAAGGTACTGAGCCACATGGCTAACATAGATCAGAATAATGGATAATATAAGCTACCAGAGCTAGTGAGAGGTTAGCGCTAATGGGTCAATCAGCTTATAATTTATAGAGACCTATGTGTGATTTTCTTTGGGGCTAAACAGTTGTGGGATACAGGGTGGGACAAAAACCCCAACAAACAAACAGGCCTCTTCATGTTACAACAGGGTTTCCAACTTCATTAAATTTATAGGTGGTATAGTACAGAATGAAGAAAATGAATATTTAAGTTAAACTGTGTTCTTTGATCTTACTTAGTTCCAGGACAGGCTCCAAAACCACAAAGAAACCCTGTCTTGAAAAACCAAAAAAAAAAAAAAAAGAGAATTCAGACCTTGTTCCTGGATCATGTTGAATATGTCTTTTGCTTACTAGAATCCTTGAGTCCCTGTGATGTTTGGTAATCTTTACTGTCAGCTTGCCTAGATTTAGAATCACCACAGAAACATATCTCTGACATGTTCATAAGGGTTACTAAGGTGGGAAGAACCCCCCACCTAACTGTGAATGATACCATCCCATGAGCTTTGGTTCTGGATTGAATAAAAAGAACATGAGCAGCTGGGCAGTGCTGGGCACACACCTTTAATCCCAGTACTCGGGAGGCAGAGGAGGCAGAGGCAGGTGGATCTCTGTGAGTTCGAGGCCAGCCTGGTCTACAAGACCTAGTTCCAGGACAAGATCCAAAGCTACAGAGAAACCCTGTCTGGAAAACAACAGAACATGAGCTAAGCATCAGCATTCACCTGTCTCTGCTTGCTGACAAGAGACACAAAGTGGTTAGCTGCTTCAGCTCCTGCAGCTGTGCCTTCCACACTAGAACAGACAGTAACCTTAAGCTAAGAGCCAAAACAAGCCCTTCCTTGTTGTAATAAGGACGGCGGCGGCGGGGCTACGTCCCCAAAACCCCAGGCCGCCTGCCCGACTAGCTTATGCCCCAAATAATTACACGGACACTGTATTCTTTTAAACACTGCTCTGGCCCATTTCTAATAATCTATGTAGCGCCCCTAGGTGCGCTTACCGGGAAGATTCTAGCCTAAGTCCATCCTGGGTCGGAGCTGGGGCATGGTGTGCGTCTTCCCTGGAGCAGGTAGCATGGCGTCTCTCCTGCGTCTGCTCCGGAGAGCGGAGCTGTGGAGTCTGACCTCACTTCCTCTTCCTCCTGGCATTCTGTTCTGTCTACTCCTCCCACCTATCTTCTAACCAATGAAATGGGCCGAGGCAGTTCCTTTATTGCTTAGCCAATGAAATCAACAGATTGATATATGACACTCCCACATCACTTCCCCCTTTTCTGTTTAAACAAAAAAAGGAAGGCTTTAACCTTAACATAGCAAAATTACATATAACAAAACAGTTATCAAGTAAAAGTTACATCAGAAACATTTATACATATAACAAAATTGACCGTAAATCTCTATCAATAAAGCAAAATCTATACTAATGCAAATTATTCATGTCTATATCATATCCCCCTTTAAATGTAAAAGAACATTTATAAACTATATTTGGGAACATGGGCGCAGTTTTTTCTCTCCAAACTGCTTCCTGCTGAATGGGGGCGTCGTTAATGATTTTAGGGTGTAACCTGTGTGCCAGGTTTATCTCAGTTGGCAGTTGAGCAAGGCAATTTTCTGAAGATGTTCACAGCAACCCTTCAGGAGGACGTGGTCCATCATACCAAATCGGAATAGAAGAAATAAACAGGGTCTCATCCTCTGTGAAAACAAAAGAAGACTCTCTCCAAAGCATCATATCCTTAGACCCAAATTCTGAAATCATACCCTCATGATATCCGTTCTGGTTCCACTTGGCAGCCCATATAATGAAATGTCTCTCTGTACTTAGCTCCTTCACAGTCAAAAATTTTAAAGAAAACACAATGTACATAATCCAGACTCTCTGTGAATTTTCCATCTTTATGCGGCTTATTTTTATTTATATCTATAACTATCTGTACTCTGTCTCTTTAAAGACTTTACTTTTACTTTTTTCTTTTTAAACCATTAACTTTATTCTCTATATTCTTTTTCTTCTCTCTCCCAAGCCAACGTACATTCATCCAACAGTGTGACTCGTTTAGTGGTCTGAATCTGTCCTATTGTGAATCTACAATTTTTTACTATCCAGGAGCACTTTTGATTTGCGCCTTTAAATCACTAGGCACTTAAGAATCTAAGATGTGACATTCCTAGGTTAACTTTTGCTTTTTGAGCGTACATCTGTAGACCAGGCTGTCTTTGAACTCTCGGAGATCCGCCTGTCTCTGCCTCCCAGGCATTGGGATTAAAGGCGTACACTACTACACCTTGAACTCACAGAGATCTGTTTGTCTCTGCCTTTTAGGCACTGGGATTAAAGGCGTGTGCTACCACACCTTGAAGTCACAGAGGTCTATCTCCCTCTGCCTCCCAAGTGTTGGGATTAAAGGTGTGTACACACAACAACTCTCTTCCTTTTTTTGTTTTTTGCTTTAAGAACTTCAACTTTCAGCTTGCATATATTTTTAACACATTTTAAACCATTCAGAAATTTTCTCTGTCTTTGAATCTCTCTTTACTGTATATCTCTCTTTTTCTGACCACAAGAGCCTTTACTTTACCAAGCAATATCAGTAGGACTAAAGGCGTGGCTTTGCCAGCTAGATCCAGTCCATTCCTTAGCTTTCCAGCCTCATGGCGGAAATACAGGCTGCAGCCATGTTTATAGCATTTCAAGGTCCCTGCCAGCCAACGAGCTACAACAGACAACATTCAAGTCCTCTCTCGGTAGCCGGCCCTCCTGCCTCAAACAGTCAGAGTTTGCCCTGGCAGGATGGCCCAGAAAGCCGGCATTTTAAAACAACACAGGTTTGTTCCTGCTGCTGAGTCAGGAAAATTTCAAAATGGAGGACATACCATTTTGTGCTAGCTCTGGGGCCACCAGGTAGGAGCGGCACTCAGCACTTTAATTCTGAGACTGAGTGTGCAGCACAGAAATTCTTTTCATCCAAGTTACATCCAAATCTGACTCGCAGAGCACTGTGCAGTCTGAAAACACGTCTCTGTATGGCGGCAGGAATCCGCCATGCTCTTCCGCCTGCCTAAGCCAGATTCTGCCTTCTGCCCAGGAGCAGGCGGGAAGCTCTGAGTCATCGCACCGTCTCAGAGCACTCTCCTTCTGATCCCAAGCGGGAACACAAACATAAAGCCAGAGTTTGCACTGGCGGCAAAGCCCCAGGAAGCCGCGCTTTAAAATAACGCAGCTTTTTTTCCGCTGCTGTCGCTGAATCAGGAAATCTCTCTACAGCACGCCACCAACAAACAGCAAAAATCTGTGTTAAACGCTCTCTTCCTTATTTTTAAGCCTTCTCAGGTTTTTTAAGTAGGTTTAGTTAGCCACACGTCTGGGCGTCATTTGTTGTAATAAGGACGGCAGCGGCGGGGCTACGTCCCCAAAACCCCAGGCCGCCTGCCCGACTAGCTTATGCCCCAAATAATTACACGGACACTGTATTCTTTTAAACACTGCTCTGGCCCATTTCTAATAATCTATGTAGCGCCCCTAGGTGCGCTTACCGGGAAGATTCTAGCCTAAGTCCATCCTGGGTCGGAGCTGGGGCATGGTGTGCGTCTTCCCTGGAGCAGGTAGCATGGCGTCTCTCCTGCGTCTGCTCCGGAGAGCGGAGCTGTGGAGTCTGACCTCACTTCCTCTTCCTCCTGGCATTCTGTTCTGTCTACTCCTCCCACCTATCTTCTAACCAATGAAATGGGCCGAGGCAGTTCCTTTATTGCTTAGCCAATGAAATCAACAGATTGATATATGACACTCCCACATCACTTCCCCTTTTTCTGTTTAAACAAAAAAAGGAAGGCTTTAACCTTAACATAGCAAAATTACATATAACAAAACAGTTATCAAGTAAAAGTTACATCAGAAACATTTATACATATAACAAAATTGACCGTAAATCTCTATCAATAAAGCAAAATCTATACTAATGCAAATTATTCATGTCTATATCACTTCCTCACTTAAGCTGCTTTTGTTAGGTACTTTTAAGAACATCGATGAAAATAAAAAAGAAAAGTAAACTAATACAACGCACCCAAGAGGACAATAAATACTAGTGCTTCCCAGGAACCATGGCAATCCTCATGGAAGCCAGCTCCAGAAGGATCCAGTGCCCTTGGCCTCTATGGGCGCGTGCACGCGCGCGCACACACACACACACACACACACACACACACACACACACACACACAAACACACACATACCCATAATTAAAAATAAATTTTCTTTTTTTAATTAATTAATTGGTTTTCGGTTTTTCAAGACAAGGTTTCTCTGTAACCTTGACCCCTGTCCTGAAACTAGATCTTGTAGACCAGGCTGGCCTCGAACCCACCAAGATCTGCCTCCCTCTGCCTCTTAAGTGCTGGAATTAAAAATGTGAGCAAACCACAGCCTGGCTTAAAAAAAAAAAATTCTAAAGATTGCTTGGGCAAGAGAAATAGCTCATCAGGTTAAGAGCACTTGCTGTTCTTGCAGAATACTGGGGTTCAATTCCCACCACTTACAAGGTGGCTCACAGCCATTCTAATTCCATTACCAAGGGATCTGGGACCTTTTCTGCTCTCTACAAACACCAGGCACAAGTGGTGCACAGAATATATGCAGACAAAACACCCATACATATGAAATAAACAAGGAATAAATAAAATCTTTAAACTAACTAAATAAATAGAACTAAGAAGACTGCTCCTCCTGGCCTTTTGAACACTCTTCATTACTCCTTGACTTTAAACTTTCCCTCTTCTCAATGAGAGGAAATATTCCCACTGTTAACTATAGAAGGGAACAAAGAAGATTCATAGCTCCGTCTGTTATTTTAGTTAAGATGATCCTCACACCAAAGATGGTGAAGGAAAGAACTGTTTTTAGCTTCCCAAGTAAGAGTACAGCCTAAATGAGATTATAACATCCCAGGAAAGCAGCCAATCAGCCACATACTGATTTGTTCTTTGGGGAAACAACATGGAGCCTCCTTCCTTCTACCATTTCAGATTCATATAACTACTATACTTTCCAAAATGCCTCCATTAATCTTTTTTATTCAAAAGGTTACACTGTACTCACAAAGGCTTTTTCACTAGCAAAAGCCGCAGCACGGACTTCAGCCGGGTAGTACAAGGGAGAATGCCTTCCGTCTCAGAACTCACTTTGCTTAGGAGGAGAATGCAGTTGCCTAAAGGATCTTCTGGATCAGCATAGCCCTAAGAATTGTTTGTTAAAGAGAAATTATCATTCAGTTTTATACATACTAAGCTTTCAATTTGGAAATAATAGTAATTATACAGGCATGCCATGCAATCCATCAATCCCCTCATGTCAACTGAATAACAGAATCTCTTTTCAAAATAACCTGTGTGAGATAAAACTAATTTAAAGCAAAATAAGTTTTAAAGTCCACATTAAGGAAAATATGCTCATATTTCTGTTTTCCAAGACCACGCAGCAGCACCTCCATACTCAAGACACTCACAGATCTTTACCCTCCCCGAGCTGATTGAACTTTCCTGTGGGAAACTGAACTAGTGAGGTTTGAGGACTAAAACCTGTGTGTCCATTGGCAACAGATAACCACTGTCCATAGGAAACTGTAGCCTATTTCCAGTGAATTACAGCCATTTCTTCTACATGTTTTTCCTAAAATATTTTCCCCTAAAATTCTTTAGGAACTGATGCTTTTTTAGAAATGCCAGCTGTCATTCCGGATCCTGGGAACTGTTCTGATTCAGGACAGGATCAGAGACAATAAAAGTCAATGGGCAGTTAAAGTAAACTGCTTGTATGCAAGCAGTTTATGTCAAATCACCCATATTTTTGTAAATATGTTTTGAATAAGACTGTTGTTCTTGAGAATGTGTGCCTATACTAATCACTTTTTACTTTTATAAAGACAGGATGTACCTGGCTCAATATTTGGCCAAGATAGCAAAATGATGTCTTGCTTTTGGTTTAAAGATGTTTTGATGTAAAAGTTGTGGGGAAAAAAAAAACATATTTGACATATTTGTTTTGCCGGATGCTAACACTGGTGTAGGGAAAACAATTTGTTAGTATGGAAAAGCACACTTGTTTTTAAAGTATAAATAAAGATGACTTGACTTATTCAGGGCCCGTCTTGTGTGAAACTCATATGGTGGCCGGATACTACTTCATTTCTTTAAGCTGATGCTCCAGCGGCAGGACCACAGCAAATAAGTGTGTGGGTTCTCACTCTACCTTTCCATCCAAGGGAGGTAGGGACCTAAACTGCTCTCATTTGTTCAATGCCCAGAAGAGCTGCTTAAGAAAGTTTTGTGCCTAGGAGCTCATTAATCAAAGTATCACTCTAATTAAATACATGCACAAATAGAATGCATGAGGCAAGCTAATTATGCAATGTCTGCTTAACAAGGATTGCTGGCTTTGCCTCAAAGCCTTTATAAAGGGCTGTGAGCTCCATTTTCCACAGTCAATACTTTTGACCTCCCACCCAGATCTGTAAAGTATACACGGGCAAATTAGCTATCCTTGTTTAACCTTCTGCCAGAAACAAGACAGCTGCCCACTTCCTGCTCACCTCTCCCCAGTACCATCAAGGCTCCACTTCATTTTTCTCACAATGTGACAGTTCTGCTATTTGCATTCTTTTAAATCACTGACAACAAAGACAAATGGTATCATAAAAAACGAACTGTACGGAGTACCTGTAACACCGGAATGACAGGACAGAGAGACTCGATAAACTTATTCCAGGTCAGCGCTGTCATCATCAATCTTCCCTGAAGCAGATACAACAGAATGGCCTTGGCAGCAGCATTCACCTACACAACAGACACAGCCAGGCGATGAGAAGTCCCACTAAGTCCTCTCACAGACCTGTAGTGTTTAATAAAACTTGAAAAGGTACAAAACTAACTTCTCTTTCTTCAAATGTCCCTCTCTCCATATGTCATCTATATTCTGACATTAATGAGTTTTCTCCCTTAAGTTTCTGCTCTTTTACTCTTACAATAAGTCTGAAATAACAACTATTCTGAAGTCCCTTATATGTAAGAGGAAATCATAAGTAAAATGTTGATCTGATTCTAGGAGATCCAGAGCATTCTGTATTTTGATTTATTCATTCCCTTTAACATTCTTTTTATGTAAATAATATCAGAACTTAACTAATATATCAAGTATACATTTCCTTGTAGCTACTCATGAGGCTGTCCAATTTTATTAAAGTATATCTTTGACTTAGTAATCTTTACATATTTTTAAGACCTCATACCTCATTTTTGGGTTCCTGAATACCAAATGCAGAGATTTCATATAGAACTTTTGGATGAAGCAGAAAATGAATTCCACTACAAAGTGAAGACACAGGTTTAGTGACATTATGGACACCTAAACATTCCTGTAAAATAACACAATTTTTTTTTAATTAGTGACAATGATTTTTCTAAAAGAATTCTCTTTCTTCTGTTTATACTTTAGTTTTCACATCATTAGAAAGGTCTTTTAGCTAATAGGATTTTCTATCTAGCTGTTCAAGTCTATATGGGCTGTGTAATGTTCTTCCAATGAGCAAAGTTTTCATAAATAACCAGCCATAATCCCTAAAAGTCAACAGATATAAAAGACATGACAGAACTCTAAAACCTTAACCTGATGTGTCTGATTTGTGACTTGATTTACTAAAGCTTGAGAAAGAAAAATAAAATTCAAATTTAAAAAAGAAAAGAAGAAATAAAAGGAATTGGGGAAGAAATCTATGAAACATACGGAAGTAGGAAACATCAAAACCTTTCCCAATTACAACAGAAAATGTTTTATATGATGCTATGTGAGAGAGAACTATTAACAGAATGTAAATACAAGAGGTGGAAGCACGTGCAACAATGATTCACAAACTTAAACTCAATTCCTTTCATACTGGAAATTACTCGTCTTTATAACTACTAATAATACACAGGTCAAAATATATACGTGTGATCTCACATATTTAGTGCACATACATTATTGTATTTGCTTTTTTATTGATTTTTATTGAGCTCTACATTTTGCTCTGCTCCCCTTCCTGCCTCTCCCCTAACTTAATGCCACAAAAAATACTCTAAACTTTAGAGAGTTAAGGCTTCAGCTCTAAAGTTTAAAAATAGATGTCCCTTCCTCAAGACACACACTTCAGATTCAACTTATTCATGAATGAGCTTCAGCTTATTCTATCATAAATATAATAATTCCTTCTATAAGCCTCCGATGACCATCTCCTAGATGATGCTACCAAGGTTATAGCTTTTAAAAGTCATCTCAAAAGGGCATAGTGCCATCTGAGCACCATGGGATAGACATCCCAGCATTCAGGATTAGAAACCTCAGTTCAGTAAAAAGGAGATTCGACCTAAATACTCACCACTAAGTAAAAGGAAACAAACCCGAACTTATAGCAATAAAGACGAATGACCTAAGTAGATCTCAAATCCTTCAGATAAACTAAATACTTGGCGATAACATGTATAGTATGAAACTATACTTCCGATGCACAAAACAAACAATAATACACTTTATTTATGAAGACATGCACATACAAGAAACACATATTCTAAAAACATGGGTAGAAAGTACACACCAGCACCAAGAGCAGTTGTGCCGATGGTACGGAAGGGGAGAGACAGACATCTGGATAGCTGTGGTTTGTGCCGATGGTATGGAAGGGGAGAGAAAGACATCTGGATAGCTGTGGTTTGTGCCGATGGTACGGAAGGGGAAAGACATCTGGATAGCTGTGGTTTGTGCCGATGGTACGGAAGGGGAGAGAAAGACATCTGGACAGCTGTGGTATTGGGAGTAAGAATGCCAACGCCCAAGCAGGTTTACAGCATTGTTAGATTTAATATAGTTGTTCAAAGGGACTAAGAAGCCAAAGGAAATTTAACAGTGCAACCTTCCCAAAGCAGACTAATGGCCACCATCTACTAATGGAATACAGTTCTTAGGGCTAACACAAAAGCTTGGGAAATTTCATTCTAGAGGCGCAGTGTGAGAATCCATTCTTAGTTCTCATATTAACAAATTAGTTTTAAAAGCAGGCAAAAGAAAAGGCCCACCTTCACAATCTCCAGACAGCACTGATAAGTCTCCACCTTCACCTGTGGCCATGGGTGAGCCAGCATATGGAGAAACACCTTCTGACTCTCCCCCTGTAGTAATGGACTGGCCTGTGCAGATTTCCAGCTGGTAAAAAAGAAAAAGAGCCAAAATGTCTGAGGGCAGCAAGTCACTAAGAGAAGGATTACAAAGCATGTGGGAAAGATCCCCTCCTGCTCCAGTTGTTTTGAGTGGAATCTTCCCTTAATTACCGAGATTGGCAAAACATACTCTCTTGAGGAGTAGAGAAAGAAAGAAAAAGAAACATCCTTAAACCACACTTGCAGCCAGGCATAGTGACATGAGCCTTCACGTCCAACACTCAGGCGACAAAGATAGATCACTAAGTTCCAGGTCACCCTGGTCAACATAGAAAGCTGCAGGCTAGCCAAGGCTACACCATCAGACCTTAACAAAAAGAACAAAATTTTAACAACACACACACACACAAAAAAAAACAAAACTAAAAAAAAAAACTTTTGGACTTGAGCCAGTAAAGTAGCTTAAGTGGTAGAGGTGCTTGTCATGGCAACCTGATGATCTGAGTTCAGTTACCAGATCCTACAGTGGAAGAGAATCAATCCCCAACGTTGTCCTCCAACCTCCACACATATGTCATGACATGTACACTCATATTATCCACATTAATAAAAACTTAATTAAAACCCAAAGTTAACTGATATTCATCATATTTTATTATAGGAATCTGTTCCAGTGTCCTCAAAGTAAATTAACCAATGCACGATGCTTTCTAAAAATCCATGTTTTATAAAATTACTAAATCTTATAAAATTAGTAATTCAATAAAGCGTATATAAAGAAATCTTTAACTTAGGGAATTGTTTCTGTCTTTTTTTTTTTTTTTTTTTGGTTTTTCGAGACAGGGTTTCTCTGTGGTTTTGGAGCCTGTCCTGGAACTAGCTCTTGTAGACCAGGCTGGTCTCGAACTCACAGAGATCCGCCTGCCTCTGCCTCCCAAGTGCTGGGATTAAAGGCGTGCGCCACCACCGCCCGGCTCGAATTGTTTCTGTCTTGACTTTATTTTTTGAGATTGGGTCTCACTATAGAGTGCACGCTGACTTTGAACTCGAAGTGAATCCCCTGCTTCAGTATCCTGAGCACTAGCCTGTAAATGTGAGCAAGCACCTCTAGCTACTTGACAGGGATGGCTACAGTGCATACAAATCCAAAACCTACTCATTTTCATCATGGGCATGACACTGTCAAAGTTAATGCCTGAATAAAGCAGTTACTAGTTAATGCAGCTATACAATTTAACAAGCTAATACAATTAAACAGTGAGACCCATGAAATAATTTGAACTAAAATATGAAACATAGAAAGCCGTTTTCATTTATATAATTCCTAAGTTTACGTAACTTATTTTCATGCATATTATTTCATGCATATTAGTCTTAAGTTGGCATATTCATATTAATGCCCACACTCATACATAGACTCATGTGCATACATGCATACACACACACACACACACACACACACACATACACACACACACAGGCCTATACTGTCACATTTAACAAAAGAAATATTACATCTTTGAACAAATGCAGATGATTTCCTTTATTAGAGGGAAGTGCTGATGGTAGGAAAAGCTACGCAAGGCTTGGTCTGCCAGCTCCATTAATTCTAGGAGATTCTTTTCTTCCTATAATAAAAGAGAAAAGGGATAAGATATATGAAATTCATATACAACAAAAATTCTCATAGTTAACTAAGTACCTTCAGGAAATTAAACCGTTCAGAGACCCTGTTCAGGCTTCTTTAAGTACACTTTCTGAAGAATCAATCTACAAATGTCAACTTAGAAGGCAATGAGTAGGGGAAGCACAGTGAAATACCACCTGAGACCACTCGCTATTTGGGTAGCCTCTGTTCGTTTGTGACTGAAATACTGGTGTACGTTATTACCATCCCTCTCTACCACCCTGACAAGTTCTGGAAACAACAAAGGCATCTATGAGTGCACAGCCAAAAGATTGCAGAATGCCAAATGTTCGAGGACAGCCTGGTCTACAAGAGCTACTTCCAGGACAGGCTCCAAAGCTACAAAAAACCCTGTCCAAAACAAAAACAAAACAAAACAAAACAAAAAATTGTAAAGAAAGAAACAAAAAGTTAGAAGCATCAAGAAATGACAGAAAATGAACCAGGGCAGATAGCTTGGGCCTTCATCCAAGAAACTTAGTAGGCCAAGTGTAAGGCCTGCCAGGACTACAAAATGAACTCAAGGCCAAACAGAAAAGTAAACAAAAAGGGCTAGAGGTATAATTTAGCTTCGGTACCAATGCCCTTACCTAACAAGAATGAGGTCTGGAAGGTGATAAGAGAATATGGCAAAACTAAGGAAAAACTCCATAGTGAATAAATAAAAAAAAATTATAACAAAGAGGTTCAGAGATACTCCAAAAGGAGTAAGAATTGTGGGCAGGACCTATTTTGGAATTTTCAGATGCTACACGTATCTCTACTCGAAGCAATGTCATCTCTAGGATATCACTAGTCTTTCAATATAATATGTTACACTCAATAATATTTTAAATGGGATAAATGGCAATAATTACTTCTTTGATACTATACCTCAAGACACCCACTATCTTACAAATAATTAAAGACTACAATTAACAGAAAAAAAAATATCAGCTTCTTCATGAAACCATGAAGACATAAAAATTAAAACAAAATTTTATCTACAAGTCTATAAGTATGCATTAACAATAGCTATCATAATTTGGATTAAATAGGTCATCACTCCCTTCCCACAATAAGACAGTTATGGCTTTCTGAAACTGCTAATTCAATGACTACAAACTATTCAGTACACTATTCAGTACACTACAGTCACTGTGTTGCTTTTGTGCAAATTATATCCTTATTTTAATCAGACTACAGACCCATTCAATAAAAATGCAACACACTCCTAGAAATTTATTTGTTGTACGTCTATCAGTTGGAGCAGCGTAGGTTAGATTTTCTCAACACTTCACCATAAAGAGGTAGGAGATACTTGCAAAATATTTTACCTCTTTCCCCACATCAGATAGGAAGTTGCAGGTACATTCAATTGAATAAACAGCCTCTGCAGTTCGTTTATAAATACTGTAGTTTTCAGAATCCAGCTGTTCCAAATACGACACAACAGCGTCATGAATCTCTGGGTATTCCAAAGAAATAGGCATATCCAAAGACACAAGGAATAATGCTGCTGACATGGGCTCTGGCAAAAACTCACTCGCCTTGATTTAAAAAAGAAAAAACAAAAAGTTAAATATTTTATAAAGTGCTTTTTTAGAAACACATTGTATAACACAAAGTTAGTTCAGTCTATCTTCCTCATTCTCTACCGAAAATTTATGTTCTTTCAAGAGAAAATTGTATTTACCAACATATCAACATATCATCTATTCTATGTTTTTTTCAATGCAATTTCTCTCTGCTCAAAATGTCTGAAGTCCAAATATGGACTCTTTGTCCCAGGCCAGGAGATTCCTCCTCCTGGAACAACACCCAGAATTACACTTCCTCTGGTGGCTGCCCCTTGTTGACCCCTCAGCTATGAAGCAAAGCAAGAAGGCCAAGATGCTCCTGGGAACAAAAACATTTTCTCTGACATAAGTAAGCATGCAATGCAGGGCTCACTATACACGTGAAACAGCACAACACTACTTCAAACGCATCCTGATTTATTTGAGCAAAAGTTGTTTTGTGCTCTTTTGAGAGAAAATTCAACATAATATTTCAAATGCTGCCAGAAATCTTACAGAAGACAAGCCTATTATACTTGTTTATATTAAGATATATTTTATAACCAAAAAAAAATCAATGGATTTAAAACTAGAACTGATTTTTAATGATTTTAGTTTTGTGGTAAGATTCTTAGTATTAGCTAAAGAACTGAAGTGTAGTTAAGTAAGTTAAAGAAAAATCGTTCAACAGGCTCAGTAGTATGGCTGAAATATTGTCTTTATTACTGGGTTTAACCATGATTTATTTTATGGATGTCCTACTTTAACAATAATCATCATCTTCCTCAAAGTCAAATATTAAGAGCTGGATCAATTTGTTGTGGGATATTTGATCGTACTGTGATAAACATCATGACCAAATCCAATTTAGAAAGGAAAGGGTTTATTTGGCTTACCAGTTACAAGCCATCCCCAAAGAAATCCCAGGCAGGAACTCAAGTCAAGAACATGAAGGCAGGAATTGAAGCAGAACCCACAGAGATATACAGTTAACTGGTTTGCTTAGTTTTCTATGACCCCAGAACCACTTGCCCAACTTCAGGTCAGGCTCTCCCACAACAATCATCAGTCAAGAAAATGCCCCTCAATTTGGTCAATATGATAGGGGCAATTCTTCAACTAAGGCTCCCTCTTCCCAGATACAAAATAAAGGACCCAGACAGTCAGAAAACACAGGTATCTGGGGGAAAGCAGTCAAAGCAAAGGGAACAGCAAAGCTCCAATCAGGCCATTATAGATAGTACTGAGAGGTGGAGAAAGGGAAAGATGCACCAGATCAACTAAGGCTTTGATTTTTCTTAAGGACTTGCTCACAGATGGAAGCCCATGACAGGATGCAAGCAAGTATTGAGACTAGTTTGCAAAGAATACAGGGTAAAATACAAAGGCAAAGATAGAGAAAGCAATGAAGAGTTTACTGCAATAATATATATCAAACAGGACATTGGGTTCCACTCAGGTACTTCATATTGGAGAAATGTTACTTAAGGGCTGGAACTTTAGCCTAAGAATTAACAAATGAAAAATGAAGATACTACTTATTGAAATAACAAAGTCTATAAGAAGAAAACACATAAGAAGCAAAGAATTATGTCTCAGGTGAGGAGTAAGGAGATACCACTATCCAAGTGAAGGTTTCAAAATGGAACACCAGAGCTCTCTAAGATACTATTGATATAAACCATATGATATGATATTGTGCATGGCTTGCCTGGAAACATAAACAAGTAAATCATATTTAATGGAATATGGAAGACAGAAATAACAAGACCTCAAGGAGATCTGTTTGTACATTTTACTTCGAAGTGTACTGCTCTGCATCATTCCATCAGCAGCATCAGTCACGAGACTCACACACATCCCTAAATGGCCAGAGGACAAGACGTACGAAGTTCTCTGCTTTTACTTCTGCTTGCAAGCTGAGCAGAATACAAGAATATTCCTAGAATACACATGGATTCTGCATCTTCTGATTCAGGGCTAGTATTTCCAGACAAGCCCCCCCCCCCCACACACACACACACATACATATACACACATACAACTAAAATATTTTTCACAAGATAACCAACATTTTAACCACATATGAATACTCTTCAAAGTTATTTACATATCAATTTCAAAAGAAAACCTCTGTGAACATGACAATTTCCAGGGCTCAAATTCTCCTCCAGTTGTTGGTGACTCCTCACAGGTAGAGGGCAGCAAAACTTCACATTTATGTACAATGGAGACATGAGGAGTAATGGAAGAGGATTTCTGTTTAGATGCCATTTTAAAGTAGTTAATTAAAGAAATATAAGTAAATAATATTCATTACAATTTCCTGCAGTGTCTAAAACTGATCTAATGAAGCTGTAAGTTAAAAACACAAATGTACTATCAAAAATTATAGACACTGATTTATCTTCAGAAAAACAATGAAAAATATCTATGTTCAACAAAAAAAGGACACGGCATATTATACACACACTGTACATGCACACACAATCTATACATGCACACACATGCAGTTCAGATAATTGATAGGTCTTGTCTAGAAACATTAATCTGAGGAGTTTAAACAAGTAGATGGCTTTAAGAATCACAACTATATAGCTAATAAGGGCCAAGGTCTCTACTAGGATTCTATATTTTAATTTTTCACAAATCCAAATGCATGTTTTAAATGTAAAATTTTATTTTTTCCAAGATGACCTGGAAGTATATTATGAGTATTAAGAATTACTAGAAAATAGAATTGAACCTATATTCTCCAAACTTCCAGGAACACAACTAAGAACGGTTAGTAACAAAGGACACTGAAAAGACACAGGGGTAGTTCTCTAGCTGGCATCATTTTTCCTATGCATTCTGGGGTAATATATGTTTCTGAAAATGTCCCTTGACTTCAAGGAAACTAAACTATTCTAGACATTGCTAGACATTATTTAGTTAATAATGTACCCTGAGATCAGTTATGACTGTGAACTTAACCTGCAATCCTACTCTGTGCTTAGCCTGTTTTGAGTATAGCCTGTCCTGAACAAGGAACCACCTCACTAGGCCTTGCACTTCCCATGCAATCCGCTGTACAAGCTAAGGCAAATGCAGTTTTAGTCTTAAATTCACACTCTTACTCTGAGGACTGGATGGGGATGGAGTGGGAGGGTGTGTGCAGGGAATGGGAGGGAGGGAGGGTGTAGGAACTTGTATTGGTATGTATAATAAAAAAAGATAGTTGTTTTCTTTTAAAAAAAATAAAAAAAATATATAAATGAGTGTGTGTGTGTGTGTGTGTGTGTGTGTGTGTATCAAATCAGGGCCACTAAGATGGCTCAGTATTTAAAGGCACCTGCCACTATGCTTGAGTGTATGGGGCCTACACTGTAGAGGAGAGCCAATTTCCACAAGTAGCACTGTGACTTATTGTGGCACATGTACCCACAGACACACACACAGTAAATAACAAGTAAGTGTTTAAAAACAGATAAAACATACGTAGTCAATAAGATTTGTAAACTATATTTGTGCCTATGAAAATCCATTTAATATGCATGAAATATTTTATTTTGCAATAAAAATTAACAAGTTGCTTCAATAAGGAGCAAAAGTGAGTGATAAAGCCCAAAGACTAGAAGCTGAGCAAGATTTCACAGCTTTGTGGCATGACCTTCAAAGCAACAAACTGGTAGCAGAGAGAAGTCCTTCCTGGAGGAGGTCCACAGTCCTTTTAGATGTGGTAATTTCTGGTGTGGTGAGCTGGTAACATTGTCTATTCAAGAAGGTGGTCAATAGGCTGAAATGCATTCAGCTATTTTGTTTGAACACGATAGCACTATAACAAAAAGTTACCTAAAAACAAAGCTTTTATAAAAAAAAAATGGGTTTTTAATCCCTAAAAAATTTAATTTTAAATGGTCTAATTAAGCTATCACACTTCGTTGTTTCAGAAGCAGTGTTTAGCCATGAATAGAAGAAATACTGGCTCAAGGCACTTTCAACTTTTTCACTTCTTAAAAGTACTTCTTTTTAATTTTCCCACAAATAATTGAGTCACAATTATATTTTCCATGTACTATTTTTTATCTATTCTCCAGTAAAAATGATAAAACTTGCAGAACTACAAGATTTTTTAATATACCTATAATGAAACATGTTTTAGATGCTCAATTTCATCTAGTAATACAATACAGACTTAACCCAAAATATGAGTAAATACATTTGGCATAATGCTACTCCTTACAACATTAAAAAAAATCCTAAATTTAATTTTGAAAAGAATGCCATTATAAATTATGGAACATTTTTATGGTAAAATACTAGTATCCATTAAAATTTATGAAGTGCCTAATTACATAGAAATGTGTATTAGAGAGAAAATGGAATCATAAAAGTATAATTTTTATAATACTCTCATTTGACAGTAAATGAAAAGAGAAAAAACATAAATTAATATGAAATCATAAGTAAATTTTTGTTCTTATTTATATATTAAAATATTCTCCAAGAGATTATTTTATATCCCAAATAAAAAGACCAAGTTTTTTAAAAGAAAGGATTAAGTAAAATAGAAAAGTAGATTTTAAGAAAGTACTAAAAACGAGAACAAAAGTTTAATATCAAAGGTGGAAAAGCATCTCTGTAAGAGATTATGTCAATCACATGAACTGCCAAAAAACAAACTAACACTTGAATTCATATAATTAGCTCAAAGCATCAATATAGCTTAGATACTAAAACAAAGAACCAAATATCAAATATTAACCATATGAGTTAAACAATTAGGCTTTATCAGAGTTTATTTTTATTGATGTGTGTCTGTAATGTAAGCACAAATGCTATGTGGGTACCTGCTGTGGGATAATGCTCTTGTATACTATAAAGATTTGGCACTCGTATTAGGTTAATAAAATGCTGATTGGCTGTAGCCAGGCAATTAGTATAGGATGGGTAATCAGACTAAAGAAAGAGGAAAGCCAGGTATAAAGAAAATAAGATGAGAATGTCTTACTGAGAAAAGGTACCAAGCCAGGTGGCTAAACTTGGTGCTGAACCTGGGTAGAGTTGAGTCTTTTCTGAAAACACGTGCCTGTAGGAGGTCCAAAACCTCTTCCGATTTGGGTCTCTGTCTCTGTCTCCTTTCATCGCTTGCTGAAGGTTAATATTCAGGAGGATGCCTATATGTTTTTCTTTGGGTTCTCCTTATTTAGCTTCTCTAGGATCACTAATTATAAGCTCAATGTCCTTGGTTTATGGCTAGAAACCAAATATGAGTGAGTACATCCCATGTTCCTCTTTTTGGGTCTGGCTTACCTCACTCAGGATAGTGTTTTCTATTTCCATCCATTTGTATGCAAAATTCATGAAGTCCTTGTTTTTTATTGCTGAGTAGTACTCTAATATGTATAAATTCCATACTTTCTTCATCCATTCTTCCATTGAAGGGCATCTAGGTTGCTTCCAGGTTCTGGCTATCACAAACAATGCTGCTATGAACATTGTAGAGCATATACTTTTGTTGTATGATAAGGCCTCTCTTGGGTATATTCCCAAGAGTGGTATTGAAGGAGACAGAGACAGAGACCCAAATTGGAGCACAGGACTGAAATCTCAAGGTCCAAATCAGGAGCAGAAGGAGAGAGAGCACGAGCATGAAACTCAGGACCGCGAGGGGTGCACCCACACACTGAAACAATGGGGATGTTCTATTGGGAACTCACCAAGGCCAGCTGGCCTGGGTCTGGAAAAGCCTGGGATAAAACCGGACTCTCTGAACATAGCGGACAATGAGGACTACTGAGAACTCAAGAACAATGGCAATGGGTTTCTGATCCTACTGCACGCACTGGCTTTTTGGGAGCCTAGGCAGGTTGGATGCTCAACTTACTAGACCTGGATGGAGGTGGGGGTTCCTTGGACTTCCCACAGGACAGGGAACCCTGATTGCTTTTCAGGTTGGGGGGAGACTTAATTGGGGGAGGGGGAGGGAAATGGGAGGCGGTGGCGGGGAAGAGACAGAAATCTTTAATAAATAAATAAATTAAAAAAAAAGAAAAAAAAAAAACCTCTTCCGACCTCCAGATTGCTTGCCAAGCCACAGCAGTGCCAGGCATCTCAGGCCCCCTGGGGTTCTCCTGTGAGAGAGGCGTCCTGCACACAAGCAATCCCACATCCGGCTCCCAGTCGTGGGATTACAGAACTGGAGGCAGTTTCCCTCTGGACCCAGCAAAGACTTGTGAATGGGTACTTGCAAGTCCAGTTTGAGTCCCCAGACACCCTGCAGTCTCCTACGGAAATTTATCTAAATCCCTCGGCGGCGAGGATTAGGAGCTTTGCCTTGCATCTCCTCCCCAGTTCTCTGTCTGCATCTCTGACCACAGCCGCTGCTTTCTTACTGGCACACCCTGGCAAGGTCCCTTTGACTTTGCTCTCTCACTACCATAGTGCCATGCTATGATTCTCCCTGCCCATCTACCCTTAACAGATCCACCCTCGTTTGCTCCTGCCTGCTCTGGCTCTTGTAGCCTGCAGGTTCTGCTACTTCCTGGCTTTCTTTCACCTTACAGACAGACTGCAGACCCAGTGTGTGGTCTCTGTTTCTACCTGCAGTCCTGCAACTTGTTTTTCTGTCTGTTAAAAAAAATCCTGTCTAGTTTGTATGCATGGATTAAATATGTATGAATCATGTGGTCACTACATACTTGTTTTAACAAGTCTTGGATGTCTGGGATTGTATGTTCTGTATGTCTTGGTTATAGCTCAGCTGATTATGACACATAGCTGCCCAGACTCAGAATTTGCACATGGGCTTTGCTGAATCTGGATGTGATGACAGAGAAAGTTTATTTATGCTGGTCTACCTTATTTTAATGAAAAACAGCTAAGAAAATTATGAATGGTTAAAAATCTGTAACAAAAGTTAAAAACTAGTAACTCCAAATTTAAACTATTCTAGAAAACTCCACGTGGGCATTTGCCATATTGAGTAAGGATGAAAAAGAAAGAGGTCATATGACCTCATAGCCATCTTAGATAGAGGACATATGACTTCGTTGCCATCTTAGATAAAGGTGAGCACGTGGAAATGGGTCCACCAGTAGACATTAGGTTTCCACGTTATCTTTGATTAGGACAGATTTCTGTATAATTCCTGTCCTGTCCTAAAAACAAGGTTTATGAAATCTAAGGTTTAAAATGATGGTTTACTAAAGTATCAAAGCTACACCTCTATACATCCATGTACAGGGATGTGACTTGTTGACAATCAGATTTTACAATAATGTTAAAACTTGGTTTTGTCTTCCACAGATTATGATTATGGTCTATGTTTGAGGATCACAGCTGAACACTAGAATCTGAGATATTCCTATTTTACCATGCATAAACAAACTGACAAAGGGTTTCCCTTACTAAGGTCTATTCAAGTTAACAAAGACCAATTTAAAAATATATGTCTAGCCTTCTTACTTTTACTAACATTGGCAAGCTGTAGCTAATTTGCTAAACTACTAAAGACATACAAGTTAACCATTAATTACCTCATAAAGGATCAACTTCTTTGATATGTTCAGATTTAGCTTTAGTTAAGCCTAACATTTATCTAATTTAGGTACAGCTAACAGATTTTGGTCCTCTGATCCTCAAACACTTCAGAGATCTGAGAATGTGGCATTTTAATAAAAAAGGTTCTCATGATAGAGAGATGCCAGCTACAGGCAGCATCCTATCTCTGCTCCAAGAAGATACATGGCCGCAGAAGAACTTCCATCCACACAGCAAAAAACTGCTTTGTACTTTAAACTACTGTCAAGACCCTGTCCAGACTGAGAACAATAAAAAAAATCCAAGAAAGGTTAGGCCACTCTCCCCAAATTCCTGCTCCACAGAAAAATCTGTCAGATCTCCTGGGCTTGACAGCTAAAGACTGATAGTGCCTGACGGCCACAGAGAGACCTGGGAGAGCTGCCCTAGGGAGCTGCAAAGCTGCTCACTTCTGCTCCCTCGGGTAAAATTTACCCTTCTCGGGTCTGATGGGGTTTGATGACTAGGGTACCGATAGCCTTACCAGTTTAATAGCTCTCCCCTGACCCCGAAGACTACAACCACTTGGTAGCTCATTAGTTCATTAGTTAAGTTTCCTGGTAAAGACACAGAAAGGCTTGCCTCATTCACAAGCTTCATAGTACAGGATAAACAGGTTTTAGATGTAATTCAGAGGTTCAGAGTTTTAACGTTGATAAACTCAATTTTTGGATAAACTCATAACTACAAACAGTTTTCAAGAGTCCTTAAATTTCTGTGGATTTTACTGTTCCTAGCTTTTAAGAATAATGTTGTAGGATATTATTTTAAGGTCTGTTACTTTTATCTGTATGTCAAGCTGGGTTACTTTTCCTGTCTTAAAACAGAGCTTAACAGCCAATGCCGAGGCAAAAGAAGGGATAGGCGGGGCTGGCAAGCACAGAGAATATTAGAATGAAAAGTCTAGGAGGAGAGGAAGAAGAAACAAGAGGAAGGGGGAGGACTTCATGAGCCAGTCACCCTGTTATACAGCCAGATAAAGAATAAGAAAAGAAAAGGCATATAGGATAAGAGAAAGATAAAATCCCTCAGGTCAAAGATAGATGAAACTAACAAGAAACAAGGCAAGCCAAGGCCGAACATTTATAATTAAGAATAAGCCTCCATGTGTGATTTATTTAGGAGCTGGCTGGCAGGCCTCCCAAAAGAGCAAAGAGCCAAAAGAGTAAAAAACAACCAAATACAGAATAGGTTAGCAATAGAGAGTGTATGGAACCCTGCAGACATGTTGAATTCTCTTCTCCTCCTTCACTTGTTCAACTTCTTTTTTCAGTAAATTTCCTCGTTTGTCTTCTAAAAATGTTCATACCTTTTATACCCAAAGCCATAGCCTTTTGCTATGACATCAAGATACAAATCTGTTTCAGCTGTTTTATAGACACCTGCATGTTCCTGCTACTGTATCAAGGAATCTGGCCTGGGGGGGTCAGTCTCTAGACAGGTCCACTCCTCCTGCCAGACTTGTACCAAGGTCAACCCACAGGTTGATGTGGGATTCCCCTCTGTATGCTGTGATTACCATTGATAAATAAAGAACTGCTTTGGGCCTATAGCAGAGCTATAGAGGAACAGAGATAGCAGGGAAAAACTACCCTGAATCTTGGGAGAAAGGAGGCAGAGTCAGGGGAAGCCATGGGGTTGCTGAAGACAGATGTGCTGAAACTTTGCTGGTTGGCCATGACCCCATGGTGTTGCACAGATTAATGGAAATGGGTTAAATTAAGATATAAGTATTAGCCAATAAGAAGTGAGAGCTAATGGGCCAAGCAGTGATTTAATTAATATAGTTTCTATGTGTTTATTTTATGGAATCCGGGTGGCTGGGGAACAAACAAGTGGTCTCCTTCCAACAACAGGTGGCCTTCCAGATATGGCAGCCCCTGCACACCAGTTTTGAGGACACCAACCTGCTGAGAACTAACAGGTTGATTTCATCCACATGCCCACTCAAAAAAGCTCTGTTTTCTTTAAATTCTTGACACCCTTACAGGATGGACAGAGAAACAGCAGGTGCAATGGCTCAAGTACTCCTGAAGAAAGCATAATCCCCTAATGTGGCACGCCATCCCCCCAAGCTCCTGAGACATCAGTGGAGGTACCACCTCTCCAGACTCAAGGGCGTATCTGCTCTTTTGTCTGGCTCATTCACCCTTGTCTCTTCTGTACAACCAAGGCACATCTCTATTCCATTCTCTCTGGCAGTCTTCACTCTTCCCCCGGCTAGCCCTGTTCATAGGGCCAGTGTTAATTACCTATTTTTTCTCTTAGCAACCTGACTCTCCACTCCCTCAAGGAACAGATGCCTGAGGTCTCCAGGATGGCAGCTAACCGAATGTTTCTCCACCCACTAAGCTTGAGTCCACCAACTCCCTAGTCCCCCTCCCCAAGTCATCCCATGCAAGCAGGAAGTAGCCAGACTTGAACTGGCACCCACATACTGAAGGAGTCTGGGATGTTCAAGTGGACCTATGCCTTGGAGGTGGAGGGAACCACTCCAAACCCTGCCCAGTCTCAGAAAGCCCACAGAGATGCTCAAGACCATACCTACAGGATATTTAAATGACCTCCTAAGAAAAGGTCATGTGGTTTCTCCTTTCCCCCAAGACCATTCTGGAGTTGCTTTGCTCATTACACCTGGACTTTTAATTTGGCCTGATCTGACTTATTGCATCGGCAGAGGATACCCAATAACCAGGGATCCCATAATTATCCGTGAGGAATAGAAGAAGCCTTGGGTAAAGGTGGAAGGGGCAGATAACTTCCTGAGTGAATGTGCATTACCGACATGGGCAGAGCCTTCCTCTGGTCAGTGTGCACTGGGTACATAAAATATCAAGCATAGCTTCCTCCTTTGCTATGACTATAAGCTGAGACTCCTCCCCTACAGAGACTGTGGTGGTATGAATGAAAATGGTCCTCATTGGCTCATATATTTAATTGTTTAGCTCCCAGTTGGTGGACTGTTTTAAAATTAAGGGATGGCCTTGTGGGAATTGTGTCCTTGAGATTAGGGTGTGAGGTGTCAAAATGCCGCGCGTGCACAATTCAGTCTCTCTCTCTCTCTGTCTCTCTCTCTCTGTGTCTGTGTGTCTCTCTGTCTGTGTCTCTGTCTCTCTCTCTCCTGCTACTGGTGGATCCCAGCTACAGCCCCATTGCCATGCCTACCTGCCTTCCTGCTTTGCTCCCTGACATTATAGTCATGGACTCACCTTCTAAAACTGTAAGCAAGGATCCAATTAGATGTCTTCTTGTATAAGCAACCTTATCCATGATGTCTCTTCACAACAACAGAAGAGTAACTAAGACAGTGATCTCCTAGCAAGATTAGCTAAACTTACCTCCTTGTTCACCTGCATACAATAAACCCAACTCCTTGATTCAGATGTATAAATTAAATACACTGAGTGTCTGGGATGCTGCAGGTGATGGTGTGTCTCCATCAGAGCACATGACCTACATGATCCAAGCTTTTCTTGGGTCTGTGTGTCTGTCCATTTTCATTCTCTCATCACCCTAGTCAGGTTCCCAGGGTCAAATCAGGCAGGATATGGTACTATACCTTGTATATTTTGAAAATATTCTACAACAGACCACCTTCACACCATTAAATAGCCACTTCTTTACAATTTTCAGTGCAAACACCCAGCTGTATGTTCCTCACCTTTTCAACAGGGAGGAGAGTTTGCAGGAGCCGAACAGAGAGCAGAGCAATGCTGACGAAAGCCATCCTGTGGTGCACTAGCAGAGCCTCGGTTCGCTCCAGGCTGAAGCTGGTTTTACGGTAACAGATGGTTTCTCCAAGGGAACCTAATACTTGAAACAGTTTCTCTTTCTGAAAACATTCAAATAAGACAAAACTAAACAAAACAATCAACTTTGCATATAAATATACAAATGTCATTGAGAAGAAATTGTTAAAATGCTATTAATAATCCGACACAGAAACTTATGCCACTCAACAAAAACAACCAACATCAGATGATAAAAAAAGGAAAAAGAAATGACAAATGCATTGACATTGTAAAGAAAGTCACCAGTTCTTCAGTACTAAATGAAAAAGCCTAACTAATGATGACAAAAACAACAAAATACAGAAAAACTTCTCCCATTTCCACTGCCTAGTTTTCCAAAATGGAGCACACAAACATATGAACCTTGCTTCAAATGTGTGTCTGAATATGTGCTGAATACAGTGGCAAATATAATGGGAGTAGAGGAAGTAATTTGACAGACATATTCTCAAATGGATTCAAATATTATTAAATAATAATAAAGCAGAAGCCAACTAAAAAAAAAGGTCAAATTACATCAACTTTCTTCTCAAGTAATAATGTTATTTCAAGAGGAAAATATTTTACCATTATGAATTTCCATGTAACTTACCACTTAACCAGAACACTGTATCTTTTATATTGAAAGGTACATATAACATAAAGAAAATCATAAAGCATAAATAAACTGACTTGCCAAGTTATGACAATATAGACCAAAATATATTCTATGTATACTTGATATAATCCCTAACTACCTGCGTTCCTAACAGACAGCTTCCATGAGCCAGTACAGCAGAACAGTGACAGAACACTGGAAATCTTATCCCCAACGCAGTGCACAGAAAACCACCTGTGAACTAAGGACACTGGACACTCACTACAAACTACTTGGGAATTTAAAAGCAATGAGACATGAAAGACTGTTTGCCAGGAAGCTACAATGGCAGTGACAGAGATTGCAATGAAATGAAAATGAAGGACAACAGGAGGAGCTGGATGTTACCTGAAAGAAAGGCATAGCTCCCAGCTCCTTGACCAAATTGTCATGTATAGAAGGGAAAATGTAGACTTGATTTTTATATGCAAAGTAGAACGAGGTACAAATCTAATTTTAGTAAGTGCTTAGCAATAATTTTAGCAAGTGCTTAGCAATAATTTTTTTGTTTTAACAAAAATGATTTTCTCTATTTATTTCAAATGAATAAAAGTATTCAATTCTAGGGAAGATTCATTATACTGTACATAAAGAATGTTAGACACGACTGAACTATTTAGAATTATCTTGAAATATGATTATATATCCTTAAATACTTAATCTCTAAATTGATAACAGTACGTTTTGTTACCCCTTTAATGACTTAACAACAATATTCTATCTTTTATATTAAATTTGGCCAAAGTAGGAACAAAAAGAAATTTCAGGTTTTTTCTTCTTTTAATATAACAATGAATAAAATAGCTTTTATCAAGAAGGTATTAATTCTTAAATAAACCACGTATACTTTCAAGTACTAATATTTAACCTTAGCATTTCTTATGTACCAACTGGTATTTGTATGACAGATTTAACCTTTAAAGTTAAAAAAAAAAATTCATTGAGTAACAAAAGATCAGTAACCAGAAGTGAAAGTGAATGACTAACTTTCACAGATGAATGTTCTGGCCAAGAATCTTCAAGCTAATTTAAGAAAAAACTGATAATCCATTCCTCACATTTCTAAGGATAAAATCACTTGCCGAAAACCTTCAATATGTGAAAAAAAATCTACTTTTTAAAAAAAGGACTATGAAGGAGCATAACTTTTAAAGAAAAAAAATTTAAAGAATTATTTTATAAGGTACCAGAGATGTAGTTCAGTTGGTTGTATGATTGTTCAACATGCAGAAAGCTCTAAATTTAGTGCTTTGGAAAGGTATCTCATGCTTGTAATCCCAGCATTTGGGAAGTGGAGACAAGAGGACCACAAGGTCAGCATCATTTCCACTACACAGCAAGTAGGGAAGCCAGCCTAGGATACATGAGACTCTGTCTCAAAAACAGAAGCTATAATCATAAATTGAAAAGTTTAAAAACATATTAGACCTATATGTCACTTATTTATCTTTTCAAGACGCATATGTATCATTTAAAAAAAACACAATAGATATTTATATACACAGTGCTGTTATATTTAGGAGTTTAATGGCCTCCAATATCTAAGGGCTAAAGGCTTGGTCTCCAGGGTGATGCTACCAAGAGGCAGAGCCCCGTTGGAATATCCTTAAGTCCCTGGAGGTTTTTATTTGAAGAGGGCTGAAGGACCCTTTACCTCTTTCCCTTTCTTTTTGCTTTCTGGCGATGAGGTATGCAGATTAACATCATGCAAAGACCGCCATTGCTATCACACACACTTACTTGAAACCCAAAGCAACTGGGCTGAATGAATGAATGAAATTTATGCCCTGGCAATGCTGGCACATGCATGGGCAGCCCCTATATGGCGGTTCTGTTGAACCTGTCAATATTGGTTTCATAGTCTAAGTTGATGAGGACAACTGATTAGGTCTCTTCCTTAAGAAGGCACCAGATCTCATTACAGATGGCTGTGAGCCACCATGTGGTTGCTGGGAATTAAATTCAGGACCTTTGTAAGAGCAGGCAGTGCCAAAACTGCCTCTTCCCAGAGTTCTCATACTCTGGCTGATGGAGGAAGGTCATTGGTTAAAAAAAATAAAGAAATTGCTTTGCTGGCCCTCATAGGTTAAAACATAGGTGGGAGGAGTAAACAGAACAGACTGCTGGGAGGAAGAGGAAGTGAGCTCAGACTCCACAGCTCTCCTCTCGGGAGGAGACGCCTCAGAAGAGACGCCATGCCCCGCTCCCGGGCAGACACACGCGATGAAGCTCCGACCCAGGATGGACGTAGGCTAGAATCTTCCCGGTAAGACCGGTGCTCACAGATTATTAGACATGGGTTGATCGGGATATCAGAATTAGCCAGTAAGGGCTAGAGCTAAAGGGCCAAGCAGTGTTTAAATGAAACAATTTGTGTGTTGTTATTTTGGGGCATAAGCTAGCAGGTGGCTGGGGTGTTGGGGACGCAGCCCCGCTGCTCCTATCACTACACTCTGGCTGTCCTGGCTACTGGCCAATCAGTATTTTATTAAACCAATAGAAGTGACAAATCTTTACATGGTACAAGACCATTGTCCCACAGCATTGCTGTGATTATGTCTGTCTATACTTAATTAAGATTTGTTTGGGCTGTTGGAAAATGGACTGTTAGTAATCCTTGGGAATAGAAGTCAGAACATAAAGACACAAGTAAAATACACATAATGCAGCTATTTACATAATGAACACTTGCATATTAATTAGATTTCTGATGCTAATGCTTGAGATAATTAACTTGTCAAGAAAAAAGAGGAAAGGCTCAGTCTGTAGTTGTCACCTAGACACAGAGGTGAGAATAACTCACTGATAGAAGGTACCAAGCCATGTGGCTAACACAAACAAGAATTATGGGTTAATTTAAGATGTAAGAGTTAAGTTAATAAGAAAGCCTGAGCTAATAAGCCAACCAGTTTAAAATTGATGTAGGTCTCTGTGTGTTTCTTTGGGACTGAACAGCTGGGGGACCAGGCGGGACAGAAACCTCTGTCAGCAGAGTAACAGAAAATTCAGTAACTCTAAGTCATCAGAAGGGCTGGGACTACAGCTAGGTGGACAGAACATGACCAGCACATTCAAGGTTCTGGGTTTGATTCCCAACATTTACAAAACACTAAACAATTTATCTTAAAAGCACAAAACTGTCATGTCAAAGGAAAGAAAAACAAAAAGAAAAGGCCCTGTAGTGCCTACAAGCAATTAATGTAGCAAGAACATTGACAGAGGGGACCATGGAGTCTGACAGTCAGAATGATTTGAGAAGATGGAAATGCTGTGGAGGCTGAGATGGTGAGAAGCTAAAACCAAAGGACTGCACATGAGCACATTGCACAGAATGAAGTCTTCAAGTCAGACACAGTTCTACCCGTCCCTGCTGAGATGTAGATAGGACACTAAAAATTCAAGTCTCAACCAATGGAAGTCACTAGAAATCAATGGAGACATCCAATAGGAGACCCAGTAGAATCTAGACCTATATAAGGAGGATACTCTAGGACTATAGTTTTTCGCTCTTGATACTATTGATACTTTCAGCTAAAAACATATTTCATATGAGGAGCTGTCCTAGCTTCTGTCTATTAGATGGCACTGCCACTCCAGGTATGAGACGTAAAATGTTTCTAGACACCGCCAAATGTCCATTGGAAGACAAAAGTGTTCAACGTTATGAGACACTTTCTAGCAAAACTTTAAATAGGCCTCAGTGAAGTGAGACTGCTCTGCAAATAACTTAGCCACGTGTTAGAACAGACTGTAATTCCACAAGGACAAATGCATTAAAAATCAAGACACACAGTGTAACATCCAGCCAGGCATGAGGATGCATACCTATAATCTCAGCACTGAAGGCTGGAGCAGGAAATCTTCAAGGTCAAGGCCAACCTGGAATATCTAGCAAGACTGTGTCTCAAATATAAAAATAAAACGAAAGACAAGTGAATAATATCTATTTTTTTAAAAGATCGTTTATATAAGGCACTGAGAAAGCTAAGACAAAATCCCACATCTGTTCAAGAAAAAAGAAGAGAAAAAATACCCATCAAATTGAGGAATGCAGAGAACTTCCTCCCACTTCATACGAGCACATATGAAAACAGGAGAACTCAGACTGTATCTAGTCCTTAAAGGCACAGCACATCCACTCCCATTGCACTCAATGTTGTAGCCAGAGCAATGGGGCAACAAAAGAAATTAAAGAATATCTAAACTGACTAAACAGAAATAAAGCTGTCTTTATTCATAGATAACATCCTAACACTGTTTATTCACAAATAGTATGATTCTATAGAGAGAAAATCATAAAGAAATTACCAAAGCCAAAACAATGAGAGAAAAAGCCTCTGAGGATCAACAAATTCAACAAGGTCACAAGGTAAAAGATAATACAGAACACTGTTGTATTTCTAGACACTAGGACAAATCGAACACTTTTCTTTAAAATTCATTACGATGACATTAATGTAAGAAATTTCATGGAGAGAAATCTAAGTTACATTTTTATGAGATATATTTTTACCTTTTTTGAAAACAAACTAAGTCAATATAACTTTTTTCTTAAAATTGTAAGAAAAAAAGGAATTCTTCCAAGTAACTTTAAGGTACAATATTTCAACTGTATGTCCTAAAGTTTAAATTTACCCTAACTCAGAAAGAACTGCTAGAAAACACTGAGATATCTGAATTGTTCCATGGTAGCAATGTTGCTATTCTGAAGCTATTTTATAAATTCTAACAATTTAAGTTAATTATTCTGCTCTTGCTATAAACTAATACTTTCTATGAGAAAAAGTATAAGAAAAACTTAAAATCAGAAAATAGCAATACAACTGGTGAATCTTTAAATTAGATACCATAGTTCTCTGTTACAGAAAGGAAGGATTGTGTGAAAACCATCATAACCGAGTGGCCTCTTATTGTTCTCCACAGATTTGTTTCTATTAATGTAAAACAAATCACTGAGGAAAAGATTCATTTAGATGTATATAAAATAAGCCTATCATGTATTTTGCCAGAAAGTAAAACCTACTATACCCTAAAGAAGATTATTCTCACCACATCTATAGCAAAGAGGCTGCTATCATCCCAGATGTCAGGTGAAATTGCTTGTCCAATGAGCATCAGGTCCTCTGCAAGTAGTTCCAGAACTCTAATTATCATTTCTCGGCTACCTAGATATAGAAACAGGAGAAAGGCAAGGGGGGAAAAGTCAGTCAATTTTCAGGTAATCTTTTGGACCCCCTAGCTAGGCATGATCCCAAAGTCCTATTTCCCCATCTTTGACATTTCTAAAACTGATGGCAAGATGAATGAGGACGTCACAATCTGAATACAACAAACCAAATGGACTCATAAGTGGAAAAGTTACTCAAAAGTAGAAATAACTAAAAATACCATGAAACAGATTTAACCAATTTCAAATTCAGAGTCTATCCATGTTACATATTATATGCAACAAAACAAGCAAATTTAGAGAATGCATTCTAATCACTTCTGTCTAACAACACAAGCTTTAAGTTTTATCACATATGAGTATTTTTATACCTAAGAGTAACATAGAAAGTTAATTCTGTACCACAGAAACTAAAAGAATAAATGTCCAGCCACATAATCGTCTACTAAACAAATTATAAGAAATACCATCCATAGCTGAGGATGTAGCTAAGTTGGTTGGGTGCTTGCTAGCTTGCTTGAGGCCCTGGTTTCTTTCCCTGCATGTCCAACACCAGTTCGTAAGGCACACCTCAGATCCCATTACTCAAGAGGTGATGGCAAGAAGATCAGAAGTTCAATGAAGCACAAATAATAAAACCCAGAGTCAGATACTGGGGTTCAACCCAAAAGCCAGAAAAGAAAAGCAGTCAAGCCACTAGAGAAGTCTTAGTCTCTCTCTCTCCTCCCATTTTATTCTCTCTAGTACTAGGATTAAAGACATGTGACTCCCTAGTACTGGGATGAAAGGTTTGAGCCACCACCACCTGGATTTAGTTCTGCACTGATCTTGTGTAGCCCAGGGTGGTCTTGAACTCAGAGATCCATCTCCCTTTGTCTCCCAAATCCTGGGATTAAAGATGTGTGCCACCACTGCCTAACATCTGGTGGCTTAGCTTTGCCCTTCTGATCTTCAGGCAAGCTTTCTTATTAAAACACAAATAAAATATAGTTCTTGAGCTATGTAGTAAGTTTAAGTCCAGGCTGGGACACCTGAGACTCTGTCTAAAAGACAAACAAACAAAAACACCACTACCCACAAACATTCCGAGACATGCTGTGCTAACTAGACATGGTGGTACACCACACCTTTGATACCAACACCACTTTACATAACCTGTTCTTGATCACATTACCAGGCCATCTCAAAAGAACACACCAACACTCCCCTAAAAGCAACCACTAATCTCTTTTTTTAGGTGAGACTCAAAACAAAAGCATTTCCAAAATTCTGAGTGAGGCAAATTTTCAAATAAGATTATCCTATCCTTCACCTTAAAGGTTAATTCCTAACGAATTATTAGTTAAACAAACTCCTGAATCACAGAGATCTACATTCATTTTTTCATAACAGCTGGAGCAAACTCTCTCTGAACCTCTTACAATGCTGAACAATTACAAATTATGCAATAATTTACTGCAAAAGGGCAAGGGAACATTTAGAAATTTTTATGTGCAAGATATAGCTTTATAATTATCAATCTGACTTTTTACAACAAATTAAAGAAAGGTTAAATGGAAAATCATTAAGTCTAAAACTGTTCTTCCCGCTATACCAAACGAATAAACAGAAACACTTGATGATGCCAAAGTTCACCTCTCCATCACACAGCATTGTAGGGTGTCAAGTGTGCACTCACACCCGCTGTGGCAAGGAAAGGGGCAGGGCTTGCCGAGGCATAAGTGCTTCCCAAATTTACACCTTTGTTCCACTTTCCTCCCCATCACCTCCACGCAGCAAAAGAACAAAAACAGAAAAATCTTAAAATTTAAACTAGTAATGTGGGATTTATTTTGATAATTAAACTAACAAAGGCAAAACTCATTTATATTTTTTAACTTGACAAGTTTATCAACTGCAAAAATGTGTAGTTTTAGGCATGAGTACTTGTCTAGAAATCATAAAAACCTGGTTCAATTTCCAAAACTGAGGGAGAACATAAAGACTCACAGAATAAAAATCATTACTGCATCCAGTACTTTGTTTACATTGAAAAAAGTTGAAAAGCAGGGACTGCATTTAGAGCCTTTGGTCAAGGTCCTGCTGTTGGCCATCTGAGATTAGCTAAGTCCAAAACCATTTGAAGCCCTAGCTTCCTCCTTTGAAAACGTGAGGACAAAAATACTAACTGCCACTGCTGAATAAGAAAGTAGGTTGCTGACAGATACAGGCTATAACCCTCATGAAATCAAGTACCAATATACCACCAACTGAGCAGCAGGGACTCTACAGAGGGCTTCATTAACAGACTCTGGTAGAGACGAGTCATCTTGTCCCTGTTACCACTCTTTAGGAAAAGCATAAGTAGTACACATGAGTAAATTGTGACCCAGAATATTTGGGGGCTGCTTTACAGGAAAAAATATGTTATAATAATCGGGAGGTGGTGGCACATGCCTTTAATCCCAGCACTCAAGAGGCAGAGACAGGCAGATCTCTATGAGTTCAAGGCCAGTCTGGTCTACAAGAGCTAGTTCCAGGTCAGCCAGGGCTGTTACACAGAGAAACCATGTTTCAAAAACCAAAACAAACAAATAAAAAATTATAAAGTATAAAGGTAAGGAATCCAGCTTCAAGGTTTGGTTACCATTTCCTGGCTTATAAGATATAAATTCAGCTGGAGAGATGGCTCAGCAGTTAAGAGCACTGGCTGCTCTTGAAAAAGACTCAGGTTTGATTCCCAGCATCCACATGGTGGTAAGGGGATCTGATGCCCTTTTCTGCTCTCCATGGACACAAGCACAAACAGCCAGACACATAGAAATAAATAAATCTCTCTCTGAAAGGCATGAGCAACGGAGACTAAAGAGTGAGAGAGATTTTTGTTGTTGGTCTTAATGTATCTTTCTTAACTGTTTTCACCTAAATTTTATAGTTAATGTTCATGTATTTAAAATACAGAAGAAGCCCTTGATAATAAAAATCAATCAATAAAAAAAATACTCTATTTGAATATAAGCATGGCACCCACATTTAATAAAGTAAAAAAGGAGAGAAGTTCATTAATTTCATTAGAGAGCTAAGTAAAAATAGATACTAAAAACCTTAATATGAAAGAGAAGGAGCTAGTCAGCCGTAGGAGACACATAAACACAGTCTGTAAGAAAGGAGATTCCGGACACGCTAACCTGTTCTTAGCAGAGGAACCGCTGCCTCCAGGATGGAGATACAGAACTGGGGAAGACTGAGCTGCTGGAACTGCAGCTCCAGTGCATCCTCCGTCTCCAGCTCCGACAGATCTTCATGTGCCACGTCCAAAGAAGGCACAGATATCCTAGAGTTCACGTGAGCATGTGCACTACTCCCGCTGGAGAGTAAACAAAAGGCAGACCTTGAGTTAAGGAAGCAAAGCTCCAACAGACCTGCTGTTCCCTGCTGCACAACAGAACTCACACAACTCACAATCACACTGATTCATGTAACAATTCTGACAAATTACACTAAATTCCATAGAGAGAGCATAGACTATACATGAAGGAGCGTGGGGTGCTGCTCAATGACACAGCACTTACCTATCATGTACTAGACTATGAACTTCATTACCACAAAAGAAAACTTGAACATGAAGTGGAAAATGTATTTATTTACACGTTGATTTTCATACTGATGATTCTGAAACACCACATTCCATAGCAGCAAACATGAGCAGCAACAACCCACTCACTTCTAAAACAAAATATGTAGGCTTACAGCAAAGCATCGAAGGGAGCCAGTTTATCCTCTGCTGAGGGCTTCTGTGATATTCGGCTACTGTTCTAAGTAAGCCAATGTGAGCAACTAAAGAATGGCCTCAAAGATACCATGGGAAATGGGTTACTTTATTAGCATATAATCAACATCATATAATGATTCTGGAAGGGGTTTCTCCACTAAAAAATTCTTACTTTAGGTCCTCAAAATTCTGATTTTTGTTATTCACAATTATAGCTGAATCATTGAGATATGCTATTAGGACATTTAAAACTGCCCAGATTTTATGCCTATTTCCTTATGCCTTAGCTTCAAGATGCCAAGCATCCCAAAATATGGACGTAAATCACCCAAGTTTCTCTCATGCCTGACAGACCCTGTGAGGGTGCTGTTCACACATATAGAACAAGGCAGTAAAGCATGCCTTATATCAAGGTAAAAAGAAAAATCTGTGAGTCATCAGTCAAGCACAGCATGAGCACTGTACTCTCCTGCCACACACAGCCCCAACTCTACTCCTTAGCAAGTGATTTCAACCCCTTGAAAATGCAGGCTTTTCTGTAAACAATGGCAATAATAACAATGACTATCCTATTATAAAACTGTCTGAAGGTCACTAAGATATCAAGAATGTAAAACATGTGGTACCAACACCATACTCATGAGTACCTGAATCTGTGTAAGCCTGTAACACAGCAGCAACACCAACCAAGCCAAGACACAGACTACCTTACTGAACATTATGTAGGACGGCAAGCAAGAGAAGACTACTGTCTTACAATATTTATGGCCTGGGATAAACTAACACAAAAATCCAATGCCATCCCTTCAAGTGAACATATGAAAACTCTGCATTCACACAGACAAATGATGCCCCTTGAAGAGTATCCATCTAAAAAATATCCTCTAACTATTCCTTTCCTATACAATTTTAAATTATGGTTAGACTTACAAAAATGTGTATAAAAATACCATTTAAAAATTTAAGTCAGGTATTGAGAGACAGTTTCATGGATAAAGGCACTTACCAGGAAAGTCTGATGACCTGAGTTAACCCCTAAAACACACGTAAAGGTTAAAAAGAGAACAAAACCCACAAAGTTGTCCTCTGACCGCCACACATTTGCAGAGCACAAATGCTGTCACGCTGGTTTGGTAACACTGAAAGTCAGTAAGAAAATATAAATGCGTACTGACTATGAAAGCTAGTGATTTTAACAAGCCTATACACAGGGCAATAATTCAAGAGGAGACAGGAAGGAACAATTCTGTCCACATAAAATACAAACAAGAACACAAGAGCCAGTCACCTGGAAGATACTGCATCCCAGTCCTGACCATCTCCTCGGGGCCGCTGGCCTGTACGCCCAACCACAGAAGGTCGAGGGCTGCTACTTCCTGGGGACGGGTTTGGGGAATGGTAAGTACCTCTTGCTTCATGGCAGTAAGACAAAGAAGAATTCTGGGAGATTGTATCTGGAGAAATAAAGAAATATAATTGCGCATTAGTAGTATAGAAACAGGCTTCTGATAATATGGATTATATCCACCAGTCTTCCAGAAAAATTAACAAGAGACAAAATGATTCCACAGGAACAAAATTCAAAGAGAAAAACAACCTTTCCAGAAAATATTCATACAACACATTCCTGACATTATATTAAGAAATTCTGGGTAGAGACTTCAAGACTGTGAAGCAGAACTAGGTAACATCTCCCAGATTTAAGTTCTCAAAGCAGGGGCTTGAACCACGTTCAAACACCAAACAAAATGAAACATCAATCTAAATATGAGCTAAAGGCATAAATGCTCCTCCCAGCCATTAGAAAATCTTCAAGGCAATGGATTCTTAGATATTGAAATCAAAAACATAAACAACCAATTAAAATGGATCAACTGACTTTATCACTTTAAAACTTTTGTTCATCAAAATATATATTACAAGAAAGTCTAAAGACAAAAAACAGTGTGGTAAAAATATTTGCAAAGTATATGTCTAGTAAGGGTTTAATATTTTGAATATATTAATGACTCCTAAAGCTCAACAGTAAACAAAGAACTAGCTAAAAATGGGCAAGGATATTAATACCCATTTCTCCAAAGAAGACAAAAAAATAAGAAACAGCACATGAAAAATCACTAGTGAGTTTGTCACTCATCATTAGTGTTTGGAGAAGCAAAGAGAAAGGACAGCAATAACCCACTTGGCACCTATGAAATGTTACAATAAGGAGCAAGAGCATGAGTAACTACGATATGCTCAAGCTTTATGCAGGGCTTGTAGAAAAGGAAAATACTGTGGCTACCATGAAGGGCTTGGAGACTTGCCAAAGCTAAAGAAAGACCTAGCATATGATCTTCAGCTCCATTCCTACACACACAAAAGACCCAAACACACACATGTAGGACACTGTTCACTGACACACGACTCAAGTTAGATACAACATACAGGCTCCTAAAGAGATGAATGGGTAAACAAATACGGCACATACGCACAATGGAAAACTCTTCAGCAATAGGAGGTAAAAAATACTGATACACGGTATAACAAAGATATGGCTTTAAAACATTACAAAGAAAATGAATCAGACACAAAACAACAAATTCTGTATGATCTCACATATATCTAGAATAGAGAAAATTCTCAATAAAATGAGAGTTTAACAGAGGGGTTAGGGAAAGAAGAAATGGGGAATTGTTACTTCATGCCTCTCTTTGGGGTAACAAACAATTTCTACAGAGAGCTGTAAAACTGAGCATTAAATGCATAGTGCATACTTTTTTAACAAGCCATAATTATGTTTATGTTATAAATGCATGTGAGCCAGGCTTAGTAGTGCATGTTTTTATTTCCAGAACTCGGGAGGCAGAGATAGGGAGGTAGAGATCAATATGAGTTCGAGGCCAGCTTCATCTACATAGTGAGTTTTAGGACAGCAAGAGCTACATAATGAGATCCTGTCTCAAAAAAATGAAATAAATAAATAAATAAATGTGTTCACATATGTCTATAGATAACACACAGGATAGTGAAAGAAGACATAATAGCATTCCATATCACGTGTGTATTTGCAAACAGCTAAAGACAATAATAAGCACACGATAGATACATAGATACATTGACAGAGGACAGAATTACAAGGGGAAGAATTAGCACCTCGCACTTCTCACAGTACTTCAAAAACTATGAAATGCTCACCCCTGTAACCTCTCCCACCTACCTCACTTCCTGGCACCTGGCTCAGGACCCCGTGCTCTCCCAGTCCACATTTGCCCTGCTCAAACACATTAGCCACTTGCCACCTTGGGCTCTGACTCCCCTGGAATACTCTTCCCGTAACACTTTAAGAGGAAGGCCACCATCCATCTAAAAAGAGTGGCGACCTGTTCTGTCACATCATATTTTTATTTCCTTTGAACACTTCTTGTTAGAAACAAACCTGATTTTCATTATCTTCCTCAGCTGTCTAAAATATAGGACTGTAAGTATTGGGCTGCTCCGTCAGTGCAACCTACCCTGAGGCTACCCTGAGGCTAGTCTATCGGCTGGATATGGTGGGAGATACCAAAGAACAGATGCATACAGTTTGCCTTCAGACACCATTTCTAATAATACAAAAACTTTTTCTCTGATAGAGCATGGGGGCCAAGCTCTCTGCGATCACTTACAAAACTTCATGTCCCACAGATATAATGAGAGCCCACAGCCTCAGTCTACAGTAATTACAGTGCAAAGCACAAATACTCAAGTACCAGAGGATGAGTGAAGCTCTCAAGTAAACAGGGTAACAAATGACTGCAGTTTTATATTCACCTCTCAAAGCACGGTGTTTAGGCTCACAGAGAGCTCTGCCCATGCCACCCTGTACCCCATCTGTCCACTAGGTGACACTTTTCCTATGAAAAGCCTGCTGCTGCCAGCACATCTACATATGCTACAACTCAAAAAGCATAAACGTGGTTTTACTAAAATACAAATCAGTGTTTTTCAAACAAAACAATTTGTTAACACAACATATACCTTGTATTAAAATTCCCTAAGTCCCACATGAATTGTCACAATCTGGATCCTAATCCCCAGCCCCATAAGAATGGGGAATCCGGGGATAAGCAGAAAAGTATCTGCAAATGCCTAAGCAAGTAAATTCACCACAATGAAGCTTCAGATAATGGAACTTCTGCTATACCATCCTCAGATGAAAAGCCAGAAGCCTCAGAAGGGAAACAGCAGAAACAGAAAGGGTTAGGAAAGGATGTGAGAGGTGAGAACAGCCAGGACACTGCACAGTTGAGCAATGAAGCACACTTGCTGATCTTCCTCAGCACCCAGGTTTACTCAGGACACTGCACAGTTGAGCAATGAAGCACACTTGTTGATCTTCCTCAGCACCCAGGCTTGGTTCCCAACACCCACATCAGGAGGATCACCTGTGTCTGTAACTCCAGCTCCAGGGGATCCAACACCTTTAGCACCTCAGGCACCTGCACTCATGTGCACATACCCACATGTACACACAAAATGCGTATTATTAATAATAATAAAAATTAAATTAAAATTAGGGAGATGGGGAGAGAAAAGGTAGAAGGGAAAGAGGGGGGACTTGGGGAAACAGGAGGATCGGGATAAAGGAAGGTTGGATAGGGGAGCACGGAACCACAATTCTTAGTTAAGGAACCCACTTTAGGGTGGGTAGGAGACTTGACCCTAGAGGGGCTCCCAGGTGCCCAAGCTGAGGTCCCCAGTTAGTTCCCTGGGCAGCTGAGGATAGGGAACCTGAAATGACCCTACCCTAGAGCAATACTGACGAATATCTTGCATATCATCCTAGAACTTGCATCTGGCGATGGATGGAGAGAGAGACAGAGACCCACACTGGAGCACTGGACTGAGCTCCCAAGGTCCCAATGAGGAGCAGAAGGAGTGAGAACATGAGCAAAGATGTCGGGACCACGAGGAGTGCACCCACCCACTGAGACAGTGGAGATGATCTACTGGGAGCTCACCAAGGCCAGCTGTACTGTTACCAAAAAAAGCATGGGATAAAACTGGACTCTCGGAACATGGCGAACAATGAGGGCTGATGAGACGCCAAGGACAATGGCACGCGGTTTTGATCCTACGCAATGTGCTGGCTTGGTGGGAGCCTAGCCAGTCTGGATGCTCACCTTCCTAGATATGGATGGAGGGGGGAGGACCTAGGACTTACCACAGGGCAGGGAACCCTGACAGCTCTTTGGACTGGAAAGGGAGGGGGAGAGGAGTGGGGGGAAGGGGAGAGGGGTGGGAGGAGGGGGAGAAGAGTGGGAGGAGGGGGAGAAGAGTGGGAGGAGGAGGAGAAGAGTGGGAGGAGGGGGAGAAGAGTGGGAGGAGGGGGAGGGAAATGGGAGGCTGGTGGGAGGAGGTGGAAATTTGTTTTTTTTTCTTTTCTTTATTCTCCTTTTATCAATAAAAAAAATTAAAAAAAAATAATTTTAAACCATCTGCAAAGGACTATATATATTCCTTATTTGGGAAAAGTCCCAGAAAGTTATGCCGGGCGGTGGTGGCGCACGCCTTTAATCCCAGCACTTGGGAGGCAGAGGCAGGCGGATCTCTGTGAGTTCGAGACCAGCCTGGTCTACAAGAGCTAGTTCCAGGACAGGCTCCAAAACCACAGAGAAACCCTGTCTCGAAAAACAAAAACAAACAAACAAAAAAAAAAAAGTCCCAGAAAGTTATGAACCATGAATGACCTGACTACCTATAGGTAGATCTCCATTGGCCTTTCCTGACGTATGAGTCTGTAAACCCACATGACGCGCCTCATAAACCACCTTATAAACTCATTTAGGAAAGAAAAGTTCTTCAGATAAAAATAAGTATACTGAAATATTTTTACCTAATATTTTATTAAATCCTTTGAGCAATGTAACTTCAAAAGCCACCAACATCACTTACATAGCCATTGTTAAAACCCTTACAGCAAATCTCCTAAAGCTGGCACCAACCTTTGGATGTGTGCTACTTACTTCACTGTGTGTGTGTGTGTGTCTTTCTTTCTTAGTGCCCACACCTAAATCTCTATGAAAGTCTTTTTCTTAGCTAACTCCAACCTTTGGATGTGTGCTACTTACTTCACTGTGTGTATGTGTGTTTCTTTCTTTCTTAGTGCCCACACCTAAATCTTTATGAAAGTCTTTTTCTTAGTTAACTCCAACTACGCTTTCTTTTAAAAAGCGGTGTATGTTTGTGGCTGTGGGACTCAGGGGGTATCATGGTGTTCTGTAATTTACATATTTCTATTCAGGGATCCGATAATATTTTAAGACTTGGAATTTGTATTGTGAAATGCATACACAATAAACTTTCAAGTACAGTAGACAGTTCTCAGAAGAAGATAAAGAATTCCAGTATCTGTGAACAGATAAGCAAAGTACCTTGTTTATTTGAGAAAAGGTTGGGGTCTCGGTAAAAGTTGAGTCTGTTTCTTAAACACGTGCACAGCTGCTGCAAACAGGACACCGACTGTAATGCCACCCGATGCTTCCCGTCTCCCCCAAAGGCCAGCTTCACCAGACATAAGAGGCCCTGAGAAAGGAGAGTGAAACCAGTCACAGAGAGCTCAACTCCAAAAAGCGATGTAGTTAGGCTTGTAGTCAGGCCCCGGATTCCAGCACTTGGGAGGCAGAGGCAGGAGGATCACCACAGTTTAAGGCAGCAGTCTGGTCTGCACAGCAAGTTCCAGGGCACATATAACAAGACCTAAGTTTTTTTTTAAAAATTAATGTTTTGAGAACTACATGCAAAAAGAAAAGCGGATGTGGGACTTAAATAAGGAAAGGTGAATCAAAGAAGTAAGGTTACAAATTTTGATAAAATAAGAAACTAGGGCCATAGGGCCTAACACCCTGAGTTGGATGCCCAAAATTTACATAAAGTAAAAGGAGAAAATCAACTCCAGAAAGTGTGCCGCATGTCTGCTGCAGCATCAGGTACTCAGAGAGTGTGCTGCCTGTCTGCTGCAGCACCAGGTACTCAGGCTGTCAGTACACTCGAGCCCATATGAGTCTGAGACCAGGCTGGGAAACAAAGCCAGACCTCACATCGAGCACAGTTTGTAAAGCTAACTAGGGCTAGTGAGATGGCTCACCAGTTAACATCACTTGTTCTTGCAAAGAACCTGGGTTCAATTTCCAGTACCCATATAATGGCTCACAGCTATCCATAACTCCAATTCTAGGAGACCTGATGCCCACTGCTGACCTCCATGAGCACCAGGCACATATGTGGTATATAGACACACATGCAGACAAAACACTTTTATGCATAAAATAAAAAATAAGTAAATAAAAATAATAAAAAGCATGACTAAAGGAGACAGTATTTCCTATATCTAATATCTGTAAAAACCCAATCTGGGAGAAGGAAAGTCCCATTGTACTGCACAGCACACAGAATCACAGCAAGTACTTTGCACCTCACACGGCTGAAGCGCTTTTCAGGCTTTGGTAAAGAACAGCTTTATTTGTTTCTGTTTGCCATCAGTGATGGAAGGTGCCCACACTGCTAATCGCTGGGGTAAACTCAGTCTGAGTAAGGCCCAAGGGCCCTCAGAGATTACGAGATGCTATAGATACCTCATAATCCCCACCTGCATCTCTTTCCACTGGAGAAGCAAGAGACTGCACAAAGGGAAAGGGCTAGTCAACATGCTCATTGATAACAGACTTCCCCAGCATTATGTCCTAAACATAAAATACTCAAAGGTTACTGCTGCCCATCCCTAACTTCTAATGCTACTGTCTGGTGAGATGACTCAATGGGTGAAGGCATTTACCATGCAACCTGGTGACCTAAGCTTGATCCCTAGAACCCACATCAAGGTGGAGGGAGAGTCAACTCTATAAAGTTGTCTTCTGACCTCTACATGCACACTTTGGTGTGTGTGTGTCAAGACACATAACAAGAAATTTAAAACTTTAAATTTGAAAAAGATGATAATCCAAAAATGACAATTTGAGATAGACAAAGTTGGTAGAAACTACTGTCCACTAAAAGAAGTAAACAGATAAATTAGAGAAAGTAGTTTAAATAACTCAATAGTTAATTATTTTAAATATGTTAATACAAATTTTCTTCTACTACCGTGCTGTGCATTTGCTAATTTGTGGTGAGATAAATTGTTTGTTTTAAAACCTAAAGCAATTACAAGGACTCACTTGAACAATCTTCGGTCTCTGAAGGAAAATCTCAGCAGGAAAGTCTTGCATGATCACGTCCTTCAGAAGTTCACATGTATTCCAGATCAGGTTGTGGTTGCTACTTCTCAAAGAGCTGAGACAACAGAGCTAGACGTCAGGAGGAGTCCACCTACACCTGCCTACGTCAGTAATGGCATAACGCCTCCACTGCACCTTAGGTTTAGCAGCGGCATCACTCTTCCTGGGGAAAAACAAGCACACTCCATCCTTGCATAGTAGACTCTGAAGAGCAGCTTCTTCCATATACCTACATTTTATAATACTCTAGAATAGGAACTACATCACAATAACCATTGAGTGTTGAAACTATCAGGTTCTACCAAACGGGATTGGTTAGGTCACACATAACTTTCTAATTAAAATAAAAAGCAAAAGCCTATATAGTGGTAATCATCAAATTCCATTATCTAGTCATCTTCACTGTCCCACATCCCTCAGGTTCTACTTACCTGAGGATGAAGCAATTGTACACAATCTACCTCAACAACTCAGCTGGAGTTAGTCCACCTCTTCCTTGGGTATTAACTCACAACTAATAAAGCACCCAAACACTTTCTAAGTTGGGCACTACCTCTTCAATACTTTTCCCTAAGAAAATGATGGCAGCATTATCAGAAATCACCTGTATCTTGCCTTAACTCTTCCAAATTTGATTTTTCATCTAAATTCACACCTTATCAAGAGGCAACCCATTTATTGTGATTTCAGTGGAATTGTACCAAGTGAATGTGGATATTAAAAACACTCTCTGGAACTAGACAGATAACTCAGTAGTCAAGATTATGTGCTGCTCTTGTAGAGGACCCAGGTTCAAATCTCAGCACCCACATTATCCAGCTCTCAACCACCTGTAACTCCAGCTCCAGGGGATCAGATGCCCTCTTCTGGACTTTTCTGTTTAATTTTTAAGGCAGGGTCTCAACACGTTTCCCTGGCTGGCCTCAAACTCGCAGAGATCCACCTGTCTATTTCTAAAGAATACTTGTATTAAAAGTGTGTCCCACTATGGTCGGTCCTGAAAACAAACCTTAAAAAACAAAAACAACAAACAAAACTCTGCAAATTTATATAGCAGCCCTCTATTTCTGAAAGCAATAAAATCAGTATACACTAGATAAGATCAGTGCAGTTATCGCTAACCTTCTCAACAGTAGCAAGTTTTTCTAATAGAGCCCACATTTTACCATAGATTCTATCAAAAAGATTACTTATATTTAATTTTTTCACTGTTCTCCATGAAGGACACAGGAAATGGAGAATTAATCTATACAGAAAGAGAGAGCATGTTATGAAAGACTATGTAAGATTCCAACCATAAAGAGACACTGGGTTGAGTCAGGTGTAAGCTGTGTGTCTATTACCACAGCACAGGAGAGGAACAAAGTGGAAGGAAGAGTAAGCAGGATCAGATTTTTATGGCTCCAAAGAACCAAAAGACCTGTGCTACATCAGAACTGTACCTTTCGTTGGAGGAGAGAACATGTTTATCTGTTGTGGTCAGAGGTAGCCAAGGAAATACAGAAAACTTCAGCCACTTCACAGTCGGGTTTCCTGCTAAAAGAATAGCAAAACTTTAGATGTCAAAGGATCAAACATGACAGTGTGCAAATAATATCTGTAAGCTGTAAAATGAAGTAAACCCTTCACTCCCACACTGCTTTTAGTCATGGTGTTCTTCACAGCAACACAAGTACAAGAGCGGAACCACAAGAGGACAACCACACACAGAGACCTGGAAGCGAGACTTCTGGAAGGAGAACTCCAAACCGGAATGTCCCAATCCTAGGTCATCTGGCTAGTAGATAAATGCTGATGAAAAGGAAACTAGGCTGACCCTGAGTCTCCAAGTGAAACAGCAGGATTGATGGTCCCATCTCATAAGCTGGAGAGTGAATAAGACCACCTATGTATCATACCTGGTAAGAACCTGTGTTCAACAAACACTGAGTTCTAATGACAGCACCATCACCTGCCTACAGTCACTCAATACACTTAGTAAGGTATAAAACCTGACCATTCAGACTCAAAAACCTCAGCTAGGACAAAGCAGATGAAACATTAAATTCCATGCTAGAGTTTTCCAGACTGACCACAAACTATCTTCAGGACAAGAAAAAAGAATCCATTGACCTTTTATTCACCAATCAAAAACTTCCCTATATATACATACCCACTGGCCCTGGTGGTACTTCCATCTGCTGGATATTACTTTTATCTTGGGGAAAATATCCTGTTAAAACTTCACGCTGTTGTGACAATTCTGAAAAGAAAACACATTACTATGCTATCAATTAACCTGACAAAATAAAATTTATTTTAAATTATATTATTTTCTCTCAATCTTTCAATGATTATTAAAACAAAAAGAAACAGAAAAACAAAAAAGCAATCTAGCTTGTTCTCTGAAACTTTCAAAACAAGAAAAAAGAAATTATTGTTCCCGTAGATACATTCACAGAGGCAACACACACACACACTCAAATGTAATAAAGATTCTAAGAAAATATACAGCAAAATATTAACAAAATTGAATACAGAAAAACAGTTACCAATTTGATCAGTTTGGTAAGTGGCAGAACACAGTACAGGAACTTCTGAAGGAAGAACAAAAAGTCCATCGAGAATGCCATCGATCTCGGCCTGTATGGCTGGCTCCACATTTGGACGGAGCTTAGACAAGAACTCTACTGCACCAAGATCAATCAGGTGTTGGGCTGCTGGGGGATACTACGGTAAAAGAAAAAGTCTTGAGAATAGCCATGAACATAGAAATGTCCTGAACTTCATTCCACCACAACCAAAACATGGTTATTTTGGTGTATCAAATTTTCTGTTTTGAAAACATTGCTGCATTGCTGTGCTCTAGAGTACTTTTGTGAATCAAACATAAAGTAAAAGAGACAAACTTAAGGGTAAGACATCTTAAGAGAAAGAAGCCAGGACTCTGAACACTAAAACTACACACTACCAATCCTTCTTTTATTTTTACATGCTTTATTGTTAAATAGTTCCACCTCAGAAAATGTGTTTCATTATAACACTTTTATACATATTCATTGTTGTGCTTTGTCTGCCCAATACACACATCACACACTAATAGGACCCTGTCTCATAGGTTCCCTTCTACTTCCAAGTCTTTCTTTTATAAATAAGTTACTTTACTGTACTGACACTTTATCCTATCCTTACTGTAAATAAAGATAACAAAGTCACTAGAATTCCCCCAGGAGAATAGTGATTTAAAGATAGAAAAAAAAATGAACTTATACTAGCATTGGTCCTAACAACTAAATTGCTCTTAAGGCAGATAAAGGAACGAAAACCATTGTTTTTAATGGAATGGCATTACATGCAATGTTAATTTAACATATTTAAATATGTTTCCTTTAATACTGAAACGTCTAAACACAGGCGACAAATAATCAGAAACAGAAGATATGAGAACTTAGTTGTTTTACTTCAACGTTCAGTACAATATGAGATTAGGCTATTATGACAAATGACAAGCAATATCTACCCGAGTGAATTAAAATTCAACCTCTCTGATTGTCTGCAACATTATTTTAAATCTCAAGTATGTCTTTCAATAAATGATACATTTACTTTTGACCCTGGCTGATTTATTCCAAAATGTTACCTTAACCAATCTGCTTAAGAAGTTCAGAACCTCCTCTTTCATTGGGACAGATGGGAAATTGAACCATTCGAGCAAATGGAGAAAAAGCAACCTTTCCTGAATCAGGTCAGCATAGCAGATCAAATTGTGCTCGATCTTGCACAGGATACTTTCGAGGGCGCGTTCCCTGATCTCCACCAGCTGATGGCCTGTCAGAGAAGTTGACACAAAGTAATTTTATCTCCCAATTCTGAAGAGACCACCCACCCGTAACTTATTCTAAATGCGCAAGGTTTACTTGGGAGACAATCCGGGGTGAAACCAAGTGAACTAAGTGTTCAGGAGGCCGCAGGTGCACAGTATGAGCACGGTCCGCGGGCTGCAGGGACTAGGTAGGTGAGGTGCCCGCACGACCCCGACGCCGAAACCCAGCACCAACACGCCAAGACCCGAGGGCTCCTCCGACCCTGGGCAACAAAGACAGTTACCAAGCTTCCGGATGAGCCCCGCCAGAACCATCTTGTCTCCACAATCTGCCGCGACCGGAGAATTAAACTGTCGCGCCACAGCCGCCAGCCATAATTAATGTTCCCCGGAAACTCGGCCAACAGTAACAGAGGTTCCGCGATGTCTGCGCTAGACACCCATTGAGTACAGAACATTAGATGAAATGCTTTCAGTGCTTCTGCCACCACATAAGGGTACACTCTCTATAATTTCTACTGCTCATTCTTTAGACCTCAATCTTGGCTCTAAAATGACAGAATCAATAAAAATGTCAAGAGAAGGAAGACGCCTCTTCCGCCAGTGTGCACGTCGGGAGTTGTAGTCCTGGCTCAGCCGGGCTCCCTGCAGGAGTTCCGGACACGCCCCCAACGCTCCTTAGAAAAAAGTTCCGGCTTCCAGGCGCGGGCTCTGAAGCGGGAGCGTTGTCGTTTGCAACAGCCCAAGTCTCTGTGGCTCTTCTCTCCCTCTAAGATGGATTTGTTCAGACCTTAACAATGTAAGACTTCTAGAGCTTGGGTTTTGTTTTATAAAGTAGCCCTTCCAATTCTTTCTGAGTATTAAATGACTCAGCTGTAAAGTGTAACTGTGAAGTTCTGCAGCCTCTGGGATACCTGACCTCAGATGTAAGCAAGCGAGTCACAAAAGGAGGAGGGGGCAAGGGGGAGAAAATAAGAGATGGAAAGACAAAAAAAGGAAAGGGGAACTCCGTGGGAAGATTCTATTTGAATGCTTTCCAGACTGATTTTTCTAACATGCACTGTAATTGATCTCAACGAAAAGAAATTATAAACGATAGTTAGAGCGATAGAGCAATGACACAAGTAAATTTATAAAATGATTTGCATTTCAGAGAGCGTTTGTTTGGTTTGGTTTTTGAGGGGAGGGTACCTATCTTTTCAATCACACCAGGAAGGGAGGGGATGTCTATCAAAATAGATAACGCTTTTTTTTTCCTTGGCAAAAGACCAAATTTTACGGTTAAAGTGCTGATTCAAAGTCACGTCACACCGAATAGTAAGTAAGATAAAAGAAATAACCTTATGATGTTTCTTGTGTCCATAAAAAAGAACAGTGCTACAGGTGTGTGTGTGTGTGTGTGTGTGTGTGTGTGTGTGTGTGTGTTTGTGTGTGTGTGGTGTAAAAAGTGAAACTTGAGTTGAATATTTGATAAATAGAAAATATACTGAGCCCAAAAAGTAGCATGAAGGAATTCCTACCAGAGAAAACCATACCATCACAATGTGGCAGATACAAAGAAAATGAGAAATTGAATGAGGTCATATTACTTTGGAAGAAAAAAGGATAAGGAGGTTGCTGCTAGTTTCTAAGTATTTTCTATCTGGTCTTCCAATAGCATTGTTGGCTTTGGGAGAATATCCTTCTCAATAACTAATTCCAACAATTAATTGGAATCCTAATTTATTTATGAAAACAATGTATAAGAAGAGAAAACAATAAAGATTGTTAAACAAAATAGGCCCAATCCAACAAATATGTAAAAGGTATTTGTCTCTTTGGCAAGCTTATGTTCTATATGTCTTTCAAGAAGTTACCCAAATGCCAATATATGTTATTTAATAATAAAGGTCACAATTTATTAATAATATTGGTCACTAAGAAGGAAAAATGGTTGAAGCCTGAGGTTTCATTCCCCACTTATGAATTATCCAAGTCAAGCACCATAACTTCATGCTATGAATTCACACAATATTTAATTTTTAAAAGCAGCATAAAATTCTAGCTTATCCTCCCAACACAAAAACAGAAAGCTGAGAAATATTTTATCCCATTTTGAAGTGGAAGGATTGGAACAAAATTGATCTTTACATTTCCAAAAGCAGAGCCACATGAATTTGAATCTTGCCTCCATTGTACAGTTATTACAAATACAAATGTTTCTTAATTATAGGTATCAGAAATAGATACAACTATGATTAACTGTCTATCTGAATACAGTGCATCAATACAATTTTTTTGGAAAAGAGTAGTTTTTTCAACAAATGGAATAACTCAGTGTCCACATGGGAAATCGTACCTTATATTATAAGGATAATTGTCCAAAATATGCCAAAGAACTAACTGCATAAACAAAACTATGACAATCTTAGGAAAAATATCAACTATAAATATTTGTGATTGTGAACTAAGAATTGTTTTCTTGTATGTAGCATCAAAATTGCAAGTAATGAACAGGACTGATTAGCCCTCAGAATTTTTTTGTGTGTTTATGAGGACACTACCATGAAAATGAAAAGGCAGACAGTCCACAGAACATGAGAAAATATTTGCAAATCATATGTCACATGAAGATCTATTGTCCTGAATTTATTTTTCAAATTCTTAGAACACAACAATAAAATGAACTCAACAAGAATTCAACTCAAAAACAGGACAAAAATGGACAAAAAGATCAGAACAGACCTTTCTTCAAGAAGATACATAAATGACCAACAAAAACATGGGAAGGCCCAATGTCAACAAAACAGAATTATACTATAGCTGCATCAGAAAATGAGAGACATAGTATTGCTGGTGAGTATTTTGAGGAACTAGAAACCTCAGACATTCCTTTTGAAAATATAAAGTGGTGGAGGGTTAAGGAAAAGAGTTTGAACTCTAAACCTAGAATTACCATGCAGCCTAATTCTACTCCTGAATATATACAAGCATGCCTTGTGTGTGTTTGTATGTCTTCAACGCCAAAATAGCTAATAAATTCTATATTTCTCATTGTTTTGAGAAGCTCGACGAACTGTCATACAGCTCTGTTCCATCCCACCAGACATATGAGGTACCCCTTTGTCTACCAGCTCCACACCATGTATGCTGCCTTCCCACTCAGTACTAGTAGCTGCCTAGTTTATAAGACAAACTACTGTGGTATCATATGCTTGTGGTCAAGAAACTATGACATATCAGAGAGAAAAGAAACCAAACACTTTTCAGCATTACTGTTTACAAAACTGAAAATAGTATCTATCATCCAATAAGGAATATATAAAATATAGATTGCCCATCTGATGGGATGTTCTTCACTTGAAATAAGAATTGAAGCAGTAGCTTTACATAGTAGAAATGAGACCTTTACAATGCTATGTTTTTTGGAGAAGAAAGTCATGAAAGTCTAGCTGTTGTACTTCCACTAATTCAGGCTGATGTACCATACACTGGGTGACTTAAACAAAGAATATTCTCCCAGATCTGGAAGCTGAGAAGTAGCGGAGAAGGCACAGAGAGTGCCTTTGGTGAGAGTGTCTTCCTGACCTTCCCTCAGTGCATGGGAAGAGGGAGAGAGAAAGGGGGGGGGGGGGGACCTCTGGAAAATCAAGTTGTCTTAAAAGATCTATTTATAAGCTCCTGAAGGGGAGAACAAGCAAATGTTCATTCATTTATAAATCTATAAACAATGGAAGGATAGAAAGAATAAATTATATCTATACAACACGTATGATAAAATTTAACATTTAAGGAGGTTCCAGGTGTGGTGGTCCATAAACTTTAATCCTGCACTCACAAGGCAGACTCTGTGAGTTTGAGGCCAGCCTACTCTATATAGTGAGTTCCAGGACTGTTAGGGCTATAGAGTGACCTGTCTCAAAAAACGAAAAAAAAAAAAGTGAAGTGAAAACATGTTTAATAAAGAAGCCAGTTATAAAACCCTATACATTTTTGACTGGGGAAATGGCTTAATGGGTAAAGTATTTGTCATGCAAGCCTAAAGATATGAGTTCAAATCCCCCAGTCCCCATGTAAAAGTCAGGCCCCCCTGGAGTGCACTTGCAACCACAGCATTGGAGGAGTAGAGATGCTGACTCCTGGCTTGCTGCCAGTCAGCCTAGCCAAATCATTAACTCCAAATTCACAGAGAGACCCTGTCTTTAAAAAATGAGGTGAAATGTTACTGGAGAAGACACTCAACATTGACCTCTGGCCTACACAACACACACTCAAGCACACACACACACACACCACCATATGCGATTACATGTTGTGAAATGACCTGTTAGGCAAATGAATAGAGACAGAGTATAGTTGTTGATTGAATTCTGGCTTCTTTGGGAAACAGAGTGACACTTCCCAAGAGGAGGGGATTTCTTTTGAAATGAAGATATTCTCAAATTGGCAGTGGTGATGATAGTACATAGTTGTAAATATATCAAACACCTTTAAATTATGAACTTCAAGTTAAGGGATTGTCTAGTAAAGAACTCACCCCTCGACAAAGTAACATAGAAAGAAATACAATGGGGGACTAATACAGAAACAGAATTTCATTTTGTAAACAACCTACTTTGTGACAAGACCAAGACAGAATGTGAATGAAAATTTATTTTCTGAGACTGTGTGAAACTTAGCTGTCATCCTCTAGTGGCAGGGAGAGCCAGGCCTGACAATGTGATGTATTAATAAGGCCCTTGTGTTTATGTTAGAGCCACTTTGCTGTTTCTCTCCAGTATCTGCAAATAGGAGATGTGTCTGGCCCGTGACTCTAAGGTACAACCCTACATCGCTGTGGGAGCACATTCCACTCCTTCAGCCAATAGCCTTTAAAATACCAGCCTCTTGGGTGTGCTCTCTCATTCTGTAAAAGCAGCTGTTTAGTGTGCACTCCTTCTCTTGCTTCCGGCTCCCGCTTCTGGCTGCTAGGCTCTGTTCCTGTTTGCGCAGAGGACTGTTATCTAGCACAGAAACCTGTAAGTTTTCCCTTCAATAAATAATCCTTTTATTGTTCATAATTCTGAACTGGTGTGGGATTATTTTGTGACTTCCATTATCACTACATAGTCATTCCCATTGAAAATGAAGCCTGTGTGTGTTTTCTTCACAGACTATGAGGTTTAATTAGTTAATGATAGAAAGCCCTCAATGAAGAGTGCCATGTAAATTCATGTAAATATTCAGTAATATTGTTGTCATGCTCACCAATTTTCCATCATGTAAAGTTACATAACCTAATCATGACAGTGATAGTGTGTAGATATATCATTCCAGGCGGGAGTTATGTGTTAGGGAATATTATTTAAGGTGTGTTGCCTTTGTTTATGCTGCGTTTGTTTAACTCTCTGAAGCTGTGGTTCTTTGCCTGTCTAAAACACCCAATGTCTAATAAAGAGCTGAATGGCCAATAGAGAGGCAGGAACAAGGATAGGTGGAACAGGCAGGCAGAGAATATAGAGAAAACAAGGAAGAGAAAGAGCAAGATAGAAAAAAGAGAGGAGGACCTTGGGGGCCAGCTAACCCCAGACACAGAGTAAGAGTGAAAGTAAGGCATTCATAAGTAAGAAAAAGAAGTTGGAATAATGTAAGAATAATTCACTATATCTAGAAATAATCCTCCATGTGTGGTTTATTTGGGAACTAGGTGGTGCCCCCCCCAAAATAAAACAAAGTATAAAGAGTTAAAAAAACAATAAAACAACGGTTACTTCCAGAATGAAAAGAAGCATTCTTTAGCGGTCTAGCACACATATGGGGTCCCTGAGATCTTTGCATGGCTTTCATGCTCGTAGCATCTCTTTACCTATTTTCAACACTAACTGACCTTCACTTGCGCTCCAGCTGAATGTAATCTCTGCGGTGAAGTTTGGACCCTGAGCCTGATGAGTCTGTAAATAAAATGCAATTCTACTAATTTCTATAGAATGTTCTATGTTACTGTAGATAATTTTCCATGTTACCTGGATTTGAAATTCGGGATTCTCCAAGGGTAGTGGAGAGAAGTCTGTTAATTGGCTAACCTAAAAATGCAACTAAGAGTTAACCATAGTAATTTTTTTAAAAAGTGTTAAGTCTTATATTAATTTGTGAAGGTAGTCTTGTATGTCATTTGGATAGATTGAAACAGTTAACTTTCAAATGACAAAAGGATTCTTGGAAACTCTCCTCTCCTAGAGCCAATATCTGTAATCTAATAATGCTTTTTATTTATAGCAGTTTCAGATATCACATAGACCCAAGAAGTTTGGTCCTCAAAAGGTCTATATCTCTAACTACTTGAAGGCTTCCCTATCCTTTTCTTTTTTTTCAGGCTAGCCTCCAACTCATTGTGTAATTGAGTATGACCTTGAGCTCCCGATCTTCCCACACGCCTCACTTCTGAGTGCTAAGATTATAGGTGTACAGGACCTTGTGTGCTGAAGACTGAACCCAAGACCTTGTCCATGTTAGCCCAAGCACTTTGCCAACTTAGCTACATTTCATACCCACTCTTCATAGGAAGATGCTCTGTGACAAATGGTGAGTTAATACTCTAATTGGATAAACAAATAAGCTGTCTGTTGATGCTGAAGTAGGTCATTTCTGCTGAGAGCGAGATTTAAAGTCATGAATCATAAGAGACCTTATTTGAAAAGAGATTTTTTTATGAGAGTGGATTGCTGTACTATGTGTATTCTCAATCCCAGCAGTAGGGGGGACAGTTCGCTTAAATAGTCCTACTGAAGGCTCTGTGGTTGTCGACTCTAGACTCATTCTATTCATTCGCATCCTCCAATCCTATCCTTGTATTTGACTTCCCTGAATCTTGACAGCAAACAGCCCACGTGATCATGTCTCCAGTTCCTCCTTCTAACTTCTCAGAGGCCTCTTGAGCTCACTGACAAGTCTTCTTTAATCTGAATATCATGGGGAGGTGCTGAACAAACCCTGGAAGGATGTTCATGCCTGTCCATAGTACAAATTCATGCCTCTCCAAACCCAGCACTGACAAACACTATCACTTTTATCCCTGCCATGTCTCTTTTATACAATTCCTCAATCCTTATCCTCCAGAGCCATGCTAGTCTCAACCTCTAAAACAACAAAATTTGCTTGCTTGGGTTATTTGACTGCCTAAATTGTGGACTTACATAAATACATGTGCCCCTTCAGACTGGTTGACCGCAAGAAACCAGCACAAGCTTGTAAAGTATAGCTCAGATATTATTATATCACCCCTCCATGTTCCACTGTTTCAAATACTCAAAGCCTTCCATGATTTGGAATAGAGATGGCACTGAAGATTCAATTCCAGACACAGACCAGCCCTTTCTCTAACTCCTCTCACTCTGTTCCCACACATAGTGAGTCACTGTATACCAGTCACTCTGGTCTTGTTTGAAGCTCTAACTTTCCCTGTGTATCTTTCTAATGCACGCCCTTTGCACAGTTTTAGCTTTTGCTTGAAGTACCCTTTTGTCCCACGTTTGTCATATGAGTTTCTTCTAACCTGTCCTACCTTCAGAGATTCTAATGTTACCTCTTCAGAAAAGCCTTTTCTGGTGTCTCCAGTCAGTTAAAAATCATGTGGTTCACTCACACCACAATATAATTCTGCTTTGAGGTCCATCACACTTCCAGATTTACATTTATTCATAGAGCTTACGTTTTTACTTTGTGTGTGTATGTGTGTATTCAGTGTTCCAGTGGATGCAAAAGGCAACTTTGAAGAGTTGGTTTGCTCCATTGAATCTTTGAATCCCAGGCATCATACTCAGGTAACAGGGCTTGATCCTTCTCATGCTGATCATTCTTGCCAGCCCTCATGTTTTACAAAGATTAAATCACCTCTGAGGGCTTGACTTTCATGTTGTCATGAGCCCCATGGGCTCACCTCCAACTTGCCATCACATGAGTGTTTGGGTTTTAACATATGAATTTGGGAGTAGGACAAAAAGTTTCTGCACCCCAATAAACCTCTCCACCGATGCAATAATCCAAATCAAACCAAATAAGCTAAGCCCAGGTTTAATAAATACAAATGCCCCTGGATGGTTTTCCAGCCCCCCAGAAAGCAGACTGGAAAGGAAGACCAAAAAACTACTTGTTTGTTTTCTGAGGGGCAGTTTAAATACCCTGTGGGAGTGGCCTTGAGCATCTCTGGGGAGGGGTAATCATTTGGTGGGCTTTCTTGGGGGGCAGAGTCTGGACTGAGGCATCTCCTGGTGGGGGGGGCTTGGGGTGGAATCTCTACCCAAACATTCTAGGGTCTTTGGCTATATGAATGCCAGGGCCTGGAGTGAGGCCTTCACCTAAACATAAGGCACAAGAGAAAGAGAAAAATTGTCTAGAATTTCTCCAAAACTATCATACAAATACTAAATAAGCACACAAAGAGATGTTATTATTATACATGACTAGTCATTAGATAAATGTACACCAAAGCCACAATAAAAATCTGGAGAAAAGCTGGGCAGTGGTGGCGCATGCCTTTAATCTCAGCACTCAGGAGGCAGAGGCAGGCAGATCTCTATGAGTTCGAGGCCAGCCTACTCTACAATAGCTAGTTCCAGAATAAGCTCCAAAGCTACAGAGAAACCCTGTCTCAAAAAAACAAAAAATAAACAAACAAATACTCTGGAGAAAGAGCTCAATGGTACAGTGTTTGCATGTGTAAGGCCCTGGGTTGGCTCCCCAGAACACAGTGTGTCACCATTTTACATCCATTTAGAAGTCAACCATCAAAGTAAATATAAAATAACACATTTTAGCAATGATGTAAAGAAATTACAAGACAGTACTTTTGTACTTTTAAAAGGAGTGTAAAATGGTGTAGTCACTACGGACAGAAATATGGCTACCTTTCAAAAGTATAAACATATAATTATCATTTGTTTTAGCGATATCACTTCTGGGTATATACCTAAAAGAATTGAAGTCAATAACTCAAGTGGATACTTGTAAACCTTTGTACTCAGCAGTATTATTCAAACAGCCTCATGTAGAAGAAATGCAATTTTTTATTGGCAGGTGATGGGTAAACAAAATTTGGCCTGTATAGGTAATGAAATATTATTCAGCCTTAAAATTGAATTGTGGAAATGCTACAGTATCAACAAACCTTCACTATACTGTGATAAGTAGGGTCACCTCTCACAAAATAATAAGTCCTGTGGTTTTGATGAGATTAGGAGACAGAAACCTCAAAAGTTTCTTGTCCTTGACCAGAAACTGATTATGACCTTGGTTCTGTCCTAACTTGTAGCCAGGAAGGCCAAAAGGGTCCTCGGGTTCCTGTTCTGGATTCTTGTGTTCTTCTGTTTTTACTCTTCCTAGATAAACCTTATTCTTGAAAGCCATTATGTTAGACTGTGGCTGAAATTGAGAGGTATTCAGACACCTCTGGAATGAATCAACTGGAATGAACACTCACCCATACCTCAACCCAGTTTCTGCTATAAGACCTTTAATGGCCCCTAGAAAAGCAATTCAATAATATCCCATTTGTGGAGGGCCAGTCCAGCTACACAGCAACTCTGCCTTCCTTCTTTCTCTTAAATAACCCCTCACACCTATAACTCTACACTAAAAGTCCTCTCTAAACTCAGCCTCCTGTTCTCCATGAAATTCATATTTCAAATTTCCACTGACTTGGTGGAAGCCATCCGTGGCAACTTGGCAGAAGTTTTGTGTGACCACTGACTTCTGGCATTTCAACTCTTGAGTAAAAGCTCACCTAAAGCTTGGAAGCCTGTTTACCCTCAGTAAGGATTCCCCTTCCCAATGTCTGCTTTACTTACAGTATGTGAAGATATTAGAATAGTAAATTCATAGAAACAGAAGACAGTTTGTGCAAGCTAGAAATACAGGGAAGTTAAAGAACATGGGAAGAAAAGGGAGTCTCTCAGCCCCCATTTGGCTTACATTTTAGTGGCTAAAAATAATAAATGTCAGCACAATGGAAAACAAAAACAAAAATACATTGCTATGAAGAACATCTAGATAGAGACCGTGCTTCTATTATGAATGCTATCTCAAACAAAAGAATTAAATCAGCCCAGGAGCCATGCTTAACACAAAAACATTTATGACATTCAACTTTTACTCTTCTCAGACCTGTCTGATGCATGATTATTAAAAGCTCAGAGAAATTGGGATTCAACGTGAAGGTCCAAAAAGCAAAACTGCCAGCCAAAGCTCATACCTCTACCTCAGTCTGAAACGATGCTTCTGCCTCCCAGGATCTCAGAATAAGACAGACTGAGAGCCGTCTCCTCCCATTTTACAATTCTCTCTAGGGCTTGGATTAAGACAGGTCTAAAGGTGTGCAGCACTGGGATTAAAGGCATGTATCATCTAGTTTCCATGGCAACTAGTGCGTCTACTGGGATTAAAGGTGTGTGTTACCACTGCCTGGTCTGCAAGGCTGACCAGTGGAGCTGTTTAACTTTCTAATCTTCAGGCAAGCTTTATTTATTAAAATACAAAAAGAAATGTCACTATACTTGTCTTGTCCATAGACTTGAACAATGTACCTCACAAAACATCTTACAATTTCATTTCCTTTTCAAAAAATAGTTTATTTTTATTATTTTATTTTTACTTGTTTGAGTGTTTTGCCTGCATGTATGTTTGTGTACCACTTGCATGCTTGATGCCTATGGAGGTCAGAACAGGGTTTTGGATCACCTATAACTGGATCTACAGATGGGTGTGAGCCATCATGTGGGTACAGGGAATCAAATCCAGGGCTCTGGAAGAGCAGCCAGTGCTCTTAACCACTGAACAATCAATTTTGTTTCCAAAAGGACATTTTTTAAGATGTTGGTAGAAAGTGATTCAATAGTAAAGAAAAAGCCAGGGCTTCATGTATTAAAGGTGAAGACCTGTTTTAGAACCTAAAAAAGACCAACCTGGAGCTATAATATGACTGTGATTTATTGAGATGGTTAATATTGTCAGTTTGATGGAATCTAGAATTACTTGCGAGACAAGCCTCTGAGCACAGTTGTGCAGAACTGTGTTTAGTTAACTCTGGGCATTCCTGTGGCAGATTAATTAGATTAGGTTAGCTTCTGAGCATGCCTGTCAAGGATTATCAATTCAGAAGCTCTGGCTCTTGTCTTGTTCGTGGGTGGCACCATTGAATGGACTGGGGTTCTAGACAGAACAAAAAGAAACTTGTGAGCTGTAGATAGCAATGTTCTCTCTTGCAATGTCCAGACAGGACAAGCAGGATACAAGAAAAAAGACTGTCAAATCTTGCCAAGACAGGGTAAAATGGTTTTGGAAAACTTCCTGCCTCTGAAAATGGTCCTTCAGTTACTCTAGGCCTTAGCCACAATTGGTTGCTCCAACATTGCAAATGAGACTTTGGGTGATTGTCCAGGTAGTCAGTTGTCTCTGTCATTTGTTGCACATTTTGGAAGTTGCTTGATTGCTCTTCCTGCTTACTCAAGTCATATTATTTCCCTTCTCGGATCTTCGATGGTGCTGAAGACTAGATAGTCATAGTTACTTTCCTCTCATGACTTGGCCAAGTTATTTATAATACAAGACTTAGACTCCTTAGGATAGGATAATTATTGAAACATTCATCACATGCTTCTTGCTTGATATTGTTTATGGTTGTAATTCTAATTTTTATACTTGATATTTGTTCTTACTGTATATAATTTTGTATTAGGCTTAGAACCCTCTTATTTAAACAAAAGGGGGAGGTGCTGTAGGAACTCTTTCAGCCAATAGCTTTTATGTTACCCGCCTACTTGGGCATGGCCTCTGATACTATAAATGTTGATGTAAAGCATGCTCGTGCTCTCTTCTGGCTGCTGGATTTGGTTCCTGTTTTTCTGTTCAAGCAGAGGACTGCAATCTGTGAGTCTATCCCTAAATAAATAATCCTTTGTTATACTCAATTCTGAGTTAGTGTGGGATTTCTTTTGAGCGTCCGTCTCCAAAGACACACACAAATTAATTTATTCCAATAATAACTACTCACAGATCACTCATTACACATCACACAGCAAATAAATCTATATAAATGTATATATGTAGAATATATAATGGCAATGTAGGATTTAAGAGGTGAGGAGGGTGAAGGAGTTTCAGATAAGCTTGGAAGGACAAAGCTGAGAAGCTAATAGAAAAATAAATGAGCCTCTGTGGGGATGAGAAAACAAACCAGATGGGCTTTCTTCAGAGGCACTGCATCTGCTGTTGCAGAGTTCAGCAATGAGGTCAGATTGAACTATAATGTTGAGTCCATCTACAGAGGCAAAGGGCGAGATTGTACAAATGGGTCAGTGAACAATTGGATGGATTACAGGCCTAGGTGGGTGAATAGGAGGATCAACTGAATAAGCCATGTCAACATGGAAATAGAATGGGAATAACATTCTATGAGTCACAACAAGGCTCATAAAACAGAAACAGTCAGGAGTTCTCTGCCTGTCAAACCCTTGAATCATACACCTGAAAGACATCCTGGGATGTCAGATGACAGGGTCATCACTATCACTGTGCTCTTTATGGAGCACAGACAAGGAAGTTATACTTTTGTTTTCATGTCTGCTTTTCTTGATATGGTTTTAATAGATTCATGAGTTTCTATGGTCCCAGTTCACGCCAGAAATGTATAGTTTAACCCCCTTCCAGAAATAAGGCATCATCTATCAGTCTGTGATGCCAGGGAGTTACCAGACAAAGGCTGCTCTCTATGTGTCCACATAGGTGCTGAGTCATCCTCATCCTCAAAATGAAGTCAAAATCTGTTCTAAAATGGAGTCTGATTGGGCACAACAATATCTGGAAAACCTCAAGTTTATACAATATAGGGTAAATTAGGGCGGGACACAGCCTGATCTCAAAATACATACTTAACATGGCGAAGTTATTGTTATATCCAATTTACCAAAATTTTGAAAACCACAGGAGAAAAACAAGTTTCAAAAGAAAAAAATGGCTGGTTACTTCCTCCAGGGTCATATTACAATTCTGTGATTTTGCCCAAGGTGACCCTTTATGACTAACCAGTAGAAAAGAGAACTTTTGACACTTGATAGAAATGAGGCTTGAGGGAGACCTAAGTGCTGAGGATATTCTCAATCAGTTCAAGAGCCTCAAGAGGGATGTTCAGAATACGAGGCTTCAAAATAAATTTAGAGGTTGTGCTTATGATTTTATTCTTTTAACTCAATAGACTTAGATCTCCTGTGTGTCAGTTAGACCCTGGCTTGTTTATAGTTTTTATGGATGTTTTCAGATTTGCACTCTTCTAAAGACAAGGCTTTCAAGAGACTCACAAAGCATTCTATCCACCTGCCAAAAATAAACAAATCTAGTCCACTCTGTTCTTTTTCACAGGAAGAAACCGAGATGTGAAGAAATGCTACTTCCAGCCCAAGATCACAGAGTTAGTAACAGTAGGTTCTGCTTCCATTTTGTAAGAAAGTATTTTGGGTTTCAGGTGATTTCCCCATTGGGAATGTTTCCGTTTTTTAAGAGGACATTGCTGGAACCAGCTGTCCTTGGAACAAAGGAGTGGATTGAAAGCACCCCTGCCTCTACTGGTGCTGCCTTTCATGATCACAAGACGAGCCCTTAATGAAAAGGGGAGAAAGGTGCCTGGAATAGAAACAAAAGAAAAGTACAGGAGTTGCTTACAGGGACTGTGGAGTGGAGGCACAGGCCTAACTCTGAAGGTCCTTGTATCTAAAGGACTCCCCTGAGATGGTAGCAGGAACTAGATGCATTGTATTCATATCACAGCACAATCTAGCTGCTGGGCTGGGCACAGCATGATCTGCCTTAAGAGGAGAGAAAGAAGAAAATAGAGAGCTATTCACAGTGGGGCCTTTCCGGAACAAAAGAGAAGGAAGAAATTTGGGCCGAGCACAACAAACAGAAAGATCAACCTGCAGTGTGATAAAGCAGGAAGTGGGCTAAGAAATGTAAACCCTTTTCTTGATGAGAAGTAGCTTTGTTTCAGTAATCAGATCCTTTCCCAGGAAAGCAGGTGCTTTGTAAACTGGTCCGAATGAACACAAGTCAGTAGGTTTGAAACCTTACAATGCCAAAGCACAGAATAGTTAAATCAAATATGAAGGGGCCACAGTAATTCAGTAAATAAAGGCACCATGCCCAGAAACTTTGCAACATCTCAAAACATTTTGCTAAATGATAGAATACTTAAAAGAAGTGTTAGCTGAATTAGTAGATTAGAATTGTCCACTAATTTAATTGATCTCCCAACTGAAAGCAATACTTGGTAGCAAAGAGTCTGTTCCAGATACCCAGGGAGCAATGGCACCAGCCAAATCAGACACAGTTTAAGCTAATCTTCTCTACATTTCCACAGTGGTGATGAGGGGTGGGGGCAGCTTTCATCTTAGAGGGAATAAGAGATACTTGACTCTAGATACTTGTCCTCAATCTGTGGGTCATGCCCTCTTTAGGTGATTGAACAAACCTTCCCAGGGGTCATATCAGATATCAGATATTTACATTAGGATCCATAACAGCAGAAAAATTACAGTTATGAAGCAGCAACAAAAAATAATTTTATAGTTAGGGGTCACCACAACATGAGGAACTATATTAAAGAGTAGATGCATTAGGAAGATTGAGAACCGCTGCAATAGAACCAAATTTAAATGACCACGGCCAGAGAACACAAATTATGATTTCCCCTGATTCCGTGTTCCAATGTGGAAGCAGTATCAGTTTAACACAACAGTCACTATTTAAGGCAATTTTAAAATATACCAGTGGGTGCATTAGAGAAGCTGTTACAGCTAGATGTGGGGAACTTTGCTAGAGACCTCAGATGCTATCTGATGACATTTTAGTTTGAGAGTGGAAGTTAGTGGCTTGCTGAATCAATGGATTACAAAATGTTTTGAATTTATTATTCACACAGTGTCAGTTCCAACCCCAAGGTGGGCAAGAAATGGCTGTGGTGGAGGGAGGCAGTAAAGCTAGCCCGAAAAAGGTAATTAACCTCTGGACGTGCAACACCCAACCTCTCCACGTCATTGAGTTCTAATCAGTCAATGAGCCTTTTCAGACACAGCTTCTCCTGGAATTCTAGTTGGTGATAACTATAAATCCACCACTTTCAGGAACGGTGGAGGGCAAACCTAAGAAAGTGTGGTTTGTTTTTAGTTTGTGTCCATTAAATGAACAGTTAAGAGGTTATGGAGACAGGAGAGAAAAAAATTAAGGAGACATGGGTAAAGAAAGAAGCCCTCACACTGGGATGCTTTTTCTGCTGGCTGAAAGTCAAGAAATATCAACAGGACAAATAAAACCAAGATCGCCTACAGAGATAACACTGGTTTTCCCAAAGACATCTCAAACAATGGTGTTCGAAACAGCAAATGAACTACTGTCACGAGCACGCTATGCCACGTGCATGAATGGACACATCCATCTTCCCACAATGTCAGAATTTATAGAATAACAACAAAGTCACAAGCTACAGATGCTACTTTCCTTGGCAGTACTTTGCCAACTGTACTGGTTTCTTTTGATACCTAGTTGAGTAAACACAGGCTCTTTTATTCCAATCTTAACTAAGAGTAGTAGCTCTCAGATTGCACACCACACATCACACAATATCTATACATGCATTTAGTCCTATTGGCTACAGAATGGCTGCAAAAGGGTTAACGAGATGACCACAGGAGTCAAGGAGGTCCAAAGAGGCCTCACTGGGAGATACCCAGGAGGTTGGTGCAGAAGCAGAGTGTTCCAAGTGCTTAGATAAGATGTGAACATGCATGGTTGGAGGCACTGGTCACGTAGTCAAGCCAAGCCCCGGTATCTGGGTTAAGTTAAGCCTCAGGGACAAGTAGAACTCCAGAAGCAATCTGTGCAAATGTGGGGGCCATAGAGGCAAAGGGAGAACCAGGTTCAGGTGGACTACTGGGCAGATCTACAGGTGGGAATTCATGCAGGCCATCTCTGAAGTGGAGACTGAGATGAAGCTGGTAGGACATTAGAAATTCTCTATCTGTCCATTCCTTAGTTCATATACCAATGGTGAATACCAGGTTGGCAGGGGGAATCATCATTACATCATCTGATATCCGTTGGCTGGGACCGGTTGAGGGTGTTGTAGCTGTGCCTTGGTCTGGTGTGTTAAATAAGTTCTCAAGCCTGGTTTGCCTCACATGATTTTAATACACCCATGTGACTCATATTGTTCCAAATGACTTTGGTAAGTTTATAGGGTGTCATCCATTTGCTTGTAGGAATAGGCTAATCAGTTTTGCCCCCTAGACAGTACCACACACAGGTTAATGTCAGGTGGTAGTGTTCACGGGTCTAACAAAGTAAAGTCACCTTGCCTCTGCATTTGCATTCTCAATGGAGCCAGATGTTGCTTGTAGATAGTCTCTCAGGGCAAAGAGAGTTTATGGAGAAGTTTAGAGTGTGGCAAAGTCAGGTCTCAAAAACTGTGTTTCCTTAGGGGCAGACTGTTTAACCTACGAGCACTTCTCTCTTGTCCGTAAATATAAATAGGACACCTCACAGATTTCATGTACAAAGCAAAATCTTTTTATGTAAGAGAAAAGAGTAAACCTATTCATCTATTTACTTAATTTTTGAACTTTGCTTAGTGTTTAAATCTTATTATAAGTTACAGTTTTTGAACAATGTAATTTTTAAAATCCATAATTACACACACACACTTTATTGTAAAGACACAAATGTGACTCTCTTGAGGAACCCATTTCCATGTCTTGAGTGTATAACCTTTTTAAGCTTCTCTTTGTGTATAAATACTTAAATCTAAAGTGTGTGCTATGTCTTACAAATGCTTTATAAATTTACTAACTTTGCTTTACTCTGATTCAAGCTGAATTGGTTCTGTGGTGTAAGGATCCAGTTTTACTTGGTGAGGAGGAAGAATTGTCAGGGCACTGGCAGTAATGGCAGCATTAGGTATAATAGATTGTTTTGACTGGATCTTTATGTGAAAGTCTATGGATTTTCTACCCCATGAAAAATAAAAATCAGTTCATACAATGTCAGATATGCAGTAGTTTTCTGCCAATAAGTTTTACGTGTGCACATCCACAAAGGCACATGTATGTGCATGAGCTGTGAAGGTCACATATTAATGCCAGATATCTTTCTCTATTGCTCTCCTCTTATTTTTGAGACATCATCTCTCACTTACTGTGAAGCCATCAGTGAACTAGATAGACTAACTGGCTAGCTAGCTCCAGGCACCCCAGCAATGGCGTTATAGGTGTTTACTGTACTGCACAACACTTTATGTGGGCACTGGGGATGCAAACTCGGGTCCTCACGGCTCTACAGCCTGTAGTTCACTCCCTGAGCCATCTTCCCAGATACTCCTGATATATTTTAAACAACTACATACTGTTGAGCTATATCCATAGTAATGGATAGCATGAATTAATTTCAATGATAATTTAAAGGACGATAAAGATTTGTATGGAAGAAAATATAAGTAGCATTATATACATAGGTGTTACGTGAGCTGCGTAGCACTAGAAACAGCAGAACTGTTAGGAGATTAACGCTAGCATCACAGCAGACCTTAGTACAGCAGCATGACTTCTAGTTTCATAAAATATACAAACGATCCCATGTGACAATTTTAGATGTTTTTTAAAATTTACATTTAAACGCATATGTATGTGTTTGTGTGCATATGTGTGTGTGTGAGATGCACTAATCACGCCAGCACACGTGTGTGGTGGTGAGAGGACAACATATAGGAATTAGTTCTCTTCCATCATGGAGGTTCAGGGAGGGGAGAGTGAATTTGAGGTCATCAGGTTTGGTAACAAGTGCCTGTACAGTGTGATTATTTTAATGACCAAATAAAGCAAAGTCATTTTTACAATTTTTGTTAGTAGTGTCTCTGAGTTTTTGAGTAACATTTATTGTCATAAAAATGTTTGAAATTTTTTTTCAAAGGTAGGAAAATAGAAAATCCTTTAACTTCTTTTCTGTGTTTTCTCATTTCTACTGCCCCAGGTTTATAATGAAATGATAGCCCTATTTTTACATCAAAACTGTGTTATTATACCTCACTTCAGTAATAAATTCAACATTATGCTACATGTCCTATAGAAGTACTCTAAGAATTGCCTAATAATCTAAGTTATTTATTATGGCAAAAAGTAAAATATTTGAATATAAAAGTGAACAAAATAACATTAAAAGTTACATATTTGGAAGTATAAAATTTCACTGTAAGAAATTTGAAATACCAAAATAATGGCATCTTGATATACTGTATCATAAATTGGAAAACTTTATATAATTAAGATGGGAATACTCACAAATTAATCTGCATATTCAAAGTAATCTCTACAAAATCACAGCAACCCTTTCTTCAGGAATAGACAAAGAATGATCTTACGGTTCATATGAAGTTCCAGAGGATCATACCACCCAGATATTATTGAAATGGAATAAATTTGGATGACTCATACTCTACAGTTTCATAATCAACTATTAAGCTATGGTAACCAGTGTGGTGTTGCCATAAGAAAGATCAGTTCAGATTAATGGAATAGGACTAAGAGAATAAGACAAACATTAGGGTAGAGGAAAATGTGAATCCAGCCAATTTTGAGAGAACTTTCTCATGACCTTTCTTCATCAAACAAGTTTTGTTTCTTGTTTGATTTGGTGTTTTGAGATGGGGTCTCTGGATGCAGTTCACGCTGGATTTAAATTATGGTAGTCACCTGACTGATCCTCTTGCATGCTGAGGTTAGAGCTGTGTGCCACCAAGCCTGCCCTACTTTCGGCCGTATGACACTCTAAGAAAGTTCTAGCCCTACTATTTGAGTGCTTTTCACAGCTGAGCCATTTGGATTCTTTTCCTTCTAATATGACTGTTGTGGTTGAGGATAGAACTCCCATGAGTTATTTCTAGAGACAACTTAATATAAAGGTTAGATAACCAGGTCTAAAAACTATCAGCTACATTTAGAAGCACAGAAAAGATTTTTAAAAAGAGAACAACGAACACCAAAGTTATAATAGCAGTGGAGAGTAGAAGGTTCACTCTCTATGTGAGCTAAAGTGAAGCTATTTTTTTCTAAAGTGAAGAGGAGGGCCCCCGTGGAGTTGAAGCCCAGGCGCTGAGAAGGGTACATGTCCAGTAGGGCCTGAATCTGGACATATGAGGACTTATGAGGGTGGATGGAGTCTGTTCTGGGATTAGAAAACTAATCCAATTCACTCTGTGCATCATTTACTATTGCTCAAGTGAGGTATTGCTAGGGTAATGTTCACAGCAAGAGAAGCAGATGAGGAGTTCACAGGAGAACCCCCTTCTTCCTTGAGGCCTCTATCCAAACATTCCTAAATACAGGACCAACATGGTAAAGCAGAAATGTGATTTAGTGATACATGGCCCCCACATTCCTAACACCAACACAAAGTGTGGCCTGGAAGTAGAAACAGTCGCTCAGCCACTGGCACAACAGCCCACCACACATAGCTACAAAATTTGGTAAGTCTTTGGTCGTAGCTGGGAATTCTTCACTGGTACAAACCTCCAATTGGAATTAAAGTGTTAATGGCCACAGTTTTATTTCCAAGTGCAATAAAAAATTTTTTTAAAAAGATTCGAGACCAGCCTGGTCTACAAGAGCTAGTTCCAGGACAGGCTCCAAAACCACAGAGAAACCCTGTCTCGAAAAAACCAAAAAAAAAAAAAATAAATAAATAAAAAAATAAAAAGATTCAGTTTTACTTGATATCTAAAAAGGGCCCCTACAAGGGATAATGTAGATTGCCTTGGCGGGCTACTTAGTCTAGGGTTAGTAACCCGCCTGGCAGTTCAGTTATTCCAGGGTCACGGAGAGGCACTACCTGGAAGATATGGGCTAGGAGACAGGAAGAAGGCCATGCAAAGTTTGTCAAAGCCTCCGTTTATTAGGGACGAGATACAGCTTTTTATAGGGTAAGGAGTTGGGGGGATGGGCACAGGGTTCTGGGCTCTTGCCGCGTGGTTCACGTTGGTCACATGGTCCTCGTTGGTCACGTAGGCAGGAGGTTATCTTCGTTCAAGTCACAGTAGGCCAAGAAGTCACAACTAGGAGATGACACACCTAGTTCCCTAGATAGTTTGGAATGTGGGGTGGGTTCCGCTAACAGATAGCTCTCATTAACAGCCAATTTGGGTGTGGGGTAGGCTCTGTCAATAGAACCATTCTTAACACAATTAGGGGTGTGGGGTTCTCTGCAGACTCCCCAGGGTGATGGTTCCTGTAATGATTTTAGAAGGAAACTGGCTCCTGACAGGATAAGGTGCCTCTTCTCCTAAATCAAGAACATGTTCCTAACATCCAGCTAATGGCCAACACTTTCTTCTCCAAATTTGCCTATGGTTAATGGCAATTTGTCTATTGTTAGACTTTAGTGAAGTCTGTACAATGGTTCCTGCTAGGTGGTAATGATGTTTCTGTTAACTGCCCCATCCTCTACAAATCTATTAAAGATGTCTCTCCATTATTATATGGATTTTTAATCTCTATCACATAGGAAATGCAATTTACCTGTAAATTCTTTACTCAACTCTTTTCCCTGAAATATTTTTGCTGAAATATTGAACTGTGACTGACAGTGAGTGTCACTCAAGATCTGATTATTCACGTTCTATCTGATCACTTCTGAGTTTAAATATCAAGGAAATTATATTGATATCATTAATCACAGATATATAGCTTGAATTTTTTATATAAGTGAAAATTCAAGACAAGATTAAAGTTGTAATATTTCATCAGAAACATATAATGTTAATGAAGCCCAGTAGACTATGACTTGTTGTATAGTCTAAGCACAAAAGTTCATGCATCACAATAATTAATGAGAACACAGAATTGGGCAAATACCTTCTATTCTTTGAGGTGACACCTCACCTGTTTTAACTTTTTAATGAGTTTTATGGCATATTTTTAAAAGCAGAACACAACTATCATAGGATAAGCTACAAAGAACAACTAATTAGTGATTCCTAGTTGTTACAAACTGTTATTGAAGTGGCACTAGAGAAGTGGCTGAATGGTTAAGATCACTTACTACTCTTCAGTGAACCTCTGCTGCTCTTTCAGGATACTTGTTCAGTTCTGAGTGCATGGTAGCTCACAACCATCTTTAACTGCCTTCATATTGACCTCTGTGGATATCACACATACACCACACATACACACACACACACACAAGTAAGTAATAAATAAGTAAATAAAATAAAATGGAGTCTAAGTGACAATAGAAAAATACAAGAATTCTTTTTTCCATGGCATGAGAAATCTATTAATAAACTACAGTCACTACGTATGCAGTTTTGTGTGTGTGTGTGTGTGTGTGTGTGTGTGTGTGTGTGTGTGTGTATGTGTTTTGCATTGCTATAGAACAAACTCGGGACTTCATGCATACTAGGCAAGTGTTCTACCACTAAGCAACCCTCCCAGCTTGGAATATAACTTTAATAATGATGCTAAACAATGGATGCATCATAGTTTGAATCAGAAGTGTCCCTCACAGTCTCCTGTCTTGAGTTCTGGGTACCCAGCTGGGAGCATCATTTGAGAAAGTAGGGGAAATTTTCAGAGGTGATGCTTTACTAGAAGTAGGTCAAGGGTTGATCTGGCTCTTCTATCTGCTGTATTTCTGTAGTTCTGCTATGTTCCTATGTAGCTCCTGGCTGCTATGAGGTGAGCATCCTCCTCATCCACTTACTTCCTCTGCCATGATGTTAAGATTTGCTCCAGATCCAATGGACTAAAATGAAAGTTGAGAGTAATAAAGTCAACTAACCACTGACTGAAACCTGAGACTTCATGATTCCAAATAAACCCTGGCTGAGTTGTCTTTTTTTTTTCTTCAGTGATTAAAAAAGTCTGACTAATGCAGGAGGACTGTGGTGGTTTGAATGAGAATGAACCCATAGGCTCATGTATTTTAATGCTTGGTCCCCATTTAACAGAACTGTTGGGGAAAGATCCCTTGTGGTATGAGTGTGCTTCTTTTGGGTATATGCCCCAGAGTGGTATTGCTGGGTCTTGAGGTAGATTGATCCCCAATTTTCTGAGAAATCCCCAGAGGGATTTCAAAAATGGCTGTATGATTTTGTACTCCCACCAGAAATGGAGGGTTGTTCCCCTTACTCTGCATCCTCTCCAGTATAAGCTATCATTGGTGTTTTTGATCTTAGCCATTCTGACTGGTGTAAGATGGCATCACAGAGTCATTTCGATTTGCACCTCCCTTATGGATAAGGACGTTGAGCAATTGCTTAAGTGTTTTTTGACCATTTGAGGTTCTTCTGTTGAAAATTCTCTGTTCATATTTGTACCCCCTTTTTAAATTGGATTATTTAGTATTTTAATATCTAGTTTCTTGATTTCTTTATATATTTTGAAGATCAGTTCTCTGTCTGATGTGGGACTGGTGAAGATCTTTTCCCATTCTGTAGGTTGCCATTTTGGTTTTTTTACTGTATCATTTGCCTTACAGATTTTCTCAATTTCAGGAGGTACCATTTATTAATTGTTACTCTCAGTGTCTGTGCTATTGGTATAATATTTAGGAAGTGGTCTCCTGTGTCCATGTGTTCAAGGCTACTTCCCACTTTTCCTTCTCTGAGGTTCAATGTAGCTGAATTTATTTGAGGTCTTTGATCCATTTGGACTTGAGTTTTGTGCATGGGGATAGATGTGGATCTATTTGCATTCTTCTACATGTTATGCTAGCAAACCATTTGTTGAATATGCTTTCTTTTTTACATTGTATAATTTTAGCTTTTTTGGATGGAACTAGAAAAAACATCCTGAGTGAGGTAATCTAGACATAGAAAGACAAATACAATATCTACTCACACATAAGTATATATTAGACATGAAGCAAAGGATAATCAGCCTATAATCTATAGCCACGGAGAAGCTAGGTAACAAGAAGAACCCTAAGAGAGACATACATGGATTCCCTGGAAAGTGGAAATAGACAAGATCTTCTGAGAAAATTGGAAACATGGACAGGGGGAAAGGGAGGGTAGAGGGGAAAGGGGATGGGAGAAGGGGAGGGAGGTGGATAACATAAGGAATTGGGAAGGTTGAGTTGGGGGAGAGACAGAAGGAGAGAGCAAGGAAAGAGATATCTTGACTGAGGGAGCCATTATGGGGCTAGTGTGAAACATAGCACCAAAGAAATTCCCAGGAGTGGATGGGGAAAGGGGAGGTAGGGGAGTGGGAGGAGGGGAGGAAATGATAACTGGGATTAGTATGTAAAATGAGAAAAGATTGTTTAAAAAACAAAAAGTCATTTTTAAATTGTTCATTTTTTCATAAAAGCTATGGCTAATTCTAAATACACATTCCAAAGAAATCTTTTAGTCTTTCATTTAATCTTCATGATGCCATAGGAGCCTATTATTAACTCCCACTTATACAAGAGGAGAATTAAAACGTCAAACACAAAGTTTATCATCACACAATTAATATGTGACAGTACCATTCTTCCCATTGAAGCATCTAAGATCTAGTTTTCCTTAGAGTTTTATTTCTGTGTAGTACCAAGGGGACATGAGACAGAGTTCAAACTGTGAAAACCACAGTCTCCTAGAAGTAGCAGCATGCTTTAGTTCAAATCTGGCACAGTTGCATTTTTGTGACAACGACAATAACTCCCGATTTGTATCTGCCATTCTTAGAGCCCAGGAGACTCCACTCATCCCTATTTGGGGCTGTGTTGAGATGTGCACCTCAGCTCACACCAGAGCTCTGTCTTTCCATTAGATCTCTTTCGTCTCAAACTCCCAAGGTTAACTTCAGCCCTGAGTCCAATTTCCCCTTCAGCCTCCCACTTAATCTCTGTCAAGTCTCCAGCTGTTCTATTAAACCTAGGTTATTTTTAACTCTATGTAATGAGCTCATTCCAGAAGCCTTTGGCTGAATCTTCTTGGCCACCCATTATGCCCAATACCTGGTAGAAAGGAGGAAATAATAAAGGAAGCAGTGTATGTCCCAGAAAGAAGGGAAACTAGGTGTTTTTGAAAATTACTTTAGGTTTGGTCTGGAAACCAGGATGTTTCAGAAAAATCCAGTGAATGAGAACAAGTCACCAAAATAGAAAGTACAGAAGGGCAGAGAAGCCTAGGATTAAATAGAATGCCAGTTAATTATGGACTTATAGGCAGAATTATCACTTGGGTGGCTGCAAACAAAAGAATGCCCATGCCTAAGGCAGAAATAAGGGGTTTGTGTGCCAAGCTAAACAAAGGTGTACCATGGCCAACAAGAATGAACTTGGACTTTCTCAAACGCTATTAACATGTCAGTTAAGAAATAATCCAGGCATAGCACAAAATGCCTGACTATCTTAATGGCCATGTTTATCCTCCTAAGTTTAAATCAAGTGCTAGGATCACTTGGTGGAAACAAGTCAAGTTATACCTAAGTGGCAGTGGTTACATGAAGCTGGACTCCTACATAAGATAGAAAGATGCATGATGTGTGATATACACAGATGACAAATGCCAGGGAGAAGGAAGCGCCACACAAACTGCACAGATGCTATTCATCTCCTTTTGATCAGAAGCCTACTGTTCTCTGTGAACCCCAAAAAAGAGCAGCACATGCAACTCTTTTTTCTTCACTCGCTACCACAAACTTATCCTTGTTGTAATTAGAAATATCTTATATCTTAATTTTTAAAAATAGGCTATGTAGATTAAATAATAAAAACTCATTCCCTGAAGTGTGGAAGACTGAAAGTCCATGATCAAGGTGTCAATCAATTGAATTTCTAATGGAGACTATTGTAGACAGCCACCTTCTCAATGTGTCCTCCCATGGCTAAGAATGAACTCTCTGGTGTCCCTTATGAAGATACTAATGACATGAGATCAAGAGAACAATTTTATGTCCTCATAAAACCTTAATTATCCAAATATAGCCACAGTTGGTGGGGGTAGGGCTTCAACATGAATTTCATATGGGACACACTTCTAGGCATAGCAAGAAGCATATGAATTAGTATATTACTTTTAATCAGTACAGCTGAAAGATACTTTAAAACTAGTTGTGGGTAGCAAAGCTCATAATGAGGCTTGGTGCTAAAGGCTTTTATGAGAATAAAACCCTAAAGCTTTAGAACTAAAGACCATTGGAAAATTTCTAGTCCAATGTCTTTTTTTATTTTATGAGAAGCACTTGAGATCCAGAGAAAAAGTAATTTCTTAAGATCATAAACTTGGTGTCAGGAACAGGACTGGAAATAAGACCCCTCCCTCCTGTACTTATCAGTAGTTCCAAATTTAGTTTGTGGGTGTTATATATGGGAGCTGTTTTTCTACAGCCTATTATGTAAGAAGATGTGTGTGTTTGCTTTACTCCCTGCTCCCCATCAATAATAAAGTTGTAAGACCGTTTCTTTCCTATGAAAGATTATCTAACCAACAGCACTGTATTACTTACTTTTCTCCTTGATGTGACCAAATACCTAACAGAAGCAACTTCAAGGAAGAACTATTATTTTGTCCCCAAATATATAGTATAGTTCATAATGGTGGAAGGCCAATGAGGCTGGAGAACAAAGCAGCTGGTCACATACTATCTGGACTCAGAAGGGAGAGAAGAGATAGTATTCATGCATAGCCCAACTTCTGTTTCTTGGTTTGGTTTCTCTGCTTAGTTTTGTTTTTTGTTTTTATTATGGAATCACATAGAATGGCGCCACCTACATTGAAAGCAGATATTTTCTCCTCAGTTAAACTTCATTGAAAATTAATTCATGGACACTCACAGATATGAGTTTACTAAGTGATTTCAAATCTCTTCAAGTTCACAGTCAAAGCCAGTTAACTTAGCCATCATGTGCCAAATATACTGTTGTCCTTTTAATTAAAATCAGTAGTGGTCTAAGGGGAAAATTAATTGGTCAAGGGAAAAAAATATAAATATTTTGATTTCTGGTGACAATATTGTTTTTGAATTTAGTTCACCCAAAAGTAGATTTCCAGTAATGTTTTTCAAGATCCTGTGGCAGTTTTTATACCTTTACCAGACAAGATAGGGAGGATAGGGAAAGGAGAGAAAATTTACCTCTGTCTTGGAGTTTGGGGCTTGACTTGAGAATTAAACTGAAAGAAAGTACATTAACAGGACACAATCATGCAAATGTATGTAATTTAAGTTTTATGGGCCTCATAGAAAATGAAAATGCAAAGAAGCATAGTCAAATGCTTATCCTCAATTACTTGCAGGTCATAAATTGTGAAAACATAAAGAGGAAGAGAGAGTTAGCTGAGTGGATAAGTGACTAAGGAGGCAAAGGTTGACTTCACAAGGTTTAACTTTCCAATCTTGATAAGTATGGTACTTTTTCCTGGTTTTGGAAGGGCATCTTCTCACGCTTAATTTTTAAAGGCCTATTAGCTCAAAATAACCCATTGCTAGTTTTGTGTGTCTATGAATGTGACAAAACACATAAGAGAAATAACTTGAAGGAATACAGTGTATTTTGTTCTGAATTCCATAGGTTTCAGTCCATGTTCATCAGGCTTCATGTTTCTGAACCATGGAGACAGAGAGTATTATGTCAGAAACAAACTTGGTAGAGCGAAGCTTCACCTAATGGTGAGTGGGAAGGAAAAATGGGAGAATGTTCATGTCCCAGGCTGGCTTCCTCTTTTGTTCCAACCTTTTAGAAATTACACATCATTTTTAAAATGGGACTTTTCCTTAGTTAATTGTCTCTGGAAAATACTTCCACAGACACCAGAAACCACGCTTTGTTGATCTCCTAGGTGTCTCTCAAACCTATTGTGTTAACAATTAAGTTTAAATATCACCAACACTGGTGTCTAAGTATTACATATTAGGATGACATAGTCTGTGAGTTTTGTTTATGTATGTGTGATTATTATTGTGTTCTATTTACCTGTTTTTACTTTATAAAGAAAAGAGTTTTATTCAGATTCTTGCTTTGGAGAACAAGAGTTTAAACAGCATATTGCAGACTTTGGGGAGAAGCTCACTTCATTGTGAGACTCACACGGATTGCTCCAGGGTTGCAGATTCTGAGATCTGTATTTCTAAAGGGTTATGACAGTCCTAAAAGTCCTCTCACCATCTTCCCTGGCAAACATTTATAGATTAAGAAATGTGCTGGGCGGTGGTGGTGTATGGGTGTATGGGTGCCTTTTATCCCAGCACTCAGGAGGCAGAGGTAGGCAGATCTCTGGGAGTTTGAGGCCAGCCTGGTCTATAAGAGCTAGTTCGAGGACAGGCACCAAAAACTACAGAGAAACCCTGTCTTGAAAATAAATAAAAAAAAAAAGAAAGAAAGAAAAAGAAAAAAGAAACGTGTATTGCTAGCTAGTCAATGTTCCATGTTCCTTCTGGTCAAAAGCATCTTTACTTATTCAGCAGGAAACAATTATTGCAGTTGAAATGATGTAATTCAAGATCCCGTCCAGTCACTTTTAGTCTGGCAGACTGTATCTGTCTACTTCAATATCTGTATATACAGTGGAATGTCCTATATTTTCCTCTGGTATAGAAATCAAAAGGAAAACTGCATAGCAAATAGGTTGCTTTACTATTTACCAATGTATCTTCTACAAAGAAACATTAATGTCTATAAAATAGACAAGAAGAAAAGAACAAGTCAAAACAATTCTGTTGAAAATATATCTGCAAAGTATACTAATTTCCAATTATTAAAGTTGGTCAACACAGAAAATATATTCAGAATGTTGTCGGGGACCCCACAAGCCTCATGGCCAACAGGGAAACAGTCCACAGGAAGTAAAGAATAAAAGTACCCTCTTTGCAGGTACTGAAGTCTAGAGTCTGACCTCAGGGTTTTTTCTTCTTACACGTGACAATTGTCACCACAAAGCTTTAGGCATAGTAGTATAAACTCCCAGCAAAGTAGCAAAGCACCTGTGATTTTACAATAACAATGAATTCTATTGACTGATAAACAGAGCTTAGGGCTCAGCCTAGAGGAAGGACCAGAAATAAGCATAGGAATAGATTCTAGTGATGGAGACTGAGCCTCTTTCACAGGGATGGTTTTATTCAGTGAGAGGCAAAGCTCAGTATTAGGGCCTGAACAATGCTCAGGTTGTTGGAGAGATTCAGGTGAAAGCTGGCTCCTAAGAGAAGAGCAAAGGATCAGCAGGTTGTTTGACCACTTTTCAGTCTGGCCTTCCAGGTGACCAGGCATCATTCATTTCCTTCCTTTGAAGACTATAGGCCCATGTGATTGACAATGTTGGCTTCTCCAACGCTTACTCTAAGCTGTGCTATAGACTGACACATACAACGCCAAGATCAACTGTAAACCAATTCATTCTCATTTTGGTCAGTACATACAATCCATGTGAACCATTAGAAGCTTTGGAATTTCCCAAAGATTTTATAAAAGTAAGTTCATGAAATTGTGTTGCTTTGGAAAAAGTGATTAACTTCTTGTTTTTCGACAATTATTTTATTTTAGAATTTTGAAAAACTACATGAATTATCTCCCAAAAGGAAAAAAAATGACCTCAGTGAAAGACCCTACAGACCCCCTCCTCAAAACCCGCAGCTAGCATGCTCCCGGGGGAACATCCTGTTTGCTTTAAAAAAAAAAAAAAAAAAAAACTCTCCGGATCAGCAGCCAGCCTGCTCCCGTAAGAACATCCCATGTGCCTGAGAGAGCAGGAGATAGAGATAGGAAGACTGCAAGGCAAGATGTCAATAAGATAGGATATCAACAAAGCAGGTTAGCTATAAGATAGGAACAGGATGACTTTTGCCAAACATCCATGCTGAGAGAGGAAATCATTCATGCCCCAGCCTCATTCCGGTCAACCGATAACCACGCTTTTGCTTCTGTAAACTTGCTTTTTGCTCTTCCCTATAAAAAGACCTCCCCCCAGTCTGCAGGCACGCAAGTCCTCCGAAAGACTTGCTGCCCGCAGGTACCTGTGTTTACTCAATAAACCTCTTGCTAATTGCATCCTGTGGCCTGGTCTCGGAGTGTCCTGGTTCTGGGGTCTTCATCGGAGAAAAAGGTCCTCTCTGAGGGTCTTTCACTCAGGATTTAGCAAATGTAAATGTGTTTTGAAAGCACATCAGTTCTGAGCCTCAACTGTGTGAGCTGCTCAGCCTCATTCCCTAAAGAGCTGAAGACTCTGTATTTCCAAGTCACAGTCCCTGACATTCAGTGCAGTTTTCATGTCTTCATGGCTTATTCACATTTTTTTCACAAAGAATACTATAGTAATAGACAAACGTCATTCTTAATTGAGAAATCTTCTCTCAAAACATCATTGACTCAATTGCAATTACATATTTTAGAAGGAGAATGATCATCCCTTTTGACTTGCAATGATTCTATTCATTTTGTTAAACTAGTTTGGGGGCTGGAGAGATGGCTCAGCAGGTAAAGCTTGCCACCAAGCTGAGCAGCCTGAGTTTGAGCCCCTATTCTCATATAGTAGAAAGAGAGACCAGTCCTTTTCACACATTATGGCTTGCACTGTCCCAACATAAATAAATGAGTGAATAAATAAATGTAATGAAATTTAAAAAAATAATAAATTAAGTTTTTCACTTGGACATACTTACTGGTATGAACAGATTATACTGTACCACAGTATTTAACTGCAGTCTGTACCTCTTTCATTTGAAATCATAAATTTTTTGTTACAAGCAGTCCAAATTGGTAATGTGTGGTGGGTTGCACTCATTTATTAAGGACATTAGCCATTCTCAGTCCTTGTGTGGGGAGGGGTGTATGAGGTGGAATGTCACCAGTCACCCTGCTGGGTAGAGACTGGTGAAATAGCTGTCAGGGCAGTGTCAGTTCCTGAGACAGAAGACTGGATCTAAAAGCCAGTGATTCTAAGAATAGGACTTGACAAGGAATGCACTCTTCACTGTCCATCCAGCTTGTGGATATTTTTGTGTGATCACATGATATCTGAAGCTGATGTACCCAGCTCATGACCACAAGGAGGTAGGAGGAGGTGGTTCATGTGATCTGAGGAGGGCAAGTCATAAAGACAAAATAGTCACTGATACAATTGAGCCTCTGATTTGAAGATTCACAGAAGCACCATCACTTCAGGCTGATTGCTATAAATTTCTCAATGATAGTCTGTTGTTTTCAAATAAAAGTATCAAGGTTAACACTTTAGGTATACAACTCCTTGATTGAGTTTGGGACTTAATTGCCAAACGTTTAGAGTAAAATTTAGCATGTGATTATGATGTTCTGGTCTTATAAAAAGCTCTAATAAATAACCACACTAATATTAGGATGTTTTCATTTGGGGGTTTTCTTTCATCAATCCCATCTAGAAAGGCATACACCAGGAGACTTCACTATACAGATACTTAGAAGTAGAAATGGTTTTATTTCCTCCAACCTGCTAGATGGCCTATCTGTCCACATGAATTTTTCTAGGGAGCTATAAAAAAATGTATATTTATCCCAGATAGAAAAGGCTCTAATACATCAAAGAAAGGGTTATATCTAAGTCAGGTGTGGAGAATCAATGATTTTATTGGAGTTACTTGTGGGTAACTCAAAAGCAGTTAAACCACTAGGAAGATACGTTGATGAAACACACCCATATCACGAATAGCTGAGGAAAGTTGTAACATTGAAAAGACTCACTGTACTACCAAGAACAGCTATACTCCCAGAGGCTCCCCAGCCCCAGTCCACTGTCTACCTCTGAAGGGAAGGAGCCTGATAAATCTCTCTTCAGTTTCTTCCTCCTTGCAAGAGGGAATAATGATGCTGACATCTTGTGGGTCTCCTTTGTGTGATCACAACTGTTTTGATTCTAGACAGCAGTGGTGTTGTGTGACACTATTCCTGGGGAGACGTGAGCAAATGTCTACTCACACTAGATAGGGAATTGATAGCAGACCAAAGTAATGAGGGTATTAAAGTCCAACTTGATGAACCAATGGTTTTTATTAGAGTGACTTACAGGAATGTAGGTGAGGGGTTAGTTAACAGGAGCAGAAATGACTCAAAGACAGCTGCATTACCAAAGCTTACTCCCCAGCGTGGGTGACATTTTACAAAAGCTAGAACCCTGGAGCATACTGCACAGCATACACACACACACAAAGCTCAACAGGATGGAAATCGTCTTTCACAGGTGACTCAATTCATTTGAACTTCTTCTAAGCAGCTCAGCTGGTCTTTGTTTTTTTCTAGGCCAGTGGTTCTCAACCTGTGGATCATGCCTCACTTATGGGGGGTGAACTACCCTTTCACAGGAATCTCCTGAGACCACTAGAAATCACTGGTATGTATGTCATGATTTATAACAGTAGAAAATATAGTTTTGAAGTAGCAATGAAAATAATTTTATGGTTGGGGGTCACCACAACATGAAGAAATGTAAGGGGTTGCAGCATGAGGAAGGTTGAGAAACACTGTTCTGAGCAGTTCAGCCGATCTCTGATTCTTCTGAGGGCTAGACTTGTTTGACAGTGACTCAGCTGTCTTTATTGCTTATATATGCATAAAGAGGGAGGGACCTGGTGAATCAGGTCAGTTTCAGGGACTTCCTAAAGCTATTTGAGTCATTTGTCTTCTATCCTAGTGAGCTTCTCTGGAAGATGGATTGTTGATCTCAGAGAAAGTGCTATGGAACATATGGAGGAACAGGTACACAGTACCTCAAACTGCTTCTGTATGCCACACAGGTAAACTGAGTACCTGGAGTACTGTGGCAGCTTTACTCCCTCTAGAGAAAAAAAAATAGGACCTTGGTGCTGCACTCTAGTGAGGGGCAGCCTCCTCCTGCTGACCATTGACTCTACTTCCTAGCATGTGCAATATCCTTCCTTGGATCGATTTTGCCTTTTTCTGCTGGGTTGACACCCTGCCATTTGCACAGGGTAGAAAGGTTGTGATTCTGTGTCCTCATCAGGACTGGATTTCAGTTGACTCTGACAATGGCAATGATCAATGTTGATGGAATTCGAATTTATTCTAGATGACTCAAAATCCACAGGACTCAAACAGGAAGCCTAGCACAGAATTAGCTGGTGCCCTAAATTTCCTTCCCCAAAGCTCTATCTGAAATTGCTTGCAAAGAAAGAGCCATAGCTGTCAGTCAAACTCAGTGTCAAATGCTAATCCTAAAGTATTAGTTTTTGAGGCCTGGACAAAGTGATTTCATGTCTTTCTGCCATAGTCCCCAATGAGTCTAAGTGGGTTTGAAAATATAGAAAGAGTAAAGAAAACAAAACACAAACCACGGAATCATTTGTCCCTCTTCCTACTAAAAAGTCAGGGCAGGGCTAGAGAGTTGGCTTAGTGGGTAAAGTGCTTGCCACCCAGGCATGAGTTCCTAAAGTTTAGAATCCTAATACTCATATAAAAGACCCGGCCCCGAGGTGTGTGCCTTCACCTCCAGTGCTGAGATAGAGACACACAGATCTATGAGGTTTGGTTACCAGGCACTCTAACCACTCAATGAGTTCAGATCCAGTAAGAGACCCTGTCTCAAACATAGCAGGAGGAGAGCCAATTGAAGAAGATGTTCAAGGCCTGCCACTATCTTCCACAAACACATGTACATATGTGCACCCATGGCGACATATACACACAAAGACACACTATCATTCGCCTATGATCCCAGCACTTTGGAGGCTGAAATGGGATGATTTGAGCTTGAAAATCTAGAATACAAAGGATAGACACTATCACCAAAGAAATCAAGTATGTGGAAACATTGCCTAGAAAGGAAAAGGTAAAAATGCACAAGTAGCAAAACAAAGTCATGACTTTATGCAAAATAATAGCAGCTAATAACCAAATACTGGAGAAACTCTCCAATTCCCTAGTTGTCTGGAGTTCTTATCCATGTGTCCCAGTTCCAGAAGACTGCATTCTGGAACAGCGTGAGTTTCTTCAGCTATGTGTGTCTGTGTGTAAGTAACTTCAGGAGGGGTTCACGAAGCAGAGAAGGAGAATCAGGGAACCAGGGAATGCAGAAGCCTCAAGGTGCTAGGCAGAATGGGGGATGCACCTGATATTAGCATTAAATCACTATCCAACCTGCCTGCTCTCTAGCTTAAAGAACCACTTACTGTATATGTAGCACATTTAATGGAATCCAAAAGAAAAGAGAAGAATCTCCGACTTGAGGACAGCCTGGGTTGTAGTGTGAGTTTCAGGACAGCCAGGGCTATAAGAGAAACTCTGCCTTGAAAAAAACAAAACAAATAGAACTCTGCAAATTTAGTTTTAAATCATTTCATTTGGCCATTTTACGTTTAAACCATTCCAAACTGGCCACCCAATTTGCTTCATTGGAAATAAATTGAAACTGAATAAAATCTGTCTTTTAAAAAAATTCCTTCCCCTCTTTGTGTGTGTGTGTAGGTCAAAGGTCAATCTCAACTATTTCCTCTGGCGCCTCACCCTTTTTTTGAGCCAAGGTCTCTCATCGACTTGGAGCTGTTCAGATCGGCTGGGCTAGTTGAGTGCTGGGAGCCCCAAGGGTCCTTCTCTGCCTACCTAGAGCTGGGGTTACAAAACACCAGGCTTTTCAGATGGGTAAATGGGAGCTGGGCATCAACTCAGGATGCATGACAAGTCCTTTATCAACAGAGGCATGTCTCCAGCCAACAAGATAAAAATTGCTTTGAAACTCAAGTTTTGTAAATGAATGAGGTATTTGGCAAAACACAGCTCATTTTTGAATATTTTTAGCTGTTTCTTTCCATTTTCTACAAATACCCCTTATGAGCATAAACAAGGAATTGTTCTTTATTCATTGGAGCTTTGTTTAATTGCTTAAACAACAAGCACATCATAACTCCATGGCAAGATTTCATAACATGGAAAAAGTGACCCAGCATGGTGAATGCTTTTCCAAGGTGTGTCCTGCTTAGTAAAGAACAGCTGGGCTGTGTCTGAGCAGACAATCAGCAGAGAGCTACAGGCTTAGGACAACAGGAGGTCAGAGGACACCTCTTTCCAGCCACGGGGAAGCTCACCAGGTGGTGTGCTGCTTCTGACTGGAGCCAGGAACAAAGGTACTGAGAACATTTTCAAGAAATGCCCCCCTTCAACTCTGAACAAGGACATACTGTTTACGTCAGTATGTAGGGCACTGCCATACAAAGCTCAGTGTGACTTGAAGGAATATGAAATTCCACATGACCCAACTGCTGAGATCTGTGTGGAGATGGATGGATAATGAACCGTGAAGGGCAGTAAGGAACATCCTTTGCTAATTTGGGCCCCACAGGAAAACGCCGTGTAATGTGGCTTTCATTCTAAGAGAAACTGTGCAACTTAATTTTTTTTTTGTCCTGAAAACAAAAAGAGCCAGCCAGAAGTTAAAATGGTGGCTATGAATAAAATACTTGGCCATTTCTCTGTCACTAAAAATTATTTTCTCAAAGTATAATTGTGATGGTGCATCACACATGATTTTCCTCCCCTTCACTCCAGCGAATTATAAAAGTAAAAAAAAAAAAACTACCATGGAACTCTGGAAATGTTTTTAAGGGGAAAAGTGTCATTTTTTTTTCAACAATGGAATTTTTTTAGTGGGTGGAAACAGGAGACACTTGGAAACATAATACTTTTTTTTTAATTTGATGGAAAAATACTTTCAAAAATATTATAGTTTGCCTATAGAAAAATGAGTACATGGGAAAATAAAAGTATAACTAGTTTCCAGAGTCAGACATAAACAACTTTATTACATAAGGTAAGTACTCAGACATGTTTATGTCATCAAAACAATAATGAAAAAAATCAACCTTACCTTCATATAATATCCACTTTCCTACAACTCCATCATGAAGTCTTATTCTGGTTTTAATTCTAATATTCTGATGAAAAGCTAAGAATGATTTATGGCCAGTAGTTCCAGTTCTAACTGGACATTAAAATTACATAGGGAATTGTTTTATTTAAATGATTGTACAAAATTATACATGCTCATTTATGGGAGGGTAAAACTTAGAAATTCAGATTCCATTGTTACTTTTTACTCCACAAGTCATTTCCTAAATGTAACCCTTGTTAACAATGTAATGAATCTATCCAGACGTTGTATAGAACAATTCGAGTCAAACAATATGTCAACATATTAAGTCTGGTTTCTGTTTATATAGCAGAATGCTGTAGAATACGTCTTTATATAGAAAAGAGGTTTAGTTCTGGAGATCAAAAGTCCAAGAATGAGTAAGATTATCTGGCTCTGGTGAAGGCCTTGCATGGCAGAAAGCAACAGGGCAAGGCAATGAGTAAAAGAGAAAGAACACAAGAGGTAGCACTGCTTCAGGACAACCCAGTGTCATGGTCACTACTGGAGGACTACAGAGTGAGGGCTCTTCTCAGGAGACAGCACGAATCTGTTCATAAAACCTAAATATTCCTGGGTGGCTCTACCTCCCAACAGTGACACAGTAAAGAGCTATGACCATCATCTAATCATTGGCTTCTGATCTCACAACCCTGATAAGGTAAATAGAGAAGACTGGTTTTGCAGACAGAAAAAGAGGGAAGAGAGAGACAGAGAGAGAGAGACAGAGAGAGAAAATAAAAAAGAAAGAAAAACTAAGGAAAGTAGGAACTGAACAAAAAGCAAATTGACAGTTTCATGGTTACTTCACCACCCAAGCAAAGGGACTATGATGCCAGGAATGACTGGAGACCCTCTTGGTATTGGTGCTGAAACTCTTCTGTTTTATAGAAAACTGATCCATTTCTAGGTTCAGTAAGATTGTTTTAAGTGTGTGTGTGTGTGTGTGTGTGTGTGTGTGTGTGTGTGTAGACAGAAGTTTCTGTCCTGCCCAGTCCCATAGCCATTCACTAGTCCCTACCTAATAAACACACAGAGGCTTATACTAACTATAAACTGCCTGGCCTATTGCTTAGGCTTATTACTAACTAGCTCTTACAACTTAAATTAACCCATAATTCTTGTTTAGCTATGTGGCATTGTACCTTTTCTTAGTAAGGCATTTTCATTTTGCTTCCTCTGTATCTGGTTTATGACTGACTCTCTGCCTCTCCTCTTCCCAGAATTCTCCTAGTCTGGTTGCTCCATCTATACTTTCTGCCTGACTACTGGCCAATCACCATTTTATTAAACAATATTAGTGACAAATCTTTACAGTGTACAAGAGCATTATCCCATAGCATGTGTGTATATGTGTTTTAATGTCTATAGATGCATTCATGTGCCCTTACATATGGAGGCCATAGGTTGGCACTGGATGTCTTCTTCTTCTACTCCTTTCCACCTTATTTTCTGAGACAGTCTCTTACCTAACCTGAACCTCACTGATGCCACTGTATCATGTAGCTGGAGAGATCCAAGGAACAGCCTGTTTAGAGGGTCCACACTCAAGTTTTCAAGCTCGTGTGCAATCATTTTACCCACTGAGACACCTTCCCAGCCCTTCCATTTGATTTCTTTTTCGTTGTTCATATAACATGGTGGTTCCATTCTGACAGGGACTAGCATATTCTCCTTCCTGTGGTTAAAAACAAAACAAAACAAAAATAACAACAAACAAAAACAAGTTGAAGGTGCCCAAGATTCATAATGTGCCCCCATCCTCATGAGTGACTCCATTCTAATTTGGTTTGACTTCTTGGGGTTTAGTGTAGAACCACAATTCATATAATTACCTTTCATAAATTTTATGTAACCAAAGGTAGAGAAGACATAGGGAAACAGTGTATATATAGTATCTTAAATACTATATAGTATAACAGTGTATATATAGTATCATTTCACTGTTCTGTTACTTTAAAAACAACAATAGCACTTGTTTCCTCACTTGACTTGTGGCAAAGTCCCCAAATAAACTGAACTAGTGATGTGGGAGTGTCATATATCAATTTGTTGATTTCATTGGTTAAGCAATAAAGAAACTGCTTGGCCCTCATAGGTTAAAACATAGGTGGGAGGAGTAAACAGAACAGAAGGCTGGGAGGAAGAGGAAGTGAGCTCGGAGAGACGCCATGCTCCCCTCTCCCAGGCACACACGCGATGAAGCTCCGACCCAGGATGGATGTAGGCTAGAATCTTCCTGGTAAGTGCACCTAGCAGTGCTATGAAGATGATTAGAAATGGGCTAAATTAATATGTGAGAATTAGCCTAGAAGAGGCTAGATAGAAATGGGCCAAGCAGTGTTTAAATGAATACAGTTTGTGTGTTGTTATTTCAGGGCATGAGCTAGACAGGCATCCGGGGTGCTGGGGACGCAGCCCCGCCGCTCCTTATTACTACAAACTAGAGGGGTCTGAAATAGAGATTTCTGGGGCAGTCAAAACTTTATCCGCTACAATCTTTGCAGGAAACAGATGGCACCCTTTCCCCAACACAGAAAAGGAGAGACAACTGACAGTCTTTGTTATGGACAGTATGTCACCAGTTCAGTCCCAACTACAGGCAGACACGTGTCTCTTTGTGGAAAAACTGACCATCCCCTGCCCTAAAGAAAAACAAACTTCAAGACAGTCTTACATCATGCTGTCCCCACATGATCCTCACAAGACTTCAGTCACTGCCCCCTAAGAGCTTCTCAATCAACCTTCCAGGACTCTGTTTAAAAATAGGAACAGCTCATGAGGGATCACAGAGCATTTTAGGAAACCAGACACAAAATAGCCAAACAGAGAAGTAGAAAAAAGAGGCTGGCAGGGAAGGAAAAGCTCAAGATGAAAGGGATATATGTGTGCATGTCTGTCTGTATGTGTGTGTATATGTATATGATGTATATATTAGTATTCTCATAGTTATAAGACAATGTTTTCCATATGAGATGAGCACTAGTCATACATACATAATATATAAGTATCCACTCAGAAAACAAAAGCAACAATGAGTATTATAATAGGAAATAATGTGACAGAAGTAGAGAGTATTGCTCAGAGAGTTAAATGATAAATCAAAGGGAAAACATAAGAAAAGGAAGGCAAAATAAGGCCCAAAGAGAGATTTTAAAACTCCATCAATAAGAGTTTTAGAAAAAGGGATTAAAAGAAAACAGAGGGAATCTTAGGAATATTCCCCCAAACTGAAGGTGGGCATCATTCAGAGTAAAAATCCCTACAATAAGCAGGACACAATGGAAAAAGAAAATACTAAAAAAAAGTATTTGGAAAAATTCAAGACAAAAGTGAGGAGAAGGTATCTTAAATATCCCAACACAGAGAAACAGGCCACATGCGTGCAGAAGAGTCCACGATATGAAGACAATGAAGCAAAGTCAACATGCTTTTAAGAAAAACAAAATTTCAAGCCAGAAATATAAACTCAGCATTAGACTTACATAAGAACAAAAGGAAAAGGCATACACTCTTTACCTGAGGTTCAGTTTCTACTGCAAAATCCATTATGACATCCAAAACAATTCCAGATACCACTGTGTGCTGCAGAAACAGGCAGGAACCTCATCTCTTCTAGAAGGCTAGATGATTTAGAGAACACCAAATTTATGAGTTTGAAGTTTGAAATATTACCCAAAGATTTGTTTGTGTGTTAGTTTCTTTTTGGGATAGAGTCTTTCTCCACAGCCCAGGGTGACCTTGATCTCTCCACCCTCCTTCAACCCCAGCACTGGGCTCACCCGTGTGCTGCCTTATCTTATTTACAGTAAGACTGTGAGGTGAGAACACGTCTCCAGCTTTTTGGTTTTTCCCTGATAACTTATGAGGGTGTCACTATTCCTGTTCCTTATGTAAGAGTCTCATTAAAACAGGACTAACCCCCTTAAGGGGAAGAGGAAAGAGGAAAAGACAAGGGAGACAGAATGTTTCCCCTTACCAGTGTAGAATGGGAAGATTAATTCACAAAGAAATACTGAAAGATTTCACTTTCCCAAGAGCATAAAAGTTAGCAGGAGCCAGATTCTCTGGCTGGTCTCTGAAGTTCTAACTTGATTATGTATGCCTGTGTATCCAGTGATAAACAGCATGCATACAGATGTTAATGAATTTTTCAATATTTATAAAACATATGTCTTTGTTATTTTAAAAATCTGCTTCTCTATGTCTAAAATGCACATTTGCCCAAATTTGTAACTATGTACCATTGTAAATATTATGTATATTGACGCTTCTAACAATATTCTTATGGGGTATTATTAGACCATGGGAAATCCACTTGCTAGCTTTCTCTGCTTTCCCTTGTTCACAATTGTCCTCCTCACATGAACATAGTGGTACAATCCCGAGCATCTCCAATTTGAAGAGCTTTCATGCTGCCCTCTTATCAAAAACACAGATCTACTGTTAGTTTTGAGATTCTTACTCACTAATATTTGTCAGAGAGAACAATATTAAACACACGGTTACAAACAAGTGGCTTTTTGCACACCCTCGGCTGCAAGATGCATCCCTAGGATGAAGCAAGCATTCTGTGGCCCAGTGACACAGGTGCATAAATGACCTTCTGAGTAATCTTACTTTCAATTTTTTTCTGCATCACAGCATGCTACTTCCTACAAGTTTAGTGTCTCTCTCCTTTCTAATTTACGCCCCTTTGCTGTGATAAACACCATGACTGAAAGAAAGTTGGTAAAGAAACTGTTTATTTCAGCTTACACTTGCAGGCCATAATCCATACGAAAACTGTAGCAGAAATCATGTCAGAAGAGTGCTTACTGGCTCACTCCCTCTTGCTGGTGCTAGGTCAGCTTTTTTATACAACCCAAGATTGCCAGGCCTCATTAGCTTTATTCCCCAGGGAAAGGTGAGTGCCCTATCTGCCCTTTCTGCAGCCTCAAGATGCAGAACAACCAGATCCGCAGCCCCACGATGCAGGACATCAGACACAATAGGGAGTCAAGTAAAAGCAGGAACTCAGTTTATTACTGTGAGCGTCAGTTTATATAGGTTAAGAGACATCATGTGATACGGGGTTACCTCCAGCCAATGAGAGACTAGCTGAAGGGGCATCTACCTAGATTTTGCTGTCTCATCCCCCTCGGTAGCTTTAAGATTATACAATTTGAAGAGCTTTCATGCTGCCCTCTTATCAAAAACACAGATACCACTGTTAGTTTTGAGATTTAAACTTGAGCCAGGCTTTTCTCTGTCCTACAGGCCTCGGGGTATAGGCCCTGAGATAATTTTGGCCCAACACAAGATCACATGCCTCATCTCACAGTGGTCTGGACCCTCCCATGCCATCCACAATCAAGATAATGCTCTTAACTACTGAGCCATCTCTCCAGGTTCCATCATTCATTTCTCTGAATGTTTCTTATGTGTATTATTTCTATGCCTACGTGAGTTTATGTGCACCACAAACATGTGGGAGGCTGCAGACGGCAAAGGCAGGGATTTGGCTGCCCTGGAAGTGGAGTTATAGGCAGTTGTATGCTACCACGTGGAGACTGGTGACTGAACCTGGGTCCTCTGCAAGAGCAGTAAGCACTCCTAACCATAGAGCCATCTCTCCAGCCTGTACATTATTTATTTATGATGCAGATGGGGAAATTTATAACAATTTGAGATTGTCAACCTTTTCCTGTAGTAAGCTACGCAGTGAATAAAGACTCATTCACACTAGTGGACATAAAATAAATTTAAATAAATCATAAAAAAGAAAGAACAATATCGGACATACGTTAAATTTCAGAAATAACAATTTTACACATTTGTGTACACAAAAAAAATTAGGGCATACTTAAAAAAAATGTAATTATCAAAAATTTGAACTTAATGGAGCCTCTTATATTTCTTCTGGCAATCTTAATTGTTTGGATATTGTTAATGCCCAAAAGCAATCTCTAGTTTTTATTTTAGTGAGTTTATAAAAAGAGAACTGTAAATAAAGATAATTTTAATCTTACTAAATGTAAGGTGCACTTACCTAGGAATCACTGTTTGTATTATCAGATACCATCATATGTATGCTTATCAATTAAATTGCTAAGTAAGGGCTATTTTTCCTGATGAATATACTTCAGAGATGGACAAAACTCATGAATAACTGATTAATTTTTTTTTTAAAAAAAGGGGGATTTTAATGTGACTGTTAGATAAGTAACTCAGTTAGATTTGAAGCAGGAAAAGAACAAATGGCGGCATAATTACAAGATGCTGTGCGGGCGGTACAGCAGCAACACATTTCCTTAGGGGACTCTGGAGTGCAGGGCTATTTCTAGGAAGTATGGGGCACATGTAATCGCATTACATGCTTCCTTCTCTTCCTAACCATCAATATTGTCCAGCTGAATTCTAGTTAAGTAGATTTCCAGAGCTCCCTTGAGGATAAATAAAGGTCACAGGAGGCAGAAGGGGAATCGTTTCCTCTTTCTCTTCAGAGACGTGGAGAGTAACTACAGAGTAAACTGCATGTGCCCTTTTGTTTTCTCGTGCATTTCTCCTCCACTGGGCTCCCCTGAGACAAATAACTGACACCACAATGGGATGGGATGTTTTACACACGCCATCAAAAGACTAAGTGTGGCCAACTGTAACTTATAGCTGAGGATGTCAGAGCTCCAGTAGCTTAGATTTCAGAGAGTAAGGAATCAGTACTTAAACATAGTAGACATATTCGGGCTATCACCAATGTTCAAAAGAACCATTCCTAGGATGCTTCTATCCATCCAGTTCTGTTTTGCATTGTTTTGTGGCCTTTTGCTACTGTCTACTAATTTGACACTCTGGTCTGGAATACAGCAGGGGCATTACAGTGTCTACGTCAGCTTTCAGTCTGCACTGTGCCTTTTTGAACCCGACCCTGCTCCCCCGAGCTTTTCTCCATTTGCCACTTCACCACAGCACCGAGATGCTAGGCTGGTCCTCATTCCCAGTTGCTCGTGACTGTGACTATTCTTTATAAATGTTAATTTTGTTCCGAGACAGATGTAAAGTCATTGCATAAAATCCCTGTTCTTTGTAAATACATGAGAATCAAACAAATTGCCTTGTAATTTTGATAGCCCCCCCCCAATACATTTTTGCTTAAATGGTCGTAGCTTGACACAGATAAAATGTATTTTCTTATTGCTGAGAGAGTAAGTGTAAAGGATTCATGTTTTGAAGACAAACTGAAGTACAGAGAAGGAAAGTCCTGCGTGTGGTTCAAGCTGTCATAACATCAGAGGTGACCGAGTGCTGTCAGCTAAAGCAAGGGGAGAACCACACTTTTATAATAGATGCCACACAATATATTTTTCTGTAATTAGATTTTCTTTCTTATCAATCAGAAGAATACATTCTATCAAATCTTAAAAGCATTTTTGATTAAATTAAGCAAGAGCTGCTTTGACATAATCTCATCTGAGAGGAGGTGATACTTGGCTTCCTATTATTACAGGATCTCACCAGCAGGCAGGAAGGCTTCCCTTGGAACTAATATTTCATATAAACATATTCATGGATTGTTTGTTTAGTTAATTGTTTTGAAAGCATTTGCTTGTTTTCTCATTTTTGCACCAATGTTGCCAGCCCCTGGAAAATGTTTTCTAATTTTTCCTAGTTTGTACATAAATCCTGTCTCTATTCCACCATTTCAACTAAAGAGTGTGACAAGCTTCAGTCTTGGTCACTGCAATCTTAGCTTGATACCAATTAGTCTACTTCTCCAGTACACGTATGTGTGCTATACACAAAGAATATAACTATAATACAAAATTTAGATAGACATTTCAAATAGGAGTAGACCACGGGTTAAACTGAAAATGTCATTAACTATAATGTCCCCTGTCAATCCTTTCATTTAGTGTTTAAGGTTAATTTATTCCAGTTTTTTATTATTCATTGATAAACACTTTTTAAAAAGTAGTGTGCTGAATAGTCACACTGAACATACCACATTTTCCCTCAGTATGCATCTACAGAAAATGAAGGATGTACCCCTGGATGATCATACCTAGAAAAACACATTAATCCACTATTACCATCTAATACCCAATATCTTTGTGGGTTTCTCTAATTTTCTGTAAAGTTTTGTAGCTGGGTTTACAATTAAATGTAGCTTTTTGTTCTAGGTCTCTCTTCTCAACACCATGGTTATTAGTAGAGGGCGTGGGCAGGATACCGTGAGCAAAATACAATGGGAAAAGAATCTCCACTTTTCTGCTCTAGATTCATTTTTATCTTTTCTTGTCTCAAAAACTGTGGATTCAATACCACCACCATGCTCTGTGGGGAAAAAAGAAAAATCCTCCAGCTCCCTTTATTCTGGAAACTGAAGGGTGCTAGCCCCCTGTGTAGTAGGGCATAGAAGTAAAGCTTTATTTCTTTCTCTGTATATTGGGCTGAGATTTCACTATGCCTCTATGTGAATACAGACAGCATTTACCAACATGTATCTGTCTACTTTCTCTTGTTTAATCAAAGAAAACAAAAGAAAAGAAAAAAGGGGGAATATAGGTCAACAAAGGTGGATTTGAGCTGTCTGGGGAGGTCAGTGAGCATTGTGACAACATAGCTTCTCCTTTGGAACATTTAATTGTTGTGTTTAATGGACATCCTTGCAGTTTAAGATGACACTTTTAAAATAAAATTCTCTCTTAACGATTACTTGAGTGCTGCCTCTCAACAAGAGAATCAGCATAACCTGTAGACTTTTATTTGGAGTTGACATTCTCTGTTGTAATTTTATTTTTAATTTTTTAGTTTTTTGTTTTGCTTTGCTTCCACTGGAAGGAAAAAGATTCTCATTTTAAATGTGTGCACGAAGGCTTCTCTGTCAGAGCAGAGGCTCAATATGACCTTTCACGTTTGACCTGCATGACATCATGCCACGCTTTATCTCCCTCATTTTTTATTTTTTGATACTCACTTTGCAAGGAAGACCTCGGGGCTTTGAAGGTTGAGTTCAAGAGATTTGAATCATGCCTTAATGTCTCCATAACTAAGTGAAGTGAGTATAGTTTGCTACCATGGACCTATAGTACCCTTGATTTTTATCTCAACTTGGCTTTTTAAAAATGTGCCTTTAGTTTCCTGGATATTATAGGAGCATCTGCTCCCACCGTGTCACAGACCTGTTGTCCTAATGCTAAATATATGAAGGACAGATATTGGTTTGTCTTCACTGGCACTGTGAACTGGCAAGAACTGGTTGTCAGAGTGAGAAGCCATGAGGTGTTCCAGAGTATTATGTCCCTGGTATGTAGCAGAAGCTCTCAGATGTGGCTCTGTGAATCTGGGTGGATGAAGAGCTCCGTCTACTTAATGCCATTGTGCAGACAATACTGTTTGGGGGAGCTACCTGATGCATAAGCTTTTTAATACTGTAAAACAGAGCTAAAATTAAATGCCACATTTTCAGAGATCATTAATGGACAGTCGAAAAACTCAAAACTTTTTAATGTGTAAAACTTTATAAATGGAACTACTCCATCAATGGATAAAGTGTAACCAAAATCTGTCACTATGGATAGTGTGTGATTTCTGCACAGGACTCTGCTTAGGAAAGACATCACTGGATCATCAGGAATCTTTCCCCAATAAAGGAATATAAAGAAAAAAAGAAAGGAAGGAAGGAAGGGAGGGAGAGAGGGAGAAAAAGAGGGAGGGAGGGAGAGACAGAGAGAGAAGGCTTAGTAGTAGTGGAATTGGCCTTTAATCCCAGCTCTCTGGAGGCAGAGGCAGCTAGATCTCTGGAGCCCAACCTGGTCTCTACAGAGCTAGTTCCAGGACAGTCAGGAAGCCTAGACTTGAAAAAAGGACTACACAGAGAAGCCCTGTCTTGGGAAAAAATAAAAATAAAAAAGAAAGAAAGAAAGAAAATTCTGTGCCAATCTTGTGTACGGAAAGCATTAAGTATGTACCACTGTGCTCAGATATTACAGCTTGAAGAGGATTAATTCACAAAGCATTTCCAGCTATTTTAAGGGTTCTCATTTAATTTGTACCATACCCCATCAAGAAGTGCTTAGGATCAGATTATTAGGGTCATCTTACATGAAGCAGAAATACTAAAACCACTGGGCTGCTTCCGAGTGTCAGACCAGCAAGTGCAGTGAGACTATTGTTACTCTCCGGTGGGCTACATTTGGTGTCCTTGGGGAGTGCATTCACAGGTGAGCCACTGAGCCAGAGTGGACAATTTCAAAGTCACAGTCACAAAACAAAAGGATCGGGCTAAGAAAGGGGCTTTTAGGGAAATGGGGTAGGGGTTGACTGAGGTGGTAAGGAGATAGGTTAGAATAACCAGAATGAAATATTTACCTGTATGAAATGATCAAAAAACAAATTTAATAAAAGCTATTTAAAAATAAAATGAATAAAAATGACCAAATATGCTCAGTTTTGAATCAAAACCCTAAGGCTTATGGAAAAACAGGACTAGAGGCAAAACATACAAAGCTTCATCAATTAAACATTTTTCAAACGACATAAACCTAATAAAGATGGGGGCACCAAATGGAAAGAACACATGACCATAAACACCATAAACACTATAGTACCCCCCTGAAAAGACCTGAGATTTGTACAAAGAAATGGGCAGTAGAACAATGGTTCTTGTGGATTCAGTCATACTTAGCCAAATGCAATATTAATGTCATGTTCCCATTTCCCCAAAATACTAATCCCAGCAGAACCAAGCTGTGGTCTCAGAAAAAGCCATACAAGGGGAGAATGTGAACTCTGGGCAAGGCTTCAACACTGCATGGCTACCCCATTTCTCATCAGCTCTTTTTATTTTTCCCCAAATTGAGATAGAGTCCGCTTGCCTTAGCATCGCTTGCAGGTTTTAGCACTGGAACTGCAGGCATTCACCACCACACCCAGCTTCTGGTCATGTGTCACTGCTTTTGGTATCCATTGGTTATCCTGACTGTCTCAACTGACAGTGACTTTCAAATACCATCTGCTCCCCTACCTGTGTAATAAACATTGATCTGCACAACAGAGTTTTTATCTCTCTAGACCCTTTGGACAATGGGTGAATATAATCTCAGATGTTTAGAAGCCATGATTTGGATCCTTTTGTCTTCCTGATTTCAAACTCTTCTTGTCATTTTGCAGATTTTGGGATTTGAAATTCTTTTACTATTTTAATTACTCTCTTTTGAATAAGGTCTTATTTCCAAATGAGCCCTGTTTGAATAGATGTAGACAATGGTCTTTTACCCTAGACATAACATTTTCAGGAGTGCTTTGCTAAGGAGTTACCTCTTAACATTGACCATACTTTTACTAAAATTGCCTCACTAGCTAGTCGGTCTCACTGAACTGGTGAACTCTAGATTCAGAGAGAGACCTTGCCTCAGAAAAATAAGGTACAAAGACTCCCAGAGTTGACCTCTTGGTCTCCAGCTGTACGTGCACATATATCAGGTATTCTTAATTCCAAAGGAAATTTTTCTGGATTTTTTTGTCTTTGTTTTTTTTTTTTTTTTTGAGACAAGTTTTCTCTTTGTAGTTCTAGCTGTTCTGGAACTCACTCTGTAGACCTGGATGGCTTCCAACTCAGATTTGCCTGCCTCTGCCTCCCAAGTGCTACTAATGCCTAGCAAGGAAGATTTGTTTCTTTTATTTGGTCTATAAAACATTGTGCTAACTTTTGTATATTTTAACAAATCCTTGTTAAAGACTTTGGAAACTTCTTAATGTTCAACTCAAACCTAGTTTTAGTATGCATTAATCTCAGTTTTTAATACTGGCTCTGAAGTAAATAACAGTTCAGTGTTACCAGCTTTATGTATGTTTTATAGGCCTGTAAATCTATTGTGCAAAAAAAGAAGGAATCTGGTAGCAGGATCCAAGCAAAGGGCTCAGTCTTTTCATGGCAGACAACACTGAAAACAGACTGAGCTGTGCTAAGATTGTAGCCCAGCAGTTCTATTCTGGAGTAAAAATTCATAAATTGGAGCTTGCAGTAGATTATTTCATAAAATTACTCCATAAAACACGAGTGAAAAGACAGATGACTATATTTGCACAAACTTAGAAAACTGACAGTTTCTCCCATTACATTTGAATAGACCTGAAACAAAACCGTCTTTGTCTTTGAATTCATGTGGGAAAATCAGTCTATTGTACAATTACCAAAAGTTCCATGTCAGTTGCGGAGCTAAGACCCTGAAGAGTAACCATGTGGTTATAACTCTGGTGACATATAATAATAGCCTCACAATCGTGCATTGGTTGACATGTTTGTTCTATTTTGTGATTTTATGACAGCTAAAAGGCTAATAATATCCACACTTAGGCTATCAGAATTGGAAAGTGACTACACAGGTAATTTTAATATAGAGCAGATTGCTAGCTACTTAATCAAAGAAAAATAATGTGCTTAATATTATTACAACACTTGAAAAGGTAATTTCAACCATGCCAAGTAGGGAATATTGAAGTCAGCTTCTATGAATTCCAAGGCTAATGGCAAAATCTCTATTTTAAAAAAGGATAATTTAATTGTTGTGTTTTCCTGGACAGGAAATGAGCTCTTAACTTTTATTTATTTAACAATCCCACTAAGAGTTCTGTGTATAAATAATGACTTGGTAATTTTCACCTTCTGTTGAGATATTGATTTTTTTTCTGAACTATCCAATTATTATTACATAAAGCAAGAAATAAAATTCATGAGGAAAATTATGTCTTCCCTTTCCTCCATAGCAAAAACAAACCAGAAATTGGAGTCTGTTTCTTTTCTGTAATTTTTAAAAAGATCCAAATGATTACTGTGTCCTTTGATCTAGATTATACAATAGTGTTACCATTCATTATGCTAGCCCATATATTAAAGCACTGTGAAAGATAGGTCATACAAACTAAATCAATGCTTTGACTGTAAACAATTTAAAATATATTTTGTTCCTCAAGTTTAATACTAATTTCAGAAGACCTCCCTATGAAATGATGTTTTTTCTTCCCCCCACCTTCTCCCCATCTTTAGCTACAGGCTTAGCTCAGACCCAAGAAATTGCTGCTGTGCTTCCTGTTTGTAGGAGGCTACCAAGCGTTATAACATTAGTGGAATAACACTGTCCAGGTTTTGTGCCAATTATGTCAAAAATAAACATCTTCTAATGAAAATGAACACTGTGTCAATATGTATATTCGATTTAGAAAATGATTTTTAGAATTAGGAGAAAATATTGGCTTAGTTCCTGTAATGGTCTCACAGTGCCTGTCCACTATCATGCAGATTGATGTGTCCCCTCGCGGAAGGCACTTAATTAGATAAGATAGATTAGATAATGCATGCTCTTGCTAACGTCAGTGCTCTTATTCATCTCCGAGGAGGAGTTCATGGAGTGCATCGATTCAAATTTTAATGGTTACTCTAAACACTATTTTACAGGCTTGTAGATTATAATTGTTTTCAAAATAATTTTTCTCTATTCAACTAATTTTTAGCCTTTTAAAACCCTTTATAGATGTTTTAAATAAACAAAATACCTTATAATTCTTTTGTATGCTGATCACATTTAATTTACTTACCTTTATGCGTATAAACTTTCCTTAATATAAAATTTGGATACAATTAACCATATTACCTGAATGGTAAAAGCAAAGGCATTGACAGAAAAGAAAATATTAATATTTTTTTCTGTATGTCAGTATCTAATATTGTGCCACATTTTCTATAAAATATGAATATCAAATAAAGAATATACCCTAATTCAGAGTCTTAAATTTTAATATTTCCAAAATATAAAAGAGAATTGAAATGTATCCACTTCCAAAATAAGAAAAGTTTGGATTCATTACACACACATACACACACACACACACACAGACATGGATAACATTATAGTGAGATTCATGAGGAGAATATGAAAATTGCCCCTGTAATTAAATAAATTATGTCACAGTCAGAAATGGGTCCATGGGATTCACGGGGTTTCACTATATTGTTTTGTTTTCTTCAAATGATCATCCTGCCTCATCCTCCTGAAGGCTAAAATTATAGGTGTGTGCCACCACAACCAGATAAAGGAAATATTCATTGGCACAATTAAGATCTTTATTTTCTATAAAGACAAAAATAAAAAAGCCCCACTAGAATAGAAAGAGGTTGTGGTTGTTATTATAAATAAATAAAAAATACACAGCACTCATTTGTTTTCTGACTAATTTAGATAACTATATAACTAAAAAGAAAAAGACAGGATTAGTAAGAATAAAAATAATGCAGAGAAAATTTAAAATTTCTCCCAACCCTGACATTTTCGGGTCAGAGTCACAGGGACACCAAGACCACTGCCTGGACCTTCGCAGACCATGCTGTCCCAGGTGGTACTTTCTGCTGCCATAGCGGCCCATGCCTGAAGATCGCAGCCATCCTGGGGTCTTCCACATAGGACAGCTACATCTTACCTCTGTATCACCTCTTACTGAATGTGGAGATAAGGTATGTCTTGGGTTGATCCTTGAGGAATTTTTCCAGTTCCTTTATCTTAGAACTAGGGTAACAGAACCCTTTGTGCTTGGAACTGGGTTTAGCTTGCATTTTCTATCCAAAGAAATAAATATGTTTACCCTAGAGACTTTTCTACCATAATAGTAGTAGGGTTGATTGCCTATTTGATTGAGAAATATGGTGTCTCTATTGGAGAATTTATGGGTAAACTTAATGAGAAAAAAAAATCTCAACTCAAAGAAGTAAAGCAATCAACCATCAAACAAATTCAGGATGCAATCGACATGGAGAAGTCACAGGCAGGCGCTGGTTCAGAAGCACCACTGCCTCTTTGACGTTCAGAGGAATAACACTGCCGTGGTCATGGAGGTCACTTGGAAAGGCTACTTAGAGCATAGAAAGAGGTAAACAATGGCCTGAACTACTGTGTTTCTGTGCAGGACATGACGCATGGCACGGGTGGAGAAGCACATAGTGCAGAACATTTCTGCACAGCAGGAAAAGGAGACCATTGCAAGTGCATGTGGACCTAAAAAGAAGGCTCAGCCAGTTATGTGGTTTTATCTATCTCAATTGAGAAAGTCAGAGAGAGTTAACTTAAGCTGGAACTAGTCTGTGAGAAGTCTAGTCTCTTCCTGTGTTGCTGCCGATTGAAATTACAGCGTTCCTTTCCTGAGAAATGATCACGGTTAATTTAGTGACTTAGCCTATTGGCCAATCAGGTATTTCTGACCCTTTCTCTGTATTCAGAGTTGTCTGGTTATCGCTTTTGAATAAGCAATTTTCAGCAACTTGCTGTTCAACTAAACTTACCAAGTTAGAGTTTAAACTTGTAATTAGTTATACCATTTTTCAATAAAATGACATTTGAAACAGAATAAATAAATAAAATTTCTGCCAATAATTTAAAATATACCTTTAAAAAAACCTAGGAACTATGACATAGTAGTTTGAGAAATAACAAAAACAGTTATTTTTAATTTTAATTCTAACTCTCAGCTGCTATGTGGATGCTAATGACCTCAACAAAGGCGTCATAGGTATCCAGATTGACATTAATTAGTTAATTATGTTCCCAAAGGGAAAAGGATCTCAGGCTTTCCTAACATATTTAAAAGGCTTAGGAAGGAAAAAAAATTAGTATTTGAACATCTAATGCATATATAGGAAAATAAAAGAATAGCGATGTGTGCCACGGTTTGACTGGAGACTCAAGGTATCTTGTTTACAAAAATAGTGATATTTTAGGAGTGATCTCATAGCATTATGGAGAGGGATGAGGCCGTTTTTGTAAGGCTATATAATCCCTGTGTGTTTGTGTGTGTGTGTGTTGTTTACGAGCATATGTCTATGTGTAGAGAGCCCAAAAGAGGACATTAGTGTCCTGGTCTATCACTTTCCACCTTATTCCTCTGAGATGGGTATCTTGCTTCCTGTCTCTATCCCTCCCCCACAGTGCTGGTGCTAAAGAGTGTGGAGTGTATTTTTGCTTGACTTTATATGAGTGGCAGAGATCTGAGCTCAAGTTCTCAAACTTGCACAGCAAGTGCTGTTATCCACGGAGCTGTATTTTTGCTTGACTTTATATGAGTGGCAGAGATCTGAGCTCAAGTTCTCAAACTTGCACAGCAAGTGCTGTTATCCACGGAGCCATCTCCAGTTCTGATGTTACAGGCCCCGTGCGAAGAAAGTTGTTTCAGGGCTGAACATACTCCTGAGCCAGGTGTAAGAGAAGTTAAAGGGAGTTCTGGGGAAAATAGAATAACTGCAGGTCCAGGCACCTTGTCAACAAGGTGAGCTAGCCAATCTCACCTCAGGAACTGTCACAATATCTAGTGAATTGCTGAATATCTTCAAAGTTATTGCATATACTTCAATATCTTTGAGGCTTACACCAACTAGAACAGAATTCTAGGAAATTCCCAACCTACTCAGTTTAGAATATTGCCTATTTAAATGCCCTAAAGATGAAAAAATTGAGATCAATGCAGATAAATACATAAAACATTTTAAATTCAAATTTGATGCCATTTCCTTTTAATGTTATAATAGTATGGGATTAAGTAGGAAATGAGATGTTTGTATAATTCTTAAATAGATGTTCCATAAAAGGTCTCCAAGTTGCATGCCTAAAGTATATCTACCAATATACTATAAAGAAATGGACGTGTCAAGATCACCATCAACAGGATCTGAAGAGAAACCCAAAGTGCTCTATCAGAGAAAGCTCAAGAAAGAACTGGGACTCAGAGCAGTGAGCTAAATTAAATTAGCAAACCAATATGGCATGAGGAATCCTTCAGGAATTAGCAACAGAAGAAAGCCATTACCCATATGACTGGCCCAACTCTTCTACCACCAAAACCACATGCCCTACCTTTCCCTGTCTTGTCCTGTCCTGCCTATGTATAGGCTGGGATGGTTATTTCCTTTCCCACTGACCTGCCAACCCTGCTTACTATAGACATATGGATCCCTACTGTTGTGGCTTCTTTCAGGGGCAAGCTAAGTACCAGAAACAAGGATAGACAGAACCCAATCCCACCCACCATCCTGAATAACCCATTATGCTGATAGCCTAATGAGGGCCTGCCTTCAACATGCCTTTTTGTTGTTGTTGTTGTTATTTTTGGCTTTTTAAAAATTGATTGATATTGAGCTCTACATTTTTTTCTGCTCTCCTCCCTGCCTCTTCCCTCCCCTTCAACCCTCTCCCAAGGTCCCCATGCTCCTAATTTACTCAGGAGATCTTGTCTTTTTCTACTTCCCATGTAGATTAGATCTATGTATGTCTCTTTTAGGGTCCTCATTGTTTTCTAGGTTCTCTGGGATTGAATGGGAAAAGATCTTCACTAACATGCCCTTCTGCCAAGATGCTGTAGCCATGGGCTCCTACTCAACCCTCTCATGGTAGAGCCCAGGAAAATAGGTAGACTCACCCTCTGCAACACATACACACAACACACACAAACACACAACACACACAAACATACCACCAGAGCCAAGCTGTTTAGAAGAAACTAGGAAGTTTGGTCCACATATAAACTGAGGGGCCAACCTCAGAGCTTGCTTCTTGTCGTAAGAAAAAGCCTGAACCCCTATCTGTGAGTCTTTCTGACAGTGGGGACTACCTTAGTCATAAAACCACAAAGGCAGTCCAGAGTAGGACATTAGATTTAGGTTTTCCCAGAAATTAGTAGCTGGGGGCCTGGAATATCTTGCTAACAGTCACAAAATAAAGTGTAATTATCAAATGCCTTGAGCCTTTGGATAAGGTGGGGGGGGGTTGTTGATACGTTCTCTAGTTTGGTGATTAGATTTTATATTAATTAATTATATATAGCTATATTTGCAATAACAAGAATATTTTAATTTTCAAAATGAATTATGCCTGTGTATGCATGTGCCTGATGCGTGTGGGGAGGTGCATGCCCCATGTTGGGGATAAAGAGTTCAGAGGACATCTTTGTGGAGTTTCTTCTTCCAGCTCCATGTGGGTTTCAGGTAGTGAATTCAAGTACACAGGCATAACGACAAGGGCTTTTACCCACTAAACAGTCTCGTGGGCCAACAAGAAAATTTAATACTGATATGGGATTAAAAGATTAACAAGATTCTGTTGAAGAGTGACTTTGGTAATCATTCAGGAGATGTTTTACTTTTCACTTTAAAAACACTGTTTAATTTCTTTTCTGATTTCAAGATTTTGCATTTTATTTTGACAATAATGGACTGAATTGAGTTCACACCAATATTAATTTAAAAAAAACATTAAAATAGAAAAAACCTATGTAAGCATTTCTACAATCTATTTGGACTGCCCACATCAATTAATTTAGTTAGAAATAAATGTCACTTTCTGTGAATCTATTTTAACTAGTTTGACAACCGAAATAAGTTGTGGGATGTCTTTTAGTTTATTTGTAGTTAATTCAAAACAATGAACAAGAAAATGCTGATCTCATAAAATATAAATTAAAATAATTTGAATTTTTCTCTTTGCATGATTGTTTAATGTCTGAATTTCTTTTCTGTTGCTATTATACAATATCCTGACAAAAGAAAATTAAAGGAGGTTAATGTTTGACCATCAGTCTACCACATCAGGGAAATAAGTTGGTCATGTCACACCCATAATTGGAAATAGAATATGACAATGTATGCATGCTGTATTCAGCTTTACTTCAGGATCTCCTCCCTAGGTAATAGTAGACCCACAGTGGGTGGGTCTTAGCACTTAAATGAACATAATCAAGATAATCCCCCACAGACGTGACACAGGTCAACCTGATCTAGACTATGCCATATGGATTAAGACTCTCTTCTTGGGTAATTATAGACTGCAGTACACTGACAATTAAAACTAATTATTATTGGGCGTGATGGCAGTCACCTTTAATTGCAGCAGTGAGGAGGTAGGGGAAAGTGGATCTATGTGAATTCCAGGACAGCCAGGGCTACGTAGAGCCTGTATCAATCATCAATCAATCAATCAATCGGTCAATTAATCAATCAATAAAGCAAAAAAATAAAAATATGTAAAACTAAACTTTATATCCTGGAAATGCTTCTTTCTTTTTTTTAATATTCTTGACTTATCTGATCAATATTTTACATATTAGACAATTGAAAAGCATCTGATTTCAGAGATTAAAAGGTATGAATAAGATCAAGGAGTATAACTATTTCTTCTATTCTTTGATAAGCAACAAAATGAAAATATGGGTAAAATGCTAACATAATGGAAATTCTAAGTAGGAAATCAGTGAATTACATTAAAAAGTTTACTCAGTATTTCTGAAAATCATAAGTAGTTTAAGATTCCATTTTATTAATTATTAGATTTATAATTTGTTGACTTGGTAGATCTCTACCACTTTTATCAAAATAACAAGTCAAATTAACTGTATAGTAATCAAGAAGTGGAATTAAGTTATAGAAAACAAAACAGGAATTTATTTTATTCCACAAAAATATCTGTTTCAAGCTAGTTAGTGGTTGAGTACACTTTAATCCCAAAGGCAGGTGGATCTCTGAGTCTGAGGCAGCCTGGTCTACAAAGCAAGTTCCAGGCAGAGCTACACACAGAGAAACCCTGACTCAGAAAACAAAACACACACACAAAAAACTGTTTCACTGCCTCATGTGTTTTTTTTAAACAAAGGCCTTATTTATTTATTTTTATTTTGAGGCAAGCATTTTTGCTATGTGTTGTTGGTTGTTTTCACTCTTTATTCTTTTGGGGGTCCCGCTACCCAACTCCCAAATAAAACATACTGAAGTTTATTATTTCTTATAAATGCTCAGTCTTATCTTGGCTTGTTTCTTGCCATTTTTTTTTAACTTATCTCATCTGCCTTTTGCCTCTGGGCTTTTACCTTTCTCTATTTCTGTATAACTTTTCTTTCTTACTCAGTTGCTAGTTGTGTAGCTGGGTAGCTGGCCCCTTCTTCTCTTGTTCCTTGATCTTCTTCTCCTCCGAGATTTCTCTTTCTATATATTTTCTCTGCTTACCAGCCCCACCCATCCTTTATCCTGCCTTCCTATTGGCTGTTCAGCTCTTTTAGACAAATCAGGTGTTTTAGACAGTCAAAGTAACACAGCTTCACAGAGTTAAACAAATGCAACATAAGAATGCAACACATCTTTGCATCATTAAACAAATGTTCCACAGCATAAACACGTAGGAGGAGGGCCCACTTGTTTGTCCTGGCCACCCAGAACTGAAATAACCACATAGAAATTATATTAATTAAATCACTGCTTGGGCCATTAGCTCTAGCTTCTTATTGGCTAATTCTTACATCTTAATTTAACCCATTTCTATTAATTTGTACATCACCACTAGGTAGTGGCCTACCAGCGAAGACACCTCTGTTTCTTGACCTGACCAGACAGACCTGGCAGTTGCCTATGCCCCAGGTGATAATTTTCTATTCAGATATGTTCTATTCAAATATATTCTTGACTTCTACTCATATGACAAGCCTGCTTTTGGCCTGCCTAACTAAAACTATTCCTCTGCACCAACCCCCCAGTAAAGACTGACCACACCTGAGGCATTTGTTAGGAATGTTTATCTTGCTGCTACTCAATACTGATTGGCAGTTAAGGTGAGAGTTACTGTTTTTCAAAGCAGCCTGCTAGACGTCCAGCGAGGCTGTCCTCTCTAAGTACTAAGTAATTGTTTGCTCTACAATCACCACATAATAATTCTAAACACAGTTGAACCTGAAAATCATGAAAGACAGTACTGATTCATACTGATGATTCCTGAATAGCCCCGTAGGCTACCCTTTGTTGCTTTATTTTTTTAAACTAAATCCTGAGTTTATTCAGATACAGCAATATTTAAAGAGGGAATATGTCAGAGAACTACTCCAAGAGATCCCTGACAGAATTCCTACTGACCATTATTAAAAGATGGTAGTTTGCTACTGTGATGAATGTGTATTTATGCCAAAGAAAATGTAAGACGCAATCAGTACTGATAGCCTTTTAGCTATTTCCTGAGATAATGAAAAACTATGTTTAGCCCAGTGCTTTTTTGTTTTTTATAAGCGTCTGCAGAGTCTATTGTATTTGCTTCTCATATGAAAACATATTCTATCACCGTGACAATTAACAGTAGTTATTGAAGAGAAAACTGGTGGAAAGGAAGTTCGTTGGTGGCCTTCAATATTTATATGTTATGATCATTATTAACATAACACATAGTAGTAGACACTTGTGATCCCAGAACTTAGGATACTAATTCAGGATACCCAGAGTTTGAGGCTAGAATGGATTGCATAATGGAAGCCTTTCTTAAAAGCAAACCAATCAAAACTACCAAATTGTCATTTGTAACTTACAAGTGATCGTATAGGATAGGAAAACAGTTGAAACTGGTTGGACCCCTTTTTGTCACAGTAAGGGGTTATACTCTCAACAAGAAAGAGAAACCAGAAGACTAGATTAGAATAAAAATATGGGTGGGGTGTGGTTTATTTTATGAAGATATGGGATTGAGATATTACACAGTTAATGTATTTTAAACATTCACAAGTAAATGTTGAATGTTTATTTTTGGTCTTGAAACATTAGTTGTTTACTTCATTATGTTGTTTAAATTGCTACAAGTTAAATTTGAAAAATATCAGGTATTAATGAAGAAGAGATTAATCTGGGAAAGAGCAAAATGCTCCACCCCCAAAAAAATGATTGCAAGAAGTGAAGAAATTGTTTATTATAAAATCTCCAATTACTATTATCAGTTTCTGCCTCGGTTCTCTTTCCTTTTGTGTGACAAAATAGCTCAGTAAATGGCCTGTGCGATGGATTCTGATGGGAACAGTTGCCTCACAAGCCTAATGACTTGAGTTGGATATCTGTAGGGAGGAGAGAACTCCTGAAAGCTCTCCTCTGACTTCCACACATGGGCATCCCCCAACCACAATACTAATGTAATATAATAATATACTCTAGTTAATAATAAATAAGTAAATAAAGATACCCTGACAGAAGGTATTTTTAGTACCTTCTTTAATACAACTTGAAGGTAAAAGGGACTTTTTTTTTTTTTTTTGGCTTGAACTTCCTAAGGATGCCACCATCACAGTTGAGAAGGCATGGCAGAGGAAAGGGACCGTCTGGAGGCAGAAACGGGAGGCTGGCTGCTCACACCACATACACACTCAAGAAGCAGAGAGAGACAGGGAACAAGGCTAGGCTGTAAAGCTTCAGGAACTTTCCCCAGTGACTCTTTTCACCCAGACAGGCTGTACCTCCGAAAGGTACCACAATCTTTCCATACAGTACCACCAACTGGAGCTCCAGTGTTCTAACGTGAGCCTTTGGAGGACATTTCATATTCAAACCACAACTGTTTTTTTAATAAGGTTAATTAATATTCAAAGGTTTCACAGCAAATAAATAAGTGCTGTTCATTTTTGCTGTGAACTAGCACTGATTACTATGGCTTGTATATAGTTTGATGTATCCTTCAGAGGGTCACATGTTGGAAGTTTTGATGCCTGGCATGTTGGTGTTGAAGGACTAGAACTTTTAAAGGTAGAGTCTCCTGATAGGAAGTTGGGTCACTGGGGTTGAGACCCGTAGAAAGAACTAAGATATGCATTTTTAGGCCCTTGTTAGTTCTCACGAAAGTAAGTTTTTGTAGAAAGAGCAAGCCTAGACTCTGGCTTCCTGACACATCCTATAATCTCTCTTATTATTGTGGCATCATCTGCTCTGAGACCCTCATCCCAGGCAGCCTCCCAGAGTATGAGCTCATAAACCTCATTTTTCCATAAAGAACCTTGCCTAAAATTTTGTAACAATGATAGGAAAGAGGTTAAGACACTATATTAAAGGAAAAACTAAGGTTTTGAAAAGAAATAATACTAAGATGAAATGTTACAGATAGGCAAAGACATGCACCTGCTGATTGCCTAGAATTCCTACTCATGTTCCTGCCTCCTCTTCTTTGAGCAGTAGGGGCATAGCTAACAACAACAATTCACACGCAAATTCTGGTTGGTTTTGCTACTTTTTGCTGCATGATACTGGGCTGGTTATTTAACTTCTCTGTGACTTAGTTTTCATTTAGAAAGTTGAGTGTGTTAATTAGCAGCTACTATGTTATAAATCACCAGAAAACTTAGTGGTCATGACTTTCCTTGTCATAGTGACATAACCCCTAACAGAAACAACTTTAAAGAGGAAGGATCTATATTGGCTCATGATTCTTGAGAAGCAGTCCCTAATGTCCAGGAATGGCTGGTGACTGGAGGCATAGCAGCAGGAGCTTGGAGTACAGATGTCTCACATCACTGCTTCTGGTAGGAAGCAGAGGGCCACACTGGAAGCAGGGCTGTCTGTAGAGAGCTGCGTGGAGCCGCACCTGACTCCTATTATGGCTAAGGCCTGATCACGAAATGATTGTCAGCTGCTTGCATATGCATGAACCTATGGGCAGTGCCCACCTGGCAATCCGGGGTTGGTGGCCCGTGCCTTTTTAAGGGCTGGGAGAGGTTTGCCCAGGGAGAGAGGGGAAGAGAGAGAGAGAGATACAATTGTTAAAAAAGGTCCTGAATAAACTGCTGTAAGAAGAGCTCCGGGTGTTGCGTCATCCTTGCTGGTCAAGGCCGAACGCAACAGCTGTCCTATAACCCTCAACGCTTGCACCTATTACTCTATGTCTGCTGGCTAAGTTCCATATCCAGAAGGATTGCACCACCACCCAGTTAGTGCCACCAGCTGGACTCTAAGTGTCCCAGTGCATAAACTTTCAGGAAACGTTTCACCTTCAAGCCATAAGACGTTTAAAACAAGCATTCATCATTTTGTGTCTTCTTTGAGTAATGAGTTCAGAAGTAACTCCCTGAGTCAGATGTCTGTTCACTTATTGAGCTTATTTTTATTCATCCGTTTCTTTAATGAAATGGATGGTACCAGTCTATGTTAGAGAGAGTTTTGCTTTACCCAGTCTGCCAATTCAATGTCCACCACACACAGAAACGCCTTTGTAGACACACCCATAATTTTTGTGCCACCTGTCCCAGTCAAATTGACACAAACATTAACCATCATAACCTTCTATGATGTCCAAGAAAACATGACTATTCCTTTCCAGTTCCTAACAGAAATAGAATTCAATATATACATGACCAATTGAAAAAGAAAAGCTTGTTTTTCAAACTTTATGATTGGTTTATTCATTTATTTATTTATCTGCAAAAGAAAAGAGTTGGTGTGTGGTACTATAGAATTATTGTATGTAAACTCCTATTAAGAAAGAAATATTACTTTCTACAACTATCTCATCAATGCTCTAACTCCTAAAAGTTATCTCTAAGGAGATCCTCTGATTTTTCATGCATTCTCAAGTAAGAAAAAAATTCTCATTACTTTTAAGACTTAAAAAAATTCCAGCCCATTGTAATGCCAAGTGCAGCATTCTGCAAATGTGACTTTGCAGGGTGAGCACCCAGTTGGCACCAGAGGGCCCAGGTTTTCTCTCTAGCCCTGCTCTAAAGTGGGGAAGTAGCAACAACACACAATCCTATGTGTGATGATACTGACCACTCCCACATTAGATACAGTCACAGAGCAACAAGCTCTGTCCTAATATGGTAGCTGTAAAAGTGCTTACCATTATTGCAGAAGACCAAAGTTTAATTCCCAGTACCCATGGTGGGCAGCTCACAACCACTTGTAACTCCAGTACTAGGGGATCTCACACCCTCTTCTGATGTATGAAACCTCCAAGTCCACCCCCACAGTGACATACTTCCTTACTCCAAGAAAGCCACGCCTCCTAATAGTGCCGCTCTGATGAGCCTATGGGGGCCAATCACCTTCAAACCACCACTGTCTTTTCAGGCATGCGTCAGTCTGCTCCCCTGCTTGTTCTAACAAATCAAGCACAAATCCAGACTTAGCAGTAGACTTTTGGTTTTTTTCTGAAAGATATTACCAATGTTCAGAGAGGGCCTATTGTATCATGGGAGAGGAACTGTTGCTGCAGACTAAGAATGTCTGATGGGAGGCTTTGGCAGTAAGGGCACAGTCCAGGGTCTCTGTCTGGTTTTCTTAAATCACCTCATTACTTGGTTCAAACGAGGAGGAAAACCCATTTTCTCCATCATTGAAAGAAAGTATATGTATCTTTCTGTACCCTGAAGCCAGGTGGTTGAGCTTGCTCAGGCAGAACAGGTTCTGAAGCACCCTTTTTACAAGTCTGGCAGGGACTATCTTCACTTAATGCAAAGGTGCTTAGCTCCTATTGTTCTAGCCTCAGCCAAAGCTCGGAGCCAAGAGGACATTAAATGAGTCCTGGCAGGGAAAGTCCGTCAGTGGGAATTCTGCTGCTTTTCTTTCTGAGAGTTCTTTCTGGGCTTAAACTTTTGGCTTGCTGAGATAAAGATGTGACTCAGGATAGGAAATACACACATGCCATTTCAAAGGCATTTTAACTACTAAGACAGAAAGACTCAAATGGCCAACGCCTCTCTTAGAAAAGGGAATGGCAGCTGTGAGTTCAGCAAAAAAAAGCCGATATGAAACTATCCTTCATACATGAGTTTTAATGTTAGAGAGGAACTCATGGCCATAGGAGCTATGATTGGGCTTTGAGGTGTGAGAACATTAAAAAGGGACAGTCCATCATATCAGAGACAATGTATTGAGGCCTTAGTCGGGGGAAGATAGGCTTCCATTTAAAACCTGGAGAGGAGCTTCATTAAAAGATATCTTAAAGTATAAGAGAAAGCCTCTATGAACAGGTGACCTGGATGAACCCAAAGGAGAGTCTTCAGAGTAAAGATGAAAATATCTGATTTTATATCTTTCAAGAGTAATGGGAAGTTTCATATCATGGGATTTAGTTCAATATAGCACAGAACATGGAGGAGCCAAGCAGCATAGACCAGTGGTTATTAGGCTATAGTATATCATGGGTTCTTCACTCTCTGTTCTAGAGAGAGAGAAAGAGAGCGCTACAGAGAGGCAAGGCCTGATTTCTTCTTCAGCCTATGTTGTATAGCCACCTAGAGTTACTAGCACCTTAAAAGCCTGTGAGCTAATGCTTTTATTTAACATAAATAATATGCTTCTGACATATGTTTGTTGCTAATGGAGGAGAGCAAAATCAGGTCTGTATGATATGCTCTAACTGTCCTTTAATACCATATGATGGAGACCTAGACCTAGCTGTTTATATCCCATATGTTTGCTTTGGGCCACACACTAAGTGATATTGAAACAGGATAGGAAGACTTGGATAATTAAAGAGAACACAGGAAGGGAAATGCGGCCCTCACCCTGGACTATAGATGAGGACTTTTGCCAGCTTTAGTGCTAAGAATTCCCACATAATTAACTATTTATTATGAAGATTCTGTCCATACAGACAGTATTCCTCTTTTTTGTTTGTTTGTTTGTTTGCTTGCTCGTTTTAAAACAGGGTTTCTCTATATAGTCCTGACTGTCCAGGAACTTGCTCTGTAGACCAGGCTGGCCTCAGACTTAGAGATCACTTGCCTCTGCTTCCCAAATGCTAGGATTAAAGCCATGCACCATCACTGTTCAGCAGTATTTCTCTTATATAGGTATTTTAAGTAAGAATTTAAAATTTCTGCACAAGTATGAAAACCACAGGTTGGAGCCCCAGCAACGACTTAAAAACAGGCACAGTAGCATGAATCTATAACTCCAATGCAGGGGGTGGGAATTGGGAGACAGAGACAGGCAGGTCCTTGGAATTCATCGGTTAATCAGTTAATCAGTGGAAGATTCTGTCTCAAAAATAAGGCAAAGAGCAATCAAGGAAGACATCCAAAGTCAACTTCTGACTCCCGTACACATGTGCACATACATGTACAGATCTACACGCACACACACATTTAGTATTGCTGAGACATGAGTGTGACACTCTTGAGAAACCTACTCTCTTGCTTGGGTGGACACCATCCTTTCCCCAGTGTCTCTTTCTATTAACTCCAACTCATCTTATTAAACTCCAACTCTGCTTCAAACTGGCTGTGCTGATACTCTTTTCTAGAGTGAAGAATCTCAGCCTCACCTGAGTGGAGGTCTCTGTAAAGAACTCCCAGGGTTGCTGCAGACAGCAGTATGGAACTGTCTCCAGCTCATGGACCTTCTGTGGCTGACTATAGATAGCTACCACCTTATTTCAAAGCCTTCCTTCTACAGTGATGTTTCTCTCAATGAGAAAAGCCTAGGTTTCAATCAGATGTTTCTTTTTAACTATCGGGTATCTGGCTTCATTCAGGAGAGCTTGAAATGAAAATTACAAAAGAACTACCCCAAAATAAGTGTCTGTGCCAACGGGTACCAGGCTGTGCTAGATGTAAACAGAAATTATGGTTGCTCTGAAGGCAACTAGAAAACCTGGATTTTGGAAAACTGTCTACCCTCTCTCTACTTGCCTAAAAGTAGTGCACAAGTTTACAAGGACAAAAGATGCCCTTCTGCTACTTTTGCCAGAGAGAACAAAGGTTATTCCTGAATATTTTTTTTTTAGAATTCCATGAGCCTAGAGGTGGTTCCAGAGTTATCTACTTTAATGTTGACTAACTAGCCTTGTTTGGCAACCCAAACTTTCCCTTCTCCCTTTGCCACCCACACAGACTTACAGTATTTTTCCTTTGTCTCATCATTTTTCTAACACTTCATGTATCCTTGTTGAAGATCCCATATTGAGGCAAGATAGACTGAGAGGGAAAATTAAAGGGACATGGGGAGAGAAGGAATCCCCTCACTCCAAAATCTGATGTAAGTTGCTTGCTGGTATAGAGTCAATAATTCCACTACAATTAACAAAATTGCTATGAAGATTGCTGGCATAGAAGCAATATTCCTTTTGTACAGAGATATTTCACATAAAAATATTAAGAAGAAATGAAGCACACTTGCAGCCTAACCATAAGTGACGTTCAAGAACAGCCACAATCCTTCTTTTCCAGGTATAAGCCTAGAATTTTCTGGGACTCTACAAATAGGATTATAAGCTTCATTTACAATAACTTGTCTTAGCTTCCAAATGCACATCTTGTGACCTTTGTTTTGGGGTGACATCTGTTGGAGTTCAGCCTCAATGGGGTTCACTCATTCCAGGGTAGGTGTGTGTGGATTAGAAATAGTAGATGGGAGAACAGAAATATGAAAGAAAAGGAACAGAGATACAGAATAGAGCTAGGAGGGTGAGCCAGCAAATACTGAATTTGCCCATGTTGATTTTCCATATGCTTCTATACCCCAATCCAAAAGGAGGCTAGGAAGGCAAGATTGCTTTAGCATGATTACAGTGAACAAACAGAGCAATTATCCGCTTCAATACCTGAAGCATCAAGCAACTATATCCTGAGTTAAGCATTCTGCTCTTTAGGCAGGACACGCAGCCACCATACCTCAGACCAAGCATCCTGTAGGCAGTCATTGCCTGGGTCAAACCTCCCATCATATCCTTGAAGAAGCAAGAATAGGTTTGAATTCTCTGACTTTTGGTCATGGTGTAATCGGTCCACCTTTGTGGCCCATCTCAATACCTAGAACACTGAGTAACCACACCCTAGGTCAAGATAGTTTCTTTGTAGCCACACTTTAAGTCAGACAGCTTGTCAATAACCTTAAAAGAGCAAGAGTAGCTGTCTGACTTTCAGTGAAGGTGGAGCAGACCACTTCTGTGGGCCCCTACACCTCTAGTTAACCTTACAATTCATCTTGGTAACCACCCCGCCCCGTAATCGTCATCTGAGATGTAGCTTCAGAAGCATCCAAATCGTGTATTTGGTTACTGAAAGCCTATAAAGACACTTCAAACTAACTCTTGCAAGTTGTTTTATAACTTCCACGTTTATGTCATGGCAAGTCTGTACACACATATATGTTTGTGTACACACATACAAACAAACACATGCAATAAAAATTACCTTCTTAATAAATTCAAGTTCTGCTCATACTGACACATCTTGAAATTAATTTCTGTGAGCTCCACCTGACTAAAGTTCTCTGAGAAGAATTCAAAGTACCACAGCTCTTCTCTAGGCCACATCTACTGCTGTTATAACAATGAAATTCAAAGCCACCTCATGCCTTGGGCATCTCCTATTATGTGTGAAATATACATATTAATAAGTTCATTTTTCTCATGTGGATCTGTCTTTTGGCCATTCTGTAGTAACTAAGAATATATAAAGTTGAATAAAAGTTATATTTCTCTGTCATACACCACCCTAAGAGTTTGTGACTTTGAATTAATATTCTATTTAAAAATAAAATGAGAAAAAAATAGTTACCAACAAAAACTAAACTGTCCTTAACTAAACTTTATGTGGGGCTCTCCAGGTCTCCTTTTCCCAGTTTGGCTCCATCAGCAAGCCCCATGTGGCCCAGTGTTAGCATTCCTTTATGTCAGCTTGTGTAGACTCTCCATCATTTATATCTAGTTACTTTTGCTATCTGATCGGTTTCCTCAGCGTCCCCTCCAGGCTCTGACCTCTAGGTGATGCCTGGTCTCTCTAGCCTGCCTTCTACAAGGAGCAAGCACAGTTGGCTTAGCTAGAATCCCAGCTGCCCATGAGGTTTCCTCTTAGAAACTTTGCATCCACTGACCACAGATGCTCGGCAGCTGTGTATCCCCAGTGACCTAGCAAATACCATGTGATTGGAATTAAGCCTACACTGTGCTCCCTTCCCGAATAAAACTCATTTACCATTCGTTAATAATCTGTGCACCCTCCAAATTCATATGTTGAAATCCTTATGATATCAGCAAGTGAAGTGTTGGGAGAGATGATTAGACTGTGAAGGGGCCTTTTTGAGTGAAATTAGTGTTCTGATGAAGGAGACCATGGGGAGTTCCCCAGTCTTACCTTTGAAGATGGCTCTCCATGGGCCAGGACATGGTTTCTAAGCAACCTTCACTTACTGGCATCTTCATCTTGGGCATCTAGGTGTTGGAGCTGTGAGAGGCACATGTTTGTTGCAGTGTTTTGTGATAACTGTCCAACCAAACTGACACAGCTTGAGTTACAGTTGGTTTCTGGCTTTCTGTAATGTAAAAAAAAAATAGGGTTTTGTTGTTGTTTGTTTTGTTTTAAGATGGAGTTGTCACTATGTTTGAAAGACTGATCTTGAGTTCAAGCAACCCTTCTGCTTCAGGCTGTGGATAGCTGAGACTATGGGCAAGAATTAGATTCTTAAAACATGATTAATCTTGAATATATGTTCTTTATAATCTAAAGTCTTACTTATATGCAGAAGCTGGCGTTTGTGAGACTTTAAACATGCCTTGAGATAAATAACAAAATATATCTCACTTACAAGTATGTGTTATAAAGTTTGTTAGAGTGACTAAATTATAAGCAACTCAAAAGTTTGGCAAACTTGATGACAGTTACTTAATTAGTTCCATATATGATACACAAATAAATTACCCACACAGATTCTCATTCACAAATTGACAATACTTTTGCTAAGCACATCTGGGGATTTTGCAAACAGAAATAATAAAAAACACCATAAAGCAAATTTACTGCCAGTCTTTTCTTTCCTACTGTGCATTTGGCGTCACTCAAAGTGAGCAGTTTCATGTTTATGTCTTAGGAAACAAATGCACTGGCATCATTAAATCATTCATTTATCCAGCAATGAGTTGCTATTTCTGCCTCGCACACAATGTGCCCTGCACAAGCAAGTGCTGAAGGCACAGCGGTGGATGTGAAGCCTCTGCCCTTTTGAAATTTAAAGGCTCAGAACGGAACGATGTTTAATGTTTAAGGGATGATCCTGTAAGAAATCACGTAGCTACACATGTAAGAAAATTCATGAATGAGCAATAAAGATAGCTTTCATTTATTAAGGATTTGTGACAAAGTCACCTTGTGTAAGCTATAGAATACTTAGTTCTATCAGCAACTCTGTGAGATAAGAGTCATTTTAAGTGTTGACAGATTTCCCATCCATAGCCAACGATGTCTGAGGCCTGTCTGGTTACTATTTGCCTCTGATTGTATCATCTCTAAAACCTGTATCATCCAGTTTTAGAGAAGATCTTGGTCAGTTTAGAAAAAAAAAACTGATCAAATTAGTCATTCCCCACCATCCCTTAGGTGCTATGTGACCACTTTGGTCTGTCTGCCATAAGCACTTTCTTGTTGTGGTTTAGTACACAATACTCAAAATTTATGACACCTTAACATGCTGAGGACTTTGAACTGAAGGTGTTTGGAAGGGCCCCAGATCAAGTTATCTCTGCTTTCCTCTCTCCTGTCCTTTAACCGCAAATAAACCATAGAAACCAGACTCTGTTCTCATGGTGAGTCATAGAAACTAGAATCTCCCTTCCTCAAAGCAAGTCATAAAACCTGAAAAGGTTACTCTCTCCCTTCTTAATTCTGGGAAGACCCTCACCCCAGAGGGATAAGAATGCTGCACAGAAAGACCTAAAAAGGGGATGAAAACAGACCTTTCTTCTGGCTTTCTCCAGGTCAATTTGTTACCCTTAGCTCAGTCCTTTTGTCTGTGTATTTCTCAATATACAATTCTGTTCAGTCTTAATGGCACTGAAACACAGAAATAGTTTTTCTTTGGATCTTTGAGTCTGTATCTCTGAAGTTTCCCACGCCACATAAAACCTTGATTAAGTAAATGTGTTATGCTTATTGCTTATTGCCCTGATATTTTTTCAAAGGAGTGTCATCTAGGACCTTTATCTTAAAAAATATTTATCTTATTTATTTTATGTGCATTGGTATGAAAGTGTCAGATCTGCAGTTAAAGGTAGTTGTGAGCTGTCATGTGGGTGCTAGGAATTGAACCCAGGTCCTCTGGAAGAGTCAGATGGACCTGGAGCTAGTGTTCTTAACCATTGAGCTAAGGACCTTTATCTTACGTGAAGGAAATGTATTATACCTTTACACCCCATGCTCTGATTCAGCCTCAATGCCTTCTGTCCTGACCTTCCTCTTAGTAATTTACATGCTCTGACTTCATTCTCTCTGTTACTACAAATCCCACTGTCTCCTTGTGTTCGGAACAGAGTTCAGTTCTGTGACAGGGTCTCTTTTCTTCCATTGCAAGAGTTCCTGAATAAATTCCTTTTTTTAAAAAAAAATTGACATTATTGTACAATCCTGGTGGTGTTCTTAAACACTGTAATGGGGCTCCATTTTCTGACTGGCTCTATGTCTTTGCCATCTTTGTGAAATGGATGTTGAGGCTCAGAAATCAATATCCCAAAGTCTGGCATTTTGGAATGACATACTTTTTAAATCAAAGAAGCATCAAGGCCTATCTGACAGTATCTCTCCTCATCTCTACTTACATCTTTTCTTTCCCAAAACACAGGCATTTTACTGTACTTGAAAAAATGAAGGACCTTGGGTATTTTCACTTATGTGGTCACCAGGGCTCTTGGTGGTATATTCTCATCTTCTCTATTTTGTTTTGCTTTAAATAAAGTTTTGTTTTTTTTACTGCTTTAGCTTTTTGTATTTATTTTTCGACTTATAATTATGTGCATAGGTGTGTATCTGGATGCAAGCATAGGCACTCATGGCACCTGGAAGATCATAACAGATCTCCTGGAGCTGGAATTACAGGCAAATTGTGAGCAACGTGAACTGAGCCCTGGAAACTGAACCAGGTCTATTTTCAGAGAAGAATGAGCTCTTAACTGCTGTGCCAAAGCTCCAGACCCTCCTTCCTACAAACAAAGTCAGGCAGCTACTACAGGAAAGGCCCGGACATATCGTTGTGACCCAGAATGTAAGCTGTTAGTCACTAAATTAAAATAATAGCCACAGCAATGTTAATCATATAGGGCAACTAATTGTAAGGATAATGGCATCTAAAGATACTGTTGATATCTCTGTGCTTGGCAGAACTTCAAGCCCCGTCTTGTCTACAGACAGACCTCTTCTTGGCAGTCCACCATCATGCCCTTCTTTAAAATACTCTGTATTGCTTTGGGTGACATCTTTTCCCTACACCCAGAATAACCAAGATACATGTCCATGACTTTCATGATCAGTGTGGAACAGTGATGCAGATGTATGATCACACATGAGAAGGAGGAGCCATACTAATAGCGTACATTGATAAACTGATCCTGGTGCCAGGGGACCTAAGAAAACCTTGTTTTGCTAGATACTCAATTATTTTCCTCTCCTTTGTTTTTCTTTCGTTTGGTTTAGTTTGTTTGTTTGAACTATTATTTTTAAACAGTCTTCTGTAGACCAGACTTACCTAGTAGAAGATGACCTGGATATTCTTGCCTCTGTCTCCCTTTCCGTGTGCTAAGACTGAAATACATCCCCAGCCCCACAATACTTCTTTTACATATGGAAGGATGTTGAAACAGTAACGAGCCCTGTAGAGTGGATCTTAAGTATAATTAGAGAGCTGTGGTTACTGCCAAGGTGTGCATGCTACCACTGCACCCCTAGGGCTATCTTGTCCTGCTTATCATTGTGTGGTTCACAGGTATCATAGCAACCATTGGTTGCTTCCCTCCTTTGGGAGCTTGCACAGTACCTTCTGGTATCATGAAATGTACTTCTCTGGGAAGACGCTTTCAGGGATGTTGTAAGGAGGCCATTAATTTGTTTCTTGGCCACGTGGCAGTTCAGACCTTAAAATAATCACACAGAAACTGTATTAATTAAAATACTGCTTGGCCCATTAGCTCTAGCTGCTTATTGGCTAACACTTATATCTTAATTTAACTCATTTATAGTAATTTGTGTATTGCCACGTGGCTGTGGCTTACGAGATAAAGTTCCGGCATCTGTCTCAAGAGGGGCTACATGGCTTCTCTCTGACTCCACCCTTCTCTCTCCCAGCATTCAGTTTAGTTTTCCAGCCTAAGTTCTGTCCTGCTATAGGTCCAAATCAGTTTCTTTATTCATTAACCATTAAAAGCAACACATAGACAGAAGGATCTCCCACACCACAGGGAAATTTCAGTTCAGGGTCTTCAAGGTCCACATAGTACCTTCATCAATAGGTACTTGCCTTCCACATATGGGAGCGACCAAGGGCAATAGCAATAACCTGTAATATTTGGGGAGTCTCTTGGACAGCCGTTGGGTTTCTTATGCCTGGTGTTGGGTTTATGTAAGATGGTCTTTGACTCTTGGGGGAGGGGGATCATTGTCAGCCCAGATAGGAAATTTTCATTTAAATTCTCTATGTCCATTTTTATAGCAACTAATGTGTATTATACGTATTTTTAGGTAGGTACTTAATAAGTAGTATGAATCCTTATGACTTTTACAGATGTCCTTACTATTATTTTACCCTCCCTCCTTTTTCTGTATTTAGCTCTTGCCCTCTCCCTAAACAGAATCCCCCCTTTTCAGTTTTGTGGTTATGTACTCACATCTGAAGATTTGGAGCTAGGAGCCTCGGATAAGCAAGATCATTGAACATTTGCCTTTCTGGACATGGGTCACCTCATTCAGTGTAGTATTTTCTACTTCCATCCAGATCTCATGACTTCAGTTTTCTTTACAGCTGAGTAATACTCCGTAGTGTACATGTACCACATTTTCATTACTCATTCACCGATTAAGGACACTTAGGCTGTTTCTGTTTCCTAGGGTGTTTGTCAAGTTTCTTTACAGCAGTGGTTATCAACCTCCTTAACGCACAGGCTCTTTCATATAGTTCTTCATGTTGTGGTAACCCCCAACCATAAAATTATTTTGTTGCTACTTCATAACTGTAGTTTTGCTACTGTTATGTATCATAATGTAAATATCTGATGTGTGACACCTGTGAAAGGGTCATTCAGTGCCCAGAGGGTTGTAACCCACAGGTTGAGAACTGCTGCTCTAGAGAAACAGAATTTACAGAATGAATCATTTATATATATGTATATATATACATATATATATATAATTTATTAGCATGATTTACAGGCTGTGGTCCAGCTAATTCAACAATGGGTGGCTATGAACGGGGAGTTCAAGACTCTAGAACTTGCTCAGTCCCTGAGCCTGGATACCTCAGCTTGTCTTCAGTAGACCCTGGAATCACAAAGAAGCAGGCCCTAATTCCAGTGAAGGCGAGGGCAAACAGGCAAAGAACAAAGGCTTCCTCCTTTCAGGTCCTTTTATAGGCTTCCTGCAGAAGGTGTGACCCAGACTAAAGGTGTCTATCTCCACGATCTAGATTAGAAGTAGATATTTCCACCTCAGATTAAGTAGAAATCCCTCACTTAAAACCTTTTGGGGTTTTGGTTAATTTCAGATGTAGTCAAGTTGACAACCAAGAATAGTCATCACACCTAGCTATTGTGAATAGAGCAGCAACGAACACGGCAGAGCAAGTATCTGTGGAGTAGAACATCAAGTTCTTTGGGCAAATGCCAAGGCCAATCACTCCCGCTTTTTGGAGGTAGAAACTGGTTAAAACTTAGGGACTAGTCTATGTTTACGTAGTTCTATGAACTGTTCAAACTGTAACATGGTCCAGGTCTGCCACATTCACAGTCCAGGGTCTTGGTTATGTGCATTGTTGCTGATGGTCGACGGTTTCTACTGCTCAGTCATAGCATCCTGCCCTTAGAGCAGGTGAGGAATACCATTACTGGGAGCAAGAGACTAAAAAGCTTCCTTCTACTTAATCATCATTAATCTCTTTGGTAATTTGTTTTCAGTTTATATTCTGTTACTCACTGAAAACAGATATTGGACTTCAAATTAAATTGGACTGGGTTTGGTGGCTCAAGACTAAGAAGGCTATCTTGGGGATGACGAGAGGGAGGGAGGGTAGAAAAGAGAATATGAAGTGAGTTATATTTCAGCCAGGACACCAGTAGTGAGTGTTCATTAATCTATTCAAGTAATACTGAGAGTGACAGTGGTCAGTCTGGTAAATAACACATATGCCAACTGTTATACCATCCCATTATAAAAACTGATTTAACACACTTTCTAGTATTTACCCAGATTTTGTGTTTAAATGAACATCTTCTACTGAACATTTCTGGAAATTAATATCAATTATTTGAACTTTACTATTATTTTCTTCAACTAACATATTCAATAAAACATAACAGGCCTGAAGTTTACTTACACCTGAAGCTCTTCTAAGTCTTCTATTCCCCAGTCTTATTTCTTTGTCTATTTTCTTTTAAAAATGCCCATACCACTTAAGAAACACTTTGAAGGCTCACACTAATTCTGTTATATTTTAACAATATGTATTCCCCCCTTTATTGAGATATTAATATTGTCTTCAATTGCTCACCATTAGAGGAAAAATAAACTCCCATTGGCCTACTTATAAACAGTAATACAATCTTCTGGATCTGCTGTACATTAGAAGCATATTGTGTTAATTTGTAAAAACAAAAAAAAGTGAGTTAAGTTGCCAAAGCCTAACACACACACACACACACACACACAGAGAGAGAGAGAGAGAGAGAGAGAGAGAGAGAGAGAGAGAGAGAGAGAGAGAGCGAGAGAGAGAGCGAGCTATTAACTGAAGGAATTCCCCTGAAAATGACTCCACAGAAGCATAGATGACTTGAAAGAAGGGCTAAGCCTAGTTTCCTTAAGACCAAGCCTGAGTAGGAACGGAAGGCTTTCCCACTTGTGGCTCAGCCTGGACCCGGCTCAAGGCGGCTTTGGAGTCCGGAGAAGAGCAGAGCTCGGGTCCAGCCTCCTCCGAGAGCCTCCGAGGATTGAGAACTGCCCCGGTGCCAGCTCGGGAAAGGGGCGGGGCCTCTCGCACCCGCGGCCACGGCCCCGCCCTCCGGAGCCCCCCCACCCCGACGCCCCGCCTACCGGGCTGTGCCGAGGGCGCGGGCGGCCCGGGCTCCTGTGCGGCGGCTCCGCTCCCGCCTGGGCCGCGGCCGCGCGCCCTCCCTTCGGGGAGGAGGAAGAGGAGGAAGGAGGAGCGGCTTGAGGAAGGCCGAGGGCGGCAGTCGCGCCGCGGCGGGGAGGAAGCGGAGCCGGCGACCGCGGGGGTGAGCGGTGCGGGGGGAGGGGGGCGGGGGTCGCTGGTCGCGTGCGGCCGGGAGGGCGGCGGCGGGAGGGAGGCCCAGGCCCCGACCCTCGGCTCCACGCCGGGTCCGCCGCCGCCGCCGCCTTTGTTGCCCGCGGCCCGCGGCTGTGCGAGACCGGGGTTCGGCGAGGCCTGGGCGGCGGGGCCTGCGGGCCGGGCCGGTCGGGGTTCCCGGGGCGGGAGCGAAGAATCGTCGCGGCTGTCCGGGCCGGGGGTGGCGGGGGTGGCGTCCCGGGGGCCGAGGTGCCGAGTGGAGCCGGGACCCGGTGGCCGCGCGCGAGGGGCCGCGGGAGGAGGGCCGTGGCATTTAAACTGCCCTGATCCCGCACAGGCCCTCTTGGGCTCCCGGAGTTGGCAACTTCAGGTACACACACACCATTGTGGCTCTGAGCAGCACAGTTGCTGTTCCCCAGAGCAGGGCCTGGCCCCAAACTTGAAAGAGTTTGTGTGTACCAACTTAGTGTGTAGTCAGAACGCGATTTGGGGTGCTCATCCCCACTTTTTGTAATTGGAGACGGAGGTGGAACTGGGGCTTCCGGTGGGGAGATAATGTTGAATTCTTGAAGGTCTCACTAAGGCAACAGACTGCTGTGCCCGAGGACTGTGCAGTATACTGATTACAATTATAATGCGAATTAACACACCAGAGACTTCCCAAATTCAGTTTTAATTTATAGTGTTCCTTGGAATAAAGATAAACTTGTAATCAAACAAAGGTAAACTCCTGCCTACACAAAGGTGAAATAGCAGCCATAGTAGGCAGCTGTTTAGTTTTTTTAACCCACCAAGCCCCACCATGGACCACGTAGTTTACTTGAATAAATGAATTTCACTTGGAATTCTCAGTGCTGTGAAGACAGTGAAGAACACGAGTGGTACTGTTTACAGGTTTCACGGATAAAATCCAAAAGAGGTAGTTTATAATCTGTGACTTTCTTCTTCACTGATTTCTCTCCAGTGCTTTGTAGATGGATGTGGGAAGAGAGGTTTAGGATCCCTCCCTGCCCCAGGAAAGTAGGTCACCTTAACCTTTTGGTTCCACCACTCTCTAACCCTTGTTTATTTGAGGGCATGACACTCTGGACAGTGGGCTTCATAAGGGATATAGGAGAGTTTATTATCCAGGACTGAACTGGGTCAGACTGTGCCAAGTTTTTTACCTGAACCTTTAGCTTTTCTAGGGCTCCGTTTAGCATCTCCTTAAAGACAGTGCGTGTTTGCTTTTTACCTTTGAAGACATCCTCCGAGTTGGTCCCTGGCCCTGTTCCTTTCCCTTCTGACCACAGAACTAAAACACTCAGGGAGTCCTCTGAGTGCCCTCCCTTGTTAGGACACCTGCAGGGAGTGGCAAGGCAGGGATTTGGGTGCCAGCCGAAGCACAGGGTGTGGTGTGGAAAAGTGCTGCTGTACCAACTGGATTCCAAGTCATTTACCTTACCATGTTCGTCTCCAGCCTTGCTTGAGCACGGAGACACCGTTGCTTTTAAGAGCTGCCCTTTTTCAGAGAACAGAAACCACGTGCCTTTGTGACCTTCTTGTGTAAGTTCATCCTTAGAGAAAACCCTGTTATGTTTTGCCACTGTGGGCAGTTTTAGGAACCTCTTGGTTTGCTCACAGAGGTAGTTGTGTAATCTTATTTAAAACTTCTGAGGTCCATTTCTGAATTCTTGGTGGTCACTGACACCCAAGAATATGTGTTCATGAGAAACAGGGCAATACACACATATGTGGACGACATATGTGTGCGCAACTTCTCTTCTGACCTCTTGCTGTTATAAAGGTGGTACTCATATCTGTGGCACCTGCGTACTTTTGCAGAATTGTTATTTTCATGAGAAGTCAGGGTATGGCTTTCTTAAACTGACTGTCCTGTTGATATCTGAATGACCAGACCAAGTTTAAGATTTCAGTGTCCATAGTACACACAGAGGACATGACGTGTTTTAGGGTGTTCGTTTGCTAGGACTATGACCTTGAACAGGCTTTGGATCTCTCAAGTCTTACTCCTCAGATGGAATCTATCTCACACTTATAGTATGTATTTTATTTGAAATAAATCCAGACTCTTAATTGGGCTACAGGATTTCTACATCGGTTTGCACCTTGTCTTACACCACAGTTATATCCTGACCCGTCAGTTCCTCAGGGTTCCACGCTGTTCTCCAATACCCAGCCTTGATACACTGGTCCTATTAGCTCTCAGTGTGTACCAGTGGCTACTTATACGGGAGGGTTTTTCCTAGGCCTTCAAGCCAAGTGTCCTTTCTTCAGAGAACCTTCCTAAGTACCTTGGAGTAACAAACTGGCGTGTTTCCTTTAGACATTGAGTTCTAACTGTTCTATTCTCTTCTTTCTTCTCTGTTCTCATACAGGTTCCATGAGGGTAGTAGCCTGTGATAGTCTCTCTTCCCGTTGTGTCCCCAACACATTCCATGGAACTTGGCTACTTTCCCTTTTTTGTCCTTAACGTATCCTGTGGAACTTGCACACTGAACAGGGACCTGGTATGCAGAAAGTGTATGCAGTTCTCATCACATTAAAGAAAGAGGCTCACGGTGTGGATGTTAGTTAGCCTTTGGTGGTGTTTGTCTTTGTGTAGGCTGATCTGCACAAGTGAATAAATCATGACACTAGTAAAATCAAAACCCTTGTGTCCACATGACATAAACAACCCTTCACAAAGAGAACCATTTCCCCGTGGAGCCGTAACATGTGTGAGTTACGCATGAACCAAACCAGCTCATGGCACAGATGGACAGATCTGCCTCACTTTCTTTAAGTGTGGTTGTTTGTCAGTGTGGAAAGTAACTATTCTGTAACATATTTCCTCACTGTTCCTTTACATAGCTTTGTGAAGTCAAGCCTCAGTTATGTGGATCCTTTTGGCAGCCTCAGTTTTTAACAGATAATCAAGCAAGAAGAAAAAACCAATTTGTAATTAGACATGCCAGACAGTTAGAAGACTGATTGCAACAGTCTTTCACTGAAATACAAATCTAGATTGAATTTTAACACTTTGATTTTGTAGAATAGCTTTTTAAAAAGTTATTTGTTTTATTTGTAAAATAATAGTTTCTGAGAGATAAGTTGAAAAATTGAGAGTGCATGTGACTAGGTTGATGTTTAGCATATTAGCAAGTGATAATAGTAATTAGTTTAAAATATGCTTGGGCTGCTCAGCAGGAATATGCCGGGAGCCAGCAAAGTCTCCATATGATAGAAACATTCTTGCTAAAGAAGTCCAATATGGGAAAAGGGTATAAAAGACAACGTGGCAAGAGAAATGGACATGACAGGGAAGTGACTGGGATGTGCAAGTTGCTGGGATGTGTGTGGGGTCACAGATCACAGCGTGGGTGCCAGTGGGAACTTGGCTGTGGGTTCAGTAGTCTTAGGCGGTATGAGCCCTCTCCAAAGTTCCTTGACATGTGGTGTGAGGCTGTCTTCCTTCTTACAGCCACCACACTAAAGTATTGCCTTAAAATTTTGAAGACAGATTATCACGTTTTCCCGTAGCCAGCTCTTGGACATTAGAGAAGAAAAGAAAGAAATGATGAACTATAAGATGTCACTGAAGACCTTAGTGGCAGTGGGAGCTTGTATTTAAACTATTTCCTTACAAAGACTCCTATTAGATAAAAGATTTTTTATCAGAAAATTAATCATTTAGTTTTGATCTTTGTAATTACACAGATAAGCTTGGTTTACTAAGTGATTCAGAGAGCCAGTCTTTGCTGTAGACCTCATTCTGACCATAGTGTCAGAAGTCTTAAATGGTTGAAGCAACAGGCTTAACAAACAGATCAAGATAAATTCTCATTTGTGATGTACTGCTTTGCATGTGTGTTATTTTATTTTGATATTTATAATGCATTATTCTAAAAAGTTTAGCTTTGGGTTTTTTGTTTGTTTTGTCTTTTTTATTTTTCCAGACAGGTTTCTCTGTGTAACCTGTCCTGGAACTTATTTTGTAGACCAGGCTGACCTCAAACTCACAGAGATATGCCTGCCTCTGCCTCCTGAGTGTTGGAATTAAAAGCATGTGTCTTTATGCCCAACAGGCTTTGCTTTCAACTGAAATACTACCTTCTTTAATTAATACTTGTCTGTTGGCATCCCTTTCAGGGATGAAATAAACAAACCACATTTAGGGAATATTGTTACCAAATATCACAGGTTGGCAGAATAAGTGGGAAGTGTCTGGATTTTTGTGCTTTTATACATCTGTAAAATTATAATTTCAGGCTAGACGGAGTTCAACAGATTATAATAAGAGTTCATTCTTTTACAGATGATTAAATAAGTAAGCATATAAATTCTGACGAGTGTTTACACAGTAAGCCTAGTTGTATGCCAGTTCTCTAGAGGATTTCAACATGGGATCTCATGCACACAGCTCTTTAACCCTGGGAGGTGGACACTTGTACTTCCGTCTTTATGGACAATCATATGGGTTTGGCTGGGGAGATAAAGAAGCAGACAGAAAGTGCGTATGCATCAGCACAGAATTCTTCTTGTTTTCCTTCTTGAGTTGCTAGAACTCACACCTGTAGACATTCCTGAAAAGTGAGGAGGTAGTACCTTTTTGGTTTTGTGTCAGAAAATGCTTGCTCTGGGTATTTGGTTTTTAGTTTAGCTATGTGTAGAATTTTAGGTATAATTTACTCAAGAGAAATAGGTTATGTGGCACCGATGGGTTGGATTTGTCTGCTTTTCTGCATTTGCTGTCCTATGACTTCAGTTTGAGGCACTGTTAATCCTCTTCCCAGAATCCATCATATGGGCTTGCAAGAATGCCAGAGAATGTGGAAGATTCAAGGAGAGTCACTGAACAGTTGGGGTGACGGTCTTGGAGATTTGAAAACGGTGCCACTGTCACCCAGCCTTCACTGTTACCTTGGGCCAGCTACCTCTTGTTTATAGCAGTTGTATGTGTCTAGAATTCTTTTTTTGTAGTTTTTGTATTGTCTATTAAATGTTAAAGCTTCACAGTGATATATTGTTTTATGAATTCTTATTGGTCTTAATAATAAAATCTCGGTAAATGCTGCAAGATCAGAGAAGCAGAGCAACCAGCCACTAGTTCTTAACCTCTACTGAATCCTCAGACCGAATGCACTGAGCTCCTGTCTCCTCTGTTTTTATTCCTCTTCGCTCAGCCCTTCCCCTTCCTGTCTCCACTGTCTAGTGCTGGGATTAAAGGTGTGTGACTCCCAAGTACTAGGATTAAATGTGTGAGCCATACCACATAGCTCTGTTTCTCTTTTAGATTGGACCAATTTTGTGTAGCCCACTGTGCCCTTGAACTCACAGAGATCTGTCTGCCTTTGCCTCCTAGGTGCTGGGATTAAAGGTGTGTGCCACCACTGCTTGGCCTCTATAGCAAACTAGTGGCTTAGTTTTGCAATCTGGTCTTCAGGCTTTATTTGTTAGATCCCAGATGAGGTATCATATGTCTTATCATTCTTTTATTCTAAGAATATAATATTCCATTGATTTTAAACTTAAAAGACTTTAAACTTTTCTTTATAATTTCTTCCCCCTCATTTTCGTGAGTTTTCTTCTCTGAAGCTCTTTGTTGGCTACAGGAAGTCCGGATTGGTTTATTTATTAGTTATTTTCTCAGGTTTTCATGTCAATCTTTTGGGAGTGTTTTTGTTGTTGTATTTAAATGTTTCACAATGAATTTTGGTTTTCTTAACCTCCTGCACCCCTATAAGAATTGGGACTTGTTTCAAATTTGTCATCTTTTCTCAGGCCTGTTTCTTTTTGTCTTCCCTCCTAGAAGAATTGAATTTACTTGGTTATATTTTCGAGTGCTAGATCTGGAAAGCAGGACTTGGCACATCGAAGGCAGGTGCACTGTCACTGGGTGCCGTAGCTCAGGCTTGTCTACGTAGATAACATTGCTCCCCTTGGTCATATTTTCCTTCTGCTTTCAGGTTTCATTGTGTATGGGGGAATGGTAGTATGCTCGTCAGATTTTTGTCAACTGGACACAAGCTACAGTTATTTGGGAAGAGGAACTCTACATTGAGAAAATGCCTCCATAAGGTTTGCCTGTAGGTAAGTCTGTAGTGCACTTTCTTAATGATTCATATGGGAGGGCCCAGCTCTTTCGGGACAGTAACACTGGACAGGCAGTCCTGGTTGATAAAAGAAAGAAGGCTGAACGGTGAGGAACACTGGTAAGCATTGTTTCTTCATGGCTTCTGTTCCAGTTTTCCCAGGTTCCCGCTTTGAGTTCTTTCTCTGACTTCCCTCTTTGATGGACTATGATCAGAATGTGTAAGCCAGATAAACCTTTTCCTCCCCAAATTGTTTTTGGTCATGGTGTTTTATCATAGCAATAGAAACTCCAGCTAAAACAGGTAGCAGTGTTAACATGTATGCTCATTCTTGTTGGTGATGGAGATTTTTGTTGCTGCTTGTTTTTTGAGGTAGTTTTGCTATGTTGCCAAGGCTGTAACTCACTGTTGTCTAGGCTGGCTATACACCCTTGGGCCTCTGCCTCAACCTTTCAGGCCTGTACCACATACTCTCCTCAGAAACTATATGGTTAGTCAGTCAGGACTTCACATAAAACTAGCAGCTAGCTGGTTTACCACCTCCCCCCTTTTGTTAGAGCTCAATCTCAGGTCTTAGTTATTCATGTTAGGCACACAAGTATTTTACCACATTCTGTATCTCTTCCCGAAGCCTGTTGGTCTACATTGGTCAACATGAATAGTTTTAAGTTGTATCTATTTTTTTGGAGAGATCAGTTGGTGGACATGTGCAGATTAGATAACAATTTATAGGATTTGGTTTACTCCTTCCACTATTTAGATTCTGGGAATTGAAGGTTGGGTCACCAGGCTTGGCAGTGTCAGTATGTTTTACCTGTTGAGCCAACTCACTAGCCCACGTTGTATCATTTTAATAAGTGGAAAGACACCAGATGTGGTGGTGTAAACCTTTAATTCCAGCACTTAGGAGACAGAGGCAGGCAGATTTCTGAGAGTTCAAGGCCAGCCTACACAAAGAAACCCTGTCTCCAGGATGGGGGTGGGGGAATCTGAGTTAAACTTTTTTACTACATAGTTCAGTGCATTGAAGAGATTTTTATTTATGAGCAAATTACATCACATCTCTGGAGAAAATGCAAATTCTTGAACAAATCACATAGTAATATTGTTTTGTTGTACTGCAGTAGAATAAAAACAAGCTGACAAAATACAGATCTTTGGATTTTATGTCATTGTTCAGTTTGCCCAATTCTTAAAGAACTTTACCTGGCAGCTAACCTGAAAGGTTGTACTTATTTTATAGGCAGTGGCAATGGTGGGCTTTATGGAGAATGTGAAATATTTCAGCCAACATCATTCTGTTGATATTTATTAAAATGTTATTAAAATGATATTTATTAAAATTTTAATTTTCTACTGTCAGTTATGACAATGTAGTAGTGAATTCTATTAAAACAATTATAATTACAACAGAGGACAGGACTTACGACATTACATAACTTATCACCGAGTATTACAATGGATCTTTTCAAATAGCTGTAATTGTGCCTTAGTCAATTAAAGTAGGTGTGTGGGAATCGTTAGGATCTTAATAGTAAGTCTGGTAGAAGCACATAATTTCCTTTATCAGTGTTGCCCTGGTGCCATGGGTTTGAGGAAACAGTTTGTTAAAATGTCTGATAGTTGTTTTATGGCTGACCTGGCCCAAGTATATAGGTGTGTAAGTTGCCATGTATTTTCAGCACAATCACCAATTTCCAGCATGAAAACTGGTGTCTTTCATTGTGACACTGTCCAGAGTAGCACAGACCCCACAGGTCAGAGCTCAGTCCACAGACTTCACCCATTCAGATGCCAGCGAGAAGTCCTGGCCAGCTGTGCCATCTTGCTGACTGGTCATTAAGTCAGAGGTTCCTGTAACAACCTCTTCAACTTCTTCTGATTAGATAACATGGAGAACTCAGCAAAAGCCAAAGTTTGTAAAGAAGATTAGTCAGTTGGGGCCTCTACAAACATTGGCTGTTGCTTTCTCATGTATTAGTGTTGGGAGCCTGCGAGTAAGCCTACTTAAAATTTATTAAGACTTTTGCTGTAATTTTAAGTTGTCTTATTTTCTTTTATGACAATTTTATGTCCATTTTTCTTTGAGGTTATATTTTTTAAAATTTACTTGTATAGCCCTGAAAATGTATTTCTTATGCTTCAATTATTCTTATTTACATGTACATGCCAGACATTGTGAAGCTGGTCTGCTGCAGATGTGCGGTCCCAGAGTACAAGATGTCAGCAACTGCCCTGCCTTTCTGGGGCACCGGTGCCTTTTTTATTAGAGTACAAACTAAGGAGACCCAGGGGGAGGGCGAGGAGACGCTTTAAGATGCTGTTCAGTAATCCAGGAAACTAGAATATCCTGACAAAGGCAGTTAGATTTCGGTATGTATTGAAGGTGGCTGTGGTTTGTCTTTCATGACATTGGATATGAAGCTTCAGATAAGAAAGGAGCCAGGGATGATTCTGAATGTTTTGGTCTGAGACCTTGAAAGAATGAGGTAGCTTTAAGTGAAGTAGCTGTAAATGGAAGTGAATCCTACAGGTAAAGCAGATTTGGAAGTAAGGTTGAAAACATGCAGTTTAGTGTAAACCTGTTACATTTCAGCCATCGGCATGGTAATGTCAAGAAGAAAGGTGACTATAATTTGACTATAAATGGTGAGATAGGAATTTGGGAGCGGATGACCCATAGGTACTGTCATCATAAGTATGACAAGGGGGAGGTGCTTAGTCTTACCACAACTTGATATCCCCTGCTTTGTTGATACCGATGGGAGGCCTGCCCCTTTCTGACCAGAAACAGGAAGAGTAGATGTGGGGGTTTGGGTAAGAGTAGAGAAGAGGGGTAAATGCAATCCTGATGTAAATTAAATAAAGAAATTAAAAGAATAACTATGAAATTGTTTAGTGTGTGCATACAGATGAAGGAGGGGGCATCTGCATGTTAGGGTGCTCCATCAAGAAGAGGCTGGAGTGAAACCAGCATGGGAGTCTAAAAATGAGGTGCCCTTGTAGCAAAGGCACAAATGGATTGAGTTTCAGTAGCATGTTGGATAAGGGCTGAGCAGTTGGCTTCTCCGTGATGGAAATGGCTGTGGCTGATAAAAAGACCCTGGAAAGCAGGAGCTGTTGATGTGTTGATGCTGAGTTTAGGAAGATCTCTGTGGAGCGCTGGTGTGAGGGGAACATGCTCTAGGAACATGGCTTGCAGAAAGTGAGAAATAACATTTTTAGTAATGACCCAATAAAGGGGAAATGCGAAGACAGGCTTTGATGCCTTTAGAAAGGAGTGAGGAGCTGATGTGGAGCAGGCACTGCTAATTAGATTGACACATGGTAGGATCCACGATTTCCTCTTCTTCATTCTTGGGTGCTGGGCTTTGAACCTAGGACTTCGTGCTTGTTGGGGAGGCTCTCCACAATTGAACTTTAGTCTTAGCTGTGAAGTTTCCTCTTGATGACTTACTTTCTCTGAAATTAGAGCTGAAATTGAAGATGGAGTATTTAAATGTGAAGACATACAGGTTGAATGGTCAGCAACAAAAGAGAATAAACCCAAGAAAAAGTTCTAGCTGTTATTACTCGGAGATTAAGAGCACTAGCTGTTCTTCCAGAGTACCCGAGTTCAATCCCAGCAACCACATGGCAGTTCACAACTGTCTGTAACTCCAGTTCCAGGGGACCTAAGACCCTCACAGAGATATACATGCAGGCAAAACACTAGTGCACATAAAAATAAGCAAATATTTAAAAAAATAATTCTCAGAAGTGTGGGTCCCAAGAAAAAAAGGAGTCCATTCTGAATGACTGTTTTCCCAACCATATTTAGCCATTTGGGTGCAGGTGTGGCCTGGGGAAAGACATAACCAGTGCTCTAGTATAGAAGTGGAAGGAGGGAGCAGAGTGGGGGTCTTCAAGGGAGTGATTCCAGTGCTATAAACCAGTGCTCTAGTATAAAAGTGGAAGGAGGGAGCAGAGTGGGGGTCTTCAAGGGAGTGACTCCAGTCCTATAAACTGAATAGGGAGGGTTTGCCATTGTTGTCATTTAAACTTTGAATATGTAAGGCCAGTAGACCATGACTCACCCTGTGTGTGTAAAATCTTTTGTATATATCAATATAAAAATTTTATGTCAGATTTACAAAATGTTCCTTTCCATAAGATGAAAAGAAAGAGGAAGTTATCTAGGTTTTACTAAAGCAAAAATAATAGTCTCAATCCATTGTCTTACTCTTTGTTTCTGAATTTGTTTGTGAAATATCTTGACTTTCAAAAAGTAGCCTTCTGATTTACTTGAAACTGGTAGATTTACTTGACCATTCCCAAGTAAAATCAGTTTTCAGAAAAACAAAAACCTCATAGACTTTATTCGATTAAAAACACTCGAAGTTCACATTGACTAACATGTCTAAAGAATGCTGCCGTCCAATAACAGCTCCTTCTGATCCACTTTACTCTCTATTCTTTCTGCATAAGTGAGACCACACTTTACATATAATTTTATTTCCTGTGTTTTCCACTTAACAAATGAACACTATGCGCTCTCTCCGTGTTATTTATAGCTATATAAATACCAACTTCAGTGGTTCTCCAGTCCCATTGTGTAGCTGTGCCAGCATTTGTTTTAACTGCTCTCATACTGTTGGACATTAGGATGTTTTTGATTTTTAAAGCTCAGTTATTTTTAATCATAATTCAGGGAGCATAGTTATTTCTTAAAATGTATAAAAATAGTGTTGCCAGGAGAAAGTATGATAATTTTTAAAAGTATGATAATTTTTAAAAGTTGAATAACTTCATTAAGATACTTTTAAGCAATAGCTAGTTAATTAGAAAATTTTTGACTGATTTGACTTGGAAAATTCTCTTACTGTTTTCTTATAAGGGTCAATATTTTCTGTGACACCAATTAGTTATCCAAGTGGAAAAATTAATCCCTACCTTATATAAATCAATATTAGACTAACCAAATACTTAAATATAAATGACAATTTTTTTTTGTAGAAAATACAGGCAAAACTGTGTTTTAGTGTCAAAAGAATTTATTAAGAAAATAAAAGGGCCGAATAATTAAAGTGTGTTAGAGAGACAGAATCAGAGACAAAGATAAAAACGGAAAGACGCAAGCATTATGTAGCAAGCGAAAATGCAGAGACAAAGCAGGAAGCAAGGAAATCTGTGGGACTGGATACAGAGAGATTTCTAGGCATCTAGAATGTCCCTCTTTATATAAATTGATCATTCCTGTTAAACAACTTGTTCATGGGGCATGAAATAGCTCAGTGGGTAACAGGGCTAACTATGAGGGATGATGATCAAAATTCTATAGGAAGAGAGAATACAACTCCTACAGGGTGTCCTTTGGCTTATACAAACACACACACAAACACACACACACACAAATCTTGACAGCATGATCCACATACAAACACATACAAATACAACTTGATTATAATGATTTCTACATGTTGTCAAGTTTCGTTTGCTGATACTGAGTTAAGGCCTTTTGGATCACCAAGGAATAAATGTATCTCCAGTTGTCTTAGAGTATTTGGCGTTGGTATCATGTAGTACTGAGTGCTACGAGTGATTTACAAAGTATTTCTTTCTTCTCTGTTATCTGAAAAAAATTCATTAGAGATTTTTGTTTCTGATTTTGAATTCTTTTCAGAGTTTGAATATTTAATTGTATGTAATGAGATGACCTAGGGAGGAGTCACGTCTGAACACATAGCTCTTGTGCTTTGTGTTCCCTTAGAGTACATAACATGAAGGTCATCTTTTTATTTTTCTTTTTTTTTTTTTTTTATAGATATTTTTTATTTCTTATTAAAAAAACAAATTTCCACCTCCTCCCAGCCTCCCCTTTCCCTCCCCCTCCTCCCACTCTTCTCCCTCTCCTCCCACTCTTCTCCCCCTCCTCCCACACCTCTCCCCTTCCCCCCACTCCTCTCCCCCTCTCTCTCCAGTCCAAAGAGCAGTCAGGGTTCCCTGCCCTGTGGTAAGTCCTAGGTCCTCCCCCCTCCGTCCATATCTAGGAAGGTGAACATCCAGACTGGCTAGGCTCCCACCAAGCCAGCAGATTGCGTAGGATCAAAACTGCGTGCCATTGTCCTTGGCGTCTCATCAGCCCTCATTGTTCGTCATGATCAGAGAGTTCAGTTTTATCCCATGCTTTTTTTGGTAATAGTCCAGCTGGCCTTGGTGAGCTCCCAGTAGATCAGCTCCACAGTCTCAGTGGGTGGGTGCACCCCTCGTGGTCCCGACTTCTTTGCTCATGTTCTCCCTCCTTCTGCTCCTCATTGGGACCTTGGGAGCTCAGTCCAGTGCTCCAGTGTGGGTCTCTGTCTCTATCTCCATCCCTCGCCAGATGAAAGTTCTAAGATGATATGCAAGATATTCGTCAGTATTGCGCTAGGATGGGGTCATCTCAGGTTCCCTATCCTCAGCTGCCCAAGGAACTAACTGGGGACCTCAGCTTGGGCTCCTGGGAGCCCCTCTAGGGTCAATTCTCCTGCCCACCCTAAAGTGGGTCCCTTAACTAAGGATTGTGGTTCCGTGCTCCCCTATCCAACCTTCCTTTATCCCGATCCTCCTATTTCCCCAAGTCCCCCCTCCTTCCCTTCTACCTTTTCTCTCCCCATCTCCCCTTACCCCCTTCCCACCCCACCCCCAAGATCCCAATTTTCTCCCCGGCAATTTTGGCTACTTCCCTTATCCAAGAGGATAACGATATGTTTTTCCTTGTGTTCACCTTCTTACTTAGCTTCTTTAGGTTCGCCAATTGTAGATTCTGTGACCCCTATTTATGGCTAGAAACCAATTATGAGTGAGTACATCCCATGTTCTTCTTTTTGGGTCTGGGATACCTCACTCAGGATAGTGTTTTCTATTTCCATCCATTTGCATGCAAAATTCGAGAAGTCATTGTTTTTTACCGCAGCGTAGTACTCTAGTGTGTATATATTCCATACTTTCTTCATCCATTCTTCCATTGAAGGGCATCTAGGTTGTTTCCAGGTTCTGGCTATTACAAATAATACTGCTATGAACATAGTTGAACAAATGCTTTTGACATGTGATAGAGCATCTCTTGGGTAAATTCCCAAGAGTGGTATTGCTGGGTCCAGGGGTAGGTTGATCCCGAATTTCCTGAGAAACCGAAACACTGACTTCCACAGTGGTTGCACAAGATTGCATTCCCACCAGCAATGGATGAGGGTACCCCTTCCTCCACAGCCTCTCCAGCAAAGGCTATCCTTGTTGTTTTTGACTTTAGCCATTCTGACAGGTGTAAGATGGTATCTCAAAGTTGTTTTGATTTGCATTTCCCTGATTGCTAAGGAAATTGAGCACGACCTTAAGTATCTTTTGGCCATTTGAAGTTCTTCTGTTGAGAATTCTCTGTTCAGTTCAGTGCCCCATTTTTTAATTGGGTTAATTAGCATTTTAAAGTCTAGTTTCTTGAGTTCTCTATATATTTTGGAAATCAGACCTTTGTCTGTTGCGGGGTTGGTGAAGATCTTCTCCCAGTCAGTAGGTTCCCTTTGTGTCTTAGTGACAGTGTCCTTTGCTTTACAGAAGCTTCTCAGTTTTAGTAGGTCCCATTTATTCAATGTTGCCCTTAATGCCTGTGCTTCTGGGGTTATACCTAAGAAGCGATCACCTGTGCCCATCTGTTGTAGGGTATTTCCCACTTTCTCTTCTATCAGGTTCAGTGTTTTCGGGCTGATAATGAGGTCTTTAATCCATTTGGACTTGATTTTTGTGCACGGTGATAGATATGGGTCTATTTTCATTCTTCTACAGGTTGACATCCAGTTGTGCCAGCACCATTTGTTGAAGATGCTTTCTTTCTTCCATTGTATACTTTTAGCTCCTTTATCGAAAATGAGGTGTTCATAGGTTTGTGGGGTAAAATCCGGGTCTTCTATACGATTCCATTGGTCGACTTCTCTGTTTTTATGCCAGTACCACCCTGTTTTCATTACTGTAGCTCTGTAATAGAGTTTGAAGTCAGGGATGGTAATGCCTCCAGAAGATCCTTTATTGTATAGGATTGTTTTGGCTATCCTGGGTTTTTTGTTTTTCCATATAAAGTTGATTATTGTCCTCTCCAGATCTGTAAAGAATTTTGATGGGATCTTGATGGGGATTGCATTGAATCTATAAATTGCCTTAGGTAGAATTGCCATTTTTACTATGTTGATCCTCCCAATCCAAGAGCAAGGGATGTCCATCCATTTTTTGGTATCCTCATCAATTTCTTTCTTCAATGCCTTAAAGTTCTTGTCAAATAGATCTTTCACTTCCTTGGTTAGGTTTACCCCAAGATATTTTATGCTGTTTGTGGCTATCGTGAATGGAGAAGCTTCTCTGATTTCCCTCTCTGCTTCCGTATCCTTTGTGTATAAGAGGGCGACTGATTTTTTGGAGTTGATCTTGTATCCTGCCACATTACTAAAGCTGTTTATCAGCTGTAAAAGTTCTTTGGTGGAGTTTTGGGGGTCGCTTATGTACACTATCATATCATCTGCGAATAACGAAAGTTTAACTTCTTCCTTTCCAATTCGAATCCCCTTGATCCCATTATGTTGTCTTATTGCTATTGCTAGAACTTCCAGCACTATATTGAAGAGGTATGGCGAAAGTGGACAGCCTTGTCGTGTTCCTGAGTTAAGCGGGATGGCTTTGAGTTTCTCTCCGTTTAATTTGATGTTAGCTGTCGGCTTGCTGTATATAGCTTTTATTATATTTAGGTATGACCCTTGTATCCCTAATCTCTCCAAGACTTTTAACATAAATGGATGTTGAATTTTGTCGAATGCTTTTTCGGCATCTAATGAAATGATCATATGGTTTTTTTCTTTCAGTTTATTTATATGCTGGATTACATTGATAGATTTTCGTATGTTGAACCAGCCCTGCATCTCAGGAATGAAGCCTACTTGATCATAGTGGATAATTTTTCGGATGTGTTCTTGGATTCGGTTTGCCAGTATTTTGTTGAGGATTTTTGCATCGATATTCATGAGTGAGATCGGCCTGTAATTCTCTTTCCTGGTTGAGTCTTTGTGTGGTTTTGGTATCAGAGTAACTGTAGCTTCATAAAAGGAATTTGGTAATGACCCTTCTGTTTCTATATTGTGAAATACATTAAGGAGTATAGGTATTAGGTCTTCTTGGAAGTTCTGGTAGAATTCCGCATTGAAACCATCTGGTCCTGGGCTTTTTTTGGTAGGGAGGTTTTTGATAACCTCTTCTAATTCTTCGCGACTAACAGGTCTATTTAGATTGTTCACCTGGTCCTGATTTAACTTTGGTAAATGATATTTATCTAAGAAAGTATCCATTTCCTTTACATTTTCCAGTTTTGTGGCATATAGGCTTTTGTAGTAAGATCTAATGATTCTCTGAATTTCCTCTATGTCTGTGGTTATGTCCCCCTTTTCATTTCTGATCTTATTAATTTGCAAATTCTCTCTCTGCCGTTTGATTAGTTTGGATAGGGGTTTGTCAATCTTATTGATTTTCTCCAGGAACCAGCTTTTTGTTTCATTGATTCTTTGGATTGTTCTCTGTGTTTCTATTTTATTGATTTCAGCCCTCAGTTTGATTATTTCCAGTCTCCTACTCCTCCTAGGTGAGTCTGCTTCTTTTTTTTCTAGAGCTTTCAGGTGGGCTGTTAAGTCTCCAATGTGAGCTTTCTCTGTTTTCTTTAAGTGGGCACTAAGTGCTATGAACTTTCCTCTTAGGACTGCTTTCATAGTGTCCCATAAGTTTGAGTATGTTGTTTCTTTATTTTCATTGAATTCCAGGAAGACTTTAATTTCTTTCTTTATTTCTTCCTTAATCCAGGTATGGTTCAGTAGTTGGCTGTTCAGTTTCCATGACTTTGTGGGCTTTCCGGGGGTAGCCTTGTTGTTGAATTCTAACTTTAATCCATGGTGATCTGATAAGACACAGGTGGTTAGTAATACTTTTTTGTAACTGTGGATGTTTGCTTTGTTACCGACTATGTGGTCGATTTTCGAGAAGGTTCCATGAGCTGCAGAGAAGAAGGTGTATTCTTTCCTATTTGGGTGGAATGTTCTATAGATGTCTGTTAAGTCCATTTGTTTCATTACCTCCATTAATTGTCTTATTTCTCTGCTAGGTTTCTGTCTGATTGACCTGTCCATTGGTGAGAGAGGAGTGTTGAAGTCTCCTACTATTAGTGTGTGCGGTTTGATGGCTGTCTTGAATTTTAGCAATGTTTCTTTTATGTACGTGGGTGCTTTTATATTAGGGGCATAGATGTTCAGGATTGAGACTTCATCCTGATGAACTGTTCCTGTTATGAATATAAAATGCCCCTCTCCATCTCTTCTGATTGATTTAAGTTTGAAGTCAACTTTGTTAGAGATTAGTATGGCCACACCTGCTTGTTTCTTAGGTCCATTTGCTTGATAGGCCTTTTCCCAACCCTTTACTCTGAGTAGGTGCCTGTCTTTGTGGTTGAGGTGTGTTTCTTGTAAACAGCAGAATGTTGGATCCTGTTTTCTTATCCAATCTCTTAGCCTGTGCCTTTTTATAGGTGAGTTGAGTCCATTGACATTAAGTGATATTAATGACCAGTGGTTGTTAACTCCGGTCATTTTTTTTTAGTCGTAGAGTTTGTGTGTATCCCTTCTTTGGTTTGTGTTGATGAAGGGTCTCTAGATGCCTGAGTTATTGTGGTCATTATTGGACTCCTTGGTTAGTGATTTTCCTTCTATTACTTTCTGTAAGGCTGGATTTGTGGCTGCATTTGGCTGCAATCTATCACAGTATGTTAGGTGTGAAATTGTCAAAATGTTGGATTTCTTTTGTTTCTAGTTTTGGATTTTTATTTTTGGGATCTTCAACCTTCTAACCTCTCACCCTTTCTCTTTTTCTTCCTTTTCCCTCCTCTCTCCGTTTCTTCTCTCTCCCATTCTTTTATCTCTCCCTCTCTTCTCCTCCCCTTCCCTTTCCCTTCACATTGGGGATTGAACTCAGTGTTGATTTTGTCAGGAAACAGTGTCTACCAGTGAACTAGGAGTCTGCTTCATTGAAATCTTTGCATTAGTGAATTGTCTGTTTCTCCTTTCACACCATTATGTATTTGGGGTTTAATGTTAAATGAATATGCATTTATAAATACTGTATCTTTATGATGTGTTAACCTTCATTTCATTTTAAAATGTTTATTCTCTAGTAGTACTATGTCTGAGTCTCTAGTAATACTTACTCTCTTAAAGCCTGTTTTTTTCTGATGTTAATTGAGCTATTAGCTTTTATGGTTACTCTCTTGGTATAGTCTTTTGTATCCTTTCAAGTGATGTGCATCATTCCACTGTAGAGGAACTTATAGATAGCATGTCTTAGTTTGCTCTCTGTTACTGTTGTAAAACACCATGGCCAAAAGCAGCGTGGAGAAGAAAGGCTTTATTTGGCATACATATCATGGTTTATAGTCCATTGACAGAAGTCAAGATTGCAACTCAAGGCAGGAACCTGAAGACAGTTACTGAAGCAGAAATCCATGTAGGATGGCCCCTTACTGGCTTGCTCAGCCTGCTTTCAGTACAAATCAGGACCACATACTCAGAGGTTGCCCTCCCCATAATACCCACATTCGTGCCATTCAAGAAAATGTGCTCTCTGTGATGGTGCACCTTTTTAATCCTGGCACTCTGGGAGGCGGAGGCAGACCAGACTTAGAGTTCAAGGCCAGTCTAGTATGCACAGTGAATTCCAGGACAACCAGTGCTACACAAAGAGACATTATCTCCAAAAACAGCCCCCTCCAATGAAGAAAATGTCCCCACACACTTGCCTTCAGACAATCTGATGGAAAAACATTTTCTCAGTTGAGATTCTCTTGTTCCTACCTATGGAGAGTAAGACCACTACCACAGTTTAAAGCCAAATTTGAAGCAAGCAGTAATTAAACACTGGCCAATAGATGGATTCTGGTCAGGTCCACACCCAGGTTCCTGGGAAGTGGTCCCAAATCATGGTTTGCAGCAGCTTAAAGGAAAACCCGTAATTCATTGCATTTCCCATCAGGTCTAGTCAGGGATAAGCATACATCCTGACATACCTCCAGCCTACATCCAGTCGGGCAAGCGTATAATCGTGACATAGTCATGTCTGTGACCCTCCTGCACACATGCAATCAAGAACATCTGGTGCAGATGGGTCAGACAAACTTGTTTAGGGGAGTGAGAATATGTGGCTTGTTACCTCCCACAAACAGCAGCCTCCAACATTTCAGGAACTGTCCGTCCTTGAACAAGAGGCTTGCAAATCAGTGACGTTTTTGTTTGATGGATCTCAAAGTCATAGTAATGAAAATTTAGAATGTAACTAGATTCTCACAGTTCCTCTTCTCCAATGACCCTGTTTTACATCAAGGTTACAAGAGAGTAACCTGCACATCACATAACGTTATTATTCATTTTTATTTATTCTGACAGTCCTTTAATTAGATTAGGATCTGTCAACTTTTTCTGTAAACTATCAAATATGTTAACTTTTGCTTGCTATAGAGCCTCTGAGCTCCAGCTGGGCGGTGGTGGCGCACTCGGGAGGCAGAGGCAGGCGGATCTCTGTGAGTTCTGGGCCAGCCTGGTCTACAAGAGCTAGTTCCAGGACAGGCTCCAAAACCAGAGAAACCCTGTCTCGAAAAACCAAAAAAAAAAAAAAAAAAAAAAAGAGCTAGTTCCAGGACAGGCTCCAAGCTACAGAGAAACCCTGTTTTTTTTTGGGCGGGGGGCGGGGAGAAGAAATTTTCATTTGGAACTGGAGAGATTGCTCAGTGGATAAAGTACTTGCTACACAAATGTGGATGCCAGGACGTGTATCCTAGAACCCATGTGAAAAGATGGGTGGTGCAGCCCACCGTCTGGAACCCGAGTGTACTAGGGGCCAGAGATAGACACACTCCCAGGTCTTATTGGAATGTTGAGCTCCAGGCTCAACCAGAAACCCTGTCTTAATAATAAACTGTAGTAGAGGAAGAGATTGCAGCCAAAACTTCAAGTGTGTGGATGTGTGAACAGATACATACACACAAATACATGAAACAACTGCTCCTTGAATTTGATGAACTATCAGATAAAAATATGCACAGGTATATAAAACGTATTAAGCAAACTATCTTCTCTTCCTGTAGTCTCTGTGTGTTGAATTTCTTCTTAACCTTGGAATAAAGAGCACATTGAAAGATGAAACGTAGAAGCAGATGTGTGCTCTGTTAGCACAGGATTTTCAGTAATGTGAAGCGGTGCTACTTCTCTCTCTGTTTTTACTGTTTGAAAAGTTTAGTTCTTTCTCAGGAAGCCGATTTATGTTAATGCGTAATGAGTATATTAATGTTTCTAAATAGACAGATAATTACTTTTAAACTCAGTTTTCAGGACAAATTTCAACAGACACAGAATATGGAATTAAAACATTTTGCTATTCCCCCAAAGCATTTTTCTTCTAAGAGACTAAAACATAAATAAAGTCTTCTAAGAGACTAAAACGCAGAAGGTGGGAAGTTTAAGGACGCTGAGAGTGAGGACTGCACCTGTAGGCAGGGCGTGTGGCGTAGGGAAAGGAGCAGATGATTTAGCTTCATTGCACAGGTTTTGCTTCCTTCTTGTAAAAGGAGAATAATGGAGCTAGCTACTTCGTTAACTTTAAGTCATTGTTTGACTTGTCTCTAGTTTTTGTATTAGATGTTAAAAATGAATGGCACACATAGCCACCTGGAACCATTCTTTTAAAACGAGGTGGTAGCACCCAGAGTGTCCCCCTCCCCGTAATCTCAGCACTTAGGAAATTGGAGGCACGAGGCTCATTGAGTTCAGGTTTTTTTTTGTTGGAGCACATAGTAAGCTTGAGGCCAGCTGGTCTACACAAGATCTTGTCTTTAAAAAAAGTGTAAAGTAATTAGATTTTTTTTCCTGTTTATACAGTATTTTTTTTCTTTTATTTAAACAGTTTTTAATATTTAGTGTGTGTGTGCTTGCATGTGTCACAGTTGTTTGTATGTAGGTCAAAGGACAGCTTGGAGGTCATCAGGCTTAATGACAAGTGCCTTTACCTGCTGGGCATCTCACTGACCCTGTAGAGTTGTGGGTTTTGGCGGCGGGGGCGGGGGGATGGGTTATGTGTAAAATCTTTTCCCTTGAACTATCATGCAAATTTTCAAGTGTATACGTAAACTTAAAGCTTTGAATTAGAAAAATGGCAAGATTGATTCAGAACACTTACTTGGGCACAAGACAGATGGTAATCCTATAAAAAGATGACATATATTTTTGGAAGTGCAAACAGGAAAATAGATACTCTTTAAAAAATTGTAGAGTAGTCTTTGCCTAGAAGATGCAGGAAAAAAGATTAAAAAACATATGGCTTAATTGAACTTCTTTTTGATATCTGGGATTGGATCTTCTCTTAATACTAGAATTGAGTTGCACATGCATTGATAGCATTTTTCAAATAGATATCTGCCAAGTGCTTTTCTCGTCTGTGGTGTAGATATGTGGTAGTGGCAAGCAGGACTGTTGGAACCCCAGGTTAGTTAAGTTACCGTCTCAGAATCCGCTGCTGAGTCTGCTATCTGGGAGTTAGCTTCTACACCTGGGGCAAGACCAAGTACTCAGTGAGGTCATTCAGAGTACAGCTTCATGTTTAAAGTAGCTTGTGCTCCAAATATTTGTAAGTATTCTATTTTTATAGTATCTTTCAATAACAGTGTATGACCGTGAGACTTCTTTTGCTTTTTATTAAGATGATGTAGCTGTTCCCGATAGGTTGTCTAGTCTGAGTGGTTTCATTGAGCATGATTTCATGCAGATTCTGTGTACACACAACCACCTGCTCTCTGTGGTTAAAGTTGAACACTTCTCAGATTCTTTCCTTCCCTCAGCTCCCACCTGTGTTACCAGTGTGTTCCAGATAACTTTGTATTCTATCATTCACATATCTGTCTCTTCCACTGCCTTACTTCATAACTAACATTCATGTTATTGCACTGTGTTGTGTGTGTGGTCACTACTAATACACTGTAGTTGTGTGTTAGTAAATCAGAGTAAGTTAGAGCTGTGCTCTGCTAATCAACCGAGTTGCACTAAGCTGTGGGTGGAAAGGTTATAGCATTTCTTCCTGAAACATACATTCTTCTAGTCGGGCAGTGCCCCTGTGATGGCCAAGAGCTGTGCCTTCAGGAGTATGAAGGGCCATGGAAAAGACGTGTCTCACAATTCATGTGCACGTGTTTGAAGTGTAGACTTGTTCTTCCACGGCATTAGCAGTGCCCTCACTGTGACTTGCTCCCTCAGCCTGGTGCATCGGCAGTGGACGAGCCTGGTCAGATAGAAAAAACCCCGTCCTGACCTGTATAATAAGCAAAAAAACAAAAAAACCATGGGGTAAATTAAGGGCCCAGTATTTCCCTGATATCCAGTATCTAGCAGGCAGTTATCCAAATCTTCAGGATGAAATTTCAAAGACTAGATTTGGGCACATTTGTTTTGAAGCTTTAAAAAAAAATTGTTATGTTTTATTTGAAAACTACAATGTTTAATTTTTTTTTCTACTTTGTTTTTCTTTGTTTTTCAGAAAATAGCTCCAGAGGTTAAATGAAGCTGGGCAGAGTTCATCCATGAGGCTTCATAGTTCCTGCCGATGTTTGGGGATAGCTGCTCCAGAGAGAAATTGACCCGTTAGGATTAGGTAGCTAGTCACAATGAAGAAAATTAGTCTGAAAACCTTCCGGAAATCTTTCAACCTGAGTAAAAGCAAAGACGAAACCGAGTTCATGGTGGTTCAGCCCCAGACCCTCGCTGGCGACTTTGTGAAAGATGACTCTTTATTTGGGAGCTGCTATGGCAAGGACATGGCCAGCTGCGACATTGGCGGTGAGGATGAGAAAGGGAAGAACAGGTCCAAAAGCGAGAGCCTGATGGGTACCTTGAAGAGGCGGTTGTCCACCAAGCAGAAAGGCAAGGGCAAGGGCGGCACTGCGCCCACAGATGAGGATACCTTTTCCTCTGCTTCAGCGCCTGGTGGCCTCAAGGATGTGCGTGCTCCACGGCCCATCCGTTCCACATCACTGCGCAGTCACCATTACAGCCCCACACCCTGGCCGCTGAGGCCCACCAGCTCAGAGGAGACATGCATCAAGATGGAGATGCGGGTGAAGGCACTGGTGCATGCTGCCAGCCCGGGCCCAGTCAATGGTGTGCGCAAGGAGCTGCGGGAGTTGCAGCCCAAAGAGCTGCGGAACCTGCAACCTAGGGAGCTGTTGCAGTCCAGGGAGCTGTGTGACCAGCAGCCGGAGCCACGCCCTGAGTCCCGCTGCAGCCCTGGTTCACCCGGGGACCTGCGCCTCCATCTGGAGGAACACGTGCCTGTAGTTATTGGACTCATGTCTCAGGACTACCTTCAGTACACCGTGCCTTTAGAAGACGGGATGTGCCCTTTGGAAGGGCCGCGCAGCTGCTGCCTGGACACGTCCTCACCCATGGAAGTGTCAGCCGTGCCCCTACCCGGGGCAAGCGCCTTCTCCGAAGACGACAGTCAGGTGGACCAGGACCTGGTTGTAGCCCCAGAGATCCTTGTGGATTCTTCGGTGAACAACTTGTTGATTGGCACCACAGGAGTCATGTTGCAGAGCCCTAGAGCAGGTCATGACGATGCCCCTCCCCTCTCACCATTGCTACCTCCAATGCAGAATAACCCAATCCAAAGGAACTTCAGTGGCCTCTCGGGCCCGGATGTGCACATGGCTGAAAGTGTGCGTTGTCATTTGAATTTTGATCCCAACTCTGCACCTGGGGTTGCCAGAGTTTATGACTCAGTGCAGAGCAGTGGTCCCATGGTTGTGACAAGTCTAACGGAGGAGCTGAAGAAGCTTGCAAAACAGGGGTGGTACTGGGGTCCCATCACACGCTGGGAGGCAGAGGGGAAACTGGCAAATGTGCCAGATGGTTCTTTTCTTGTTCGGGATAGTTCTGATGACCGTTACCTTTTAAGCCTGAGCTTTCGCTCCCATGGTAAAACACTTCACACTAGAATTGAGCACTCAAATGGTAGGTTCAGCTTCTATGAGCAGCCAGATGTAGAAGGGCATACGTCTATAGTTGACTTAATCGAGCATTCAATCAGGGACTCCGAAAATGGAGCATTTTGTTATTCAAGGTCTCGGTTGCCTGGATCTGCGACTTACCCGGTCAGACTGACTAATCCAGTGTCCCGGTTCATGCAGGTGCGCTCTCTGCAGTACCTGTGCCGCTTTGTTATACGTCAGTACACAAGAATAGACTTGATTCAGAAACTGCCTTTGCCAAACAAAATGAAGGATTATTTGCAGGAGAAGCACTACTGAAAGATTGGGAGCCCTGCTTCTCGCACTTTGGGGTTCAGAAACAAGACTGGAGTACAGTTTACAGACTTACATCGCCATTGAAGTCTTTGCTGCCATAACTATTTTAGTTTTTACGTGTGAAAGAGTCATCAGTTTGTTCAGGGGTGGGGAAGTGTCTGCAAGGTGTCTTGAGTTTATTTTGATTCTTTGGAAAAGGATGTCTTGAGGATCTAGAAGTGTGAGTTATCTTTCTTTAATGTGCAGAATAATCACAATGTGAATGACCAGATTCTCCTTAACCCCCTCCCCAGTCCTTTGCTGCTATCCACTGTGATTCTTATGCATTAAAGCACATTTCATGTGTATTTAACCCTAAGTAAAGTTGAATGAAATGTAAAGAATAAAAATTGTTATGACGTTAAATGCCCAGTTGAACAAATGTGTGGGATAAAACATATCTACAAATACACTGAAAAATGATTTCTAACTCTCACACTTTAAAAAAGGTTTATTCAGAATTGTGAATTGACACAACCTTATTTAATGGAATGCAAATCTGCAACATATCTGTGCAACACTTTTCTAAATTATTTTTTAAGGATGTGATAATTGTTTTGGTTGTGAGAAGTTGAATTTCTTTCTGTTGCCTTCATTTTCATCTTGTGATTTGTCTCTTTTGATAAATGGCCTTACATTAAAAATTGTAAACAAATATATACCCAATTTATAAATTGTTGCCTTTTCTGTCATTAAACTCGGGTACAAATTGGCATAACTTAAAGCCCTTTAAAGCCCAAACCATTGTTACAAAAGTGAGATGACCCTGGTTTCTCGTGAGCAGTGTGTGAGTGTGTGAATGAGAGATTCTTTCATTTAAATATCTTATCTATGATTTCTTTAGTCAATACTTTTTTCCATAAACTTGACAAAACAAGTTTCATAAATGAGTTGTATTTTCTTACATTGAAGTTTATATAAAGTTGTAAATTGATTTGAATAGAAAAGTTATTTTAAAGTTGACTTATCTTTCTTCTTTGTAGTCATTACAATGTGCTGGGTTTGACCATTTTGCCCCCAAAACAACAGCCCTGACTGACATCATTTAAATACTTGGAAATTGTGATGTGCGTGAGAAAAACTGAAAAAAAAAATCAGATTTGCAGAGAGTTTCCTGTTGTGATTGTCCTTTGAAGATAGCATTTTGGTATATGCTAATTTTGCTAATTCCTAAGTAACTTGGCTTCTCTAGTTTTTTTTTATCATTGTGTTAAGAAAATGGTGTGCCAGGTTTTAAAACTTATTTTGGAATGTAGTTAAGTTCAGAGTTCTGCAATGGTGTTATTAAAAATATTAAGTGCTAGAATTTAAAGATTGCCCCATTCAGAAGGCATTTGTAGCTATACATGCTTAAAGAAAAATCACAAGGGTAAAGGTTTTAGGTCAAACTTACTGGCTTTGTCATCCAAACATATCCTTCTCTTTACATTTTTCTCTATTTTTCTAGGGGTAGAATTGAGATATTGCAAGAAAAGGCACAGTGCCATTGTGTTACAGTGGTAATGGCATTTTAACTTAAAAGGGACAAGGTACTTACTTTTGATGGGATGTTGGTTGGACCTTGTTACAAAGAATTTCATTTTCTAATGTGTTTCATCTAATATGATGGAATATGGAGTATACTGTAATAATACAAGCACTCATTATAAGCTATTGGAGTAAGAACTATTGCAGAGTTGTAGGCTTGTTATCAAATTAATGCAAGACACTTAGCTATTTTTTTGCAAAACTATTTATTTTTAAACAGCTGAAGATATATCTATGTGAGTTGAAAGTCCCTGCATCTACGTTAGATGGTAGGTATTGTCACATAGTTACTGTATTGATGGTGAATGTCAAGAGGCTTCGTGTCCTCAAGATCATGGCTCATAAAAGTCTCTGGACTGTCCCCAACATGTCTCACATGAACATAGCTTGTGTCCTACTCTTTCTCATGGTGCACCGTGTTAGGGTCTACCCATTAAAGGCCAAGATTATTCTGATGTTCATGGAAGTCTTTCTAATAATCAGTTTTGTGCTACTTTGTAGGGGAATCTTTATTACGAAAAACAACTTTTGATGAACTGTATTTTCATACTTAACAGGACCTGTTGTAATTCAATTTGAAATCATCAGGTTCCAATAGTTGATGAATAAAAATTGGCATTTATTGAGAAATTGGATTCACAGAAAGGTTTATTGTCAGTATTTTTGTGTTTTTGTAGCCAAGACATCCATTTGACTCAAGTGGGAAACTGGAACTCTGTTAAAAATGGAAAGAGAAAAACTAAGTCCTTGTCTTGTATCTTGGCTTAGAAAGAAGTTGGTTAACTTTCTGGGATTCTTTGATCTTAGACGATATAAACACAGCCGTTAAGCCGTTCTTAATCTGTACATTTAAAATTCCTAGGTTAAAGCAAGAAAATAGCAAGCAGGAAAGCTGCATCCATTTGTGACAAGTGAATTGGTTTTTGTTTTGTTTTGTTTTTAACTCAAGTATTTCACCACCAAACGTGCTGGAGGCTGGAAGTTACTTGGGGCTTCCTAGGACACTTAACACATTTTTATAATATGAGAGCTGCAGAAAGTACTTGAAAAATACCTTGTTTTCTCTGAGGAAGACTGTTTTCTTTTTACATGGTGCAATAATCTGAAAACTTATGTCACATATCACAGTAAATAACCACAGAACTAAAAATAATTTTAAGAAAACCAGCTACATAGGGCAACCATCTTACTGTTGAATAAAATCAAGTGCCAAAAAGGCTAGCTCATTGGCATTAAGATAAAACAAAGTATGTGTCATAGTTTCTGAGCCAGTATTACTGAAACAGTATGGAAGTTATTGAAATCTTACAGGTTTATGCAGTTTCTTTCCTAGTGCTAAGTATCTAACTGCTTTCAGGAATACCAACTTTAATTACCATACATTTCACATTGTATATGAAAGAAACTTATGAATGATTCAAAATAATATATTTTGATTTAAATCTGAATTTCTTTCATTGAATGTGAAGTGTTAATTAGAAAATGGAATGACACTACCAGCAATAGACAGTTTTGTTGAATATTCTTTAATGAAGAACAATAGCCAGTTTCACAAATAACTTTAAAGTTCTAAAGGTATTGGTACGTTAATAATAAAAAAAATTGGTTTCTTTTAATACTTTTTAAATCCTTTAAAGTTTTTATAACATCCTTTTTATTGATTAGTCATAACAAGGCAAATATGTACTTTTGTTTGAAAAGTGATCCAAATTCTCCAACGAGAGAGGATGAGGAGGTCTTAGAATTTCCAAACAGTATGTATTCATGTTGGGGTAAAGAAGTCTCATAGTTGGTGTGCTGTGAGATTAATACCTGCAATCCAGATTGCTGTAGTTTACACTTTGTACGTTTCAAATCAGGTGTGTATCGTTTGTACTGAGAACACCACAGAATGAACTATCCAAAGTCCATTGATTTAATGTGTTTTGGTTTGTAAGCGAATTATAGTAATTTCTTGCACATTTTTTGGAAATCAATTGTATAAAAATTTATGTATCTGCTTCTAGATACAGTGTGTAAATAAAAGTTTGGTTCACAACATCTGCCTTGTCATCTGTAACATCCAGGTGCAGGTTCTGCCTTAATTAGCATACGATTTGCTGGAGAGTTTATGCATGGTCCATCAAGTGAGCACTGAAGAGTGAAAACAACATCTTAGAAAGGGAAACGTGAAGTGTCATTTAGGATGCCCAACTAGTGGTCAGTTGGTGTTGATAAACTGCAGTGGTTAATCTAGTGACTGGAGTGAGTTGAGAAACCAACTAAAAGACCAAATTACAACTAGGAAAGTACTAAAATCTTACAAAAAGGAAAAGGAAGTTAGGCAAAGTGATTATTCTTGTCTAACTATGAAATGTTTGTATTAGGATATTAAAAGGCATTTTATTATTTAATAGTATTTTACCAGAAGAAAAATCTATAAATGAGAAAGGTTTCCAATATTCACTGAATTTCATTGTCTGCTTTGTAAAAATTTGTGTGTGTGTGCGCGCGCGCGTGCGTGCGTGTGCGTGCATGCACACAAGCTGAGACACAGAAGATATCATTGGATGTCCTCCATCACTCGCCTTTTCTGAAACCAAAATCTTTCCCTGAACTTGGAACTCAAATTTTCTTGGGTACCAGAAGTCAGCAAGCCTCAGGATACTGTCTGTCCCCTTCAGGGGTGGGTTTCAGTCGTGTGTGGCCCACCCAGCTTGCTAATGAGTGCTGGGTTCCTAACTCTGGTCCTCATTATGCAGCAACAACCCTTAACCACTGAGCAACTCTCCAACCCAGGTGTCTGCTTTTAATGTTCCTGTCTTATTTTTGTCTAATGACAAAATACCCTGACCAAAGTAGTCTGAGGGAGGAAAGGTATTTTTGGCTCACAGTTTAAGGTATAAACCACATCAGGGAAGTTAAGACAGCAGGTGCCCGAAGCAGCTACTTTTCCACTTTGCATTTAGTCTAGAATCCTATCTAGGGAATGGTGGTACCCATATGAGTGGATGTAAATCGTAAGATAATTTCGCACAGGTTTGCCCAGAAGCTCAATTTCGCGGTGATTCTAAATTGTTTGGCAGCACTACCATAGTACCTAAACGTTTTGGTTAAATGTTGCTTGAGAACTTCTCCCAACATATTTTAAAGTAAACCCTTAAAAAATATCATAGGTAATTGAAAATGAGTTTTAATTTTACTTGTTGAGAACTACTTTAAGAAATTTGATGATAGTAGAACCCAGATAATCAAGTGTTCTAATCAGTTTCCAAAATTTATTCAGTTGATAAGATGGCACTAATGAAAACCTCAATTATGAGACTAGAATGAGCAGACGTCAGCCATTGTATGATAGACTACGAACCTGTCAACATGTGCAGATGGACAGATTTTTAAAAAGTGACCCAGATGCTGATTCTCTTGAATATAATATGTAAACATTGCATAAAGATACCACTTAATGCTCCCCTGTGTCTTAGTTTCTTTTCCTTTTGTGATAAAATATCGTGACAAATGCAATTCAAGGAAGAATGGATGAGTTCTGGCTTGTGTTTCAAAGATACAGTTTGTCATGGTGTCACACAGCAGGAACTTGAAGCAACTGATCACATGAATTCACAGGAAGCAGAGAGCAAGGAATGTTTATGCTCAGCTCATTTTCCTTTTTACACAATCTAGAACCAAGGAATGATATGGCCTGCTAAGAATGGGTCTTCCCACCTTCATTTAATCAAGATAATCCCTTATAGGCAAGCTCAGGGCTAAATCATCTATGGAGGCCTGTTTCCGAGTTTTGTCCTATGGACACTTAACACTAACCATCATACCTTCTTTTCTCAGTCATTATCTTGGTAATAACACAGTACTGTGAAGTCAGAATGATTTTTCAAAATCCTCTATGACATAGCTTAAATCATATCAAATCCCAAGATTTAATAAAATCCAACTAACCAGTAGCTTCATGGTTCAACTTAGCTAAGAATAGTTGTTTCATTTAATGTCCTGCAGGGCAGACATCAAAGACAAAACTAAACTTTTTTATTGGCATAAAGACTATTAAAGGAGGTACAGATCTGTAGCCTGCTTCTCGGCTGTCTTATCCAGGGTGTGTTTAGGAGCATGGTGAAACTTATTACCAACCCAGCTTTTAGGTTTAGAACTTTTCTTAGAGCAGTTGCAGGGCCTTTGAGGAAAACAGGAGAGGGTTTCTCTAAGAAAATAGATGGCTCTTATCTGTAGAGCAAATACAGCAAAATTATGAAGACCCCAGTGAGTCCTTGCTGACCTCATGGGCAATGCTCACAACAACCCAGAGCATTTCAGACTGTGTATATGAGCCAAGCTGGGACCCAGGCCAGCAAGTCCAAGGATCTCTGAGGTCCAGCCCAGGCAGTAGTTGTAGTGACAGCATTCTAGAAAAGGGTTATCTTTAGAGTTTAACTTCTTATAGTTATTTTGACCTCGTCAGATTTTTCTGTTTCATATAAATTACTATTTTTGTATACTTTAAATTTTAAGAAAATTGTATCATTTCTCCCATCCCCTTTCTTTCTCCAGCCCCTTCCAACTCTTCCCAATGTTTTCCCCTTTGCTGTCATATTGATAGCATCTTTTCATATTCCTATACCCAGGTGCATGAAAACACACACACACACACACACACACAACCTGCTTTTATCCACCGTCCTTTTGATGGTCATTCATTCTGTCCCATAGAAGAAGGCGGACAAGTGGGGAGGGTATTTGCTGAGAGGCTAGATGATATTCCTAAAGGTCTTGTGAGGAGGGTTAGGAGTTGAGAAACAAGCCCTGAAGATGAAGGATCTGGTCCTACAATAGCAGCTAACTCACTGAAAAGTCAGTCTGGCCTTGGATTGCTTAATTTACTTTTAGCTTAACAGTGGATTTCGTTTACTTCCACCTTCAAATTCTTAACTCCTTGCCCCTGCCCCAGGCCCAGATGTTTTCTTTTTTTATCTGAGGCTTTTAACTTCTGAATCAAAAATAGTTAACCTTCATTTCAGTTGAATTCGCCTACTGTAGAGCTGGATATTGTGGTATCCAGTAACGTTTTTATTTATTCTTCTTTAAAATTTCTGCCCTGGGTCTGGAGAGATGGCCCAGCTTCTTCTTGAAAAGTGCTCAATGCCCCTCAGATACTCCGAGTTTTGTGATTGCCACATACTTGGGCAGTTCAGGGCTATTTTTAACCAAAGCATCAAGAGACCCCTCTCCTTTCTAAGACTTCACTACCACATAAGATTTTTTTCCTGAGTCATCTGTGCCTTCGAAGTGACAGTTTGGTGTGTGAATGTGCAGCTCTGTATTTAGAAAATTCCATTTTTACAGGAAGATCTGTCATGAGCCTTTGTTAGAGTATAGTTTTAACTGGACATGGGACTCATACCTAAAATCCTCGCTCTCATTAGTTATAGGCAGGAAGCTCGGAAGTCCAAGATCATCCTCTCCTTACATAGCTTGGTCAAGATTAGCCTAGGCTACTTAAGGAACCACTGGCTTTGAGGAGAAAAATGAACTTCATGGGAGAAGTCAAATTAAGGGCTTCTGGAAGTCTCAAAACCTGATCCCGGCAAAGAGCCAGTAGCGACTCTAAGAACAGCTAAGTTTGTATGTGTATGTACATGCACTCATGAATTCGGGTGTTTGTGTGTGTGTGGTGCATGCATGTTATGTACATGTGTGTAAATGTTTGAAAGCTATAAGTTAACAATATGTCTTCCTCAGTGGCTTATCCACCTTAATTTTTGAGGGAGGGTCTCTCCCCAAAGTTGAGCTTACAAATTTTCACTTCCTCCCCTCCTCCCATTTCCCTCCCCCTCCCTCTCCCTTTCCAGTCCTAAGAGCAGTCAGGGTTCCCTGCCCTGTGGGAAGTCCAAGGTCCACCCCCCTCCATCCAGGTCTAGGAAGGTGAGCATCCAAACAGACTAGATTCCCACAAAGCCAGTACATGCAGTAGAATCAAAACCCAGTGCCATTGTCCTTGGCTTCTCAGTCAGCCCTCATTGTCAGCCACATTCAGAGAGTCCGGTTTGATCACATGCTCCATCAGTCCCAGTCCAGCTGTCTCAACTTAGAATGACTACTTAGTAAGGCCCAGGGATCTGCTCATTTTCATCCTTCAACACCGGTGTTACATGTATGGCTTCCATGCCCAGGCTTTTATTGTGGGTGTTGGGGACCAAAATTCAGTGCCTCCCCACTGAACCATCTCCCAGCCCCTAGAGCTGAGTTTTATAGCCACATTCCGCTAACTGCTTATGCAAGACAGCACTCTTTCTATTTAGGACCACAAAGCCTAATCAGCATTCCTGGAAGATAGAGTGTCCCATTGGGAATGCCTCCCTTGGATTAGAAATATCATAAAGAATAGTGAGAAGACTTCAGTATAGAACCAGGGCCAAATCCCAACAGCACCATGGGTTCACGTGACTCATAGACAAGAACAGGGCGCCATTTACTGATGGAAGGTAACTCTAATCTCACCTCCCTAGCTCTTTAATCTAGTCTCTAGCCTTGTGTATGTAGCCCTGGACTCTCCCCATTTTCTTCTAGTTAAAGGTTTAGTTTTAATCATGTTTCTGCATGTTATATACGACTCTGCACTGGTATCTTGATGAGTTAAAGTTTGTGGGAAAACCAAAACCACAACCAAGAAGGTATTCCTTTTGCTTTCTGAAATTATCTGAGTGGATATATCTGCTCTGGTAGGCAAGTCATTCCAGTGGTGATTTGATTTTAGTGTATTCTTACCCACCCTCCAACCAAGACTTTGCTGACTGTAATCTAATTGTGCCCTTGTTGTCCTGAAATACTACTTTTGTTGATTCTTTACCAGACGGACACATGTAATTCCAATATACATCAACCTTTCCTTTTACAAACAAACAGAAAGGATTTGATGTTTATTGTCATTAAAGATTCAATTCTAATACACGTCTCCAAGACTTACTGTGCAAATAAATTAGAGGCAAAGGAAGATTCAAGCTGCTAAAGCTCTTCTTGTAATGTTTAAACCTGCAGCCTATTTTCACTGGCTCAGTGAAGTCACGGTAATGAAAATAACACGGAAAGGCAGAAAGCAAAATTGCACACCAGTACTTTGCTCTGATAGGACCTACAGCTCTCAGGAAATATGCCTGAATGACCCTAAGTCATTTACAGAATGAGTTTTTCGCAGTTTTGATCACTTTTAAAGCCAGTCTTAGATTGACCCATGCCATACTTTCTTCTTTCCCACATAAGAACACTGCTTCAGAGAGCAAAATAGAGTTTACGGAATGTAACTTTGATCTATTTACTTTGATTTTGGGGGAAATATGAATGTAACTCACTTATTAGAACTCATGTGATGTTTAAGCTTTCAGTTAGCAAGGACGGCTCTAACATGTGGCATATAGAAGTTTATTTGTGCCTTTGACTTTCCACAGTGTTTGAATCCTAAGTGCAGACTTCACTCATAATGAAGGCTGGTTTTGGTTTAGTTCTCTTTGTGCGTGCATGAGTGTTTTTTTAAAACTACATCTAAGGAAGTAGTTTTTCCCTGTTTAGAATTTAAAGACAATTGGTGGAATCCAGAAATCCAGCAAATGCCAACTGGAAGGGGAAATCTGGACTTGAGTTCTTAGAACAGTTTAAATCAAGAAATGATTTTTTTCCCCTTTCTGCCTAACATTCTGCAGTATCTGTGCATTTATATTGTCTTCAATCACTGAGAGTTTACAAACTGCCAATGCTCGCTCTGTAACTAGGTGATTAAATGTAAGTTCTACATTCTACATTTAATTAATAATTTAATTACTTTCAGTTATTGGCTCAAGAGTATAAAGGAGTTCATCTAACAGCATAAAATATGTAACATCTATCAACTATTAAATTGTTGTCCTTTATCGTTAATTGACATAGTCTTGGATTTCAACCCTACTGTTAAAATGTGTTGGAAGAATTTCCCTAGCTATAAGAACTGGGTTTTAACGTCAGAAAAGAATAGGAATGTATTTCTATGGTCTTCTGAGGTAGTTAAAATGCAAGATATAGAAATGCTCACAAAAGTATGTATGTTTAGAAAACTCTAGTTACAAGAAATGTTTTCAATTTTGTTCAGTTTTTTGCCATATCAAGTCAAGAATAAAAGTTCAGCTGTAACATCATAAAATTTCAGCTGTAACAGCACAATACTGGTTTCTATTCAGAGCTTTGTGAATACATTCAGATCTAGAGGCTTGTTGCGGGAGGTCCTCCCACTCCTCCAGCCTATTGCCGCTGAGATACCAGCCCCTTGGGGCGTGGTCTCTCTCCCTTTAAAAAAGCGGCCACTTCCCTCTCCTCTCTTCTCTCTTCACTTCCTGCTCCGCCGGTGACTTGACTTCCTTCCTGGTTACGCAGAGGGCTGAAAGTGATCTGTAAGTTTTTCCCCTTTAAATAAATATCACCCTATTAATCATAATCCCAAATTGGCATTGTTTGTGACTTACGCCTTCATTTGGCGCCCAACGTTTGGTTTTAGAACCTCTCCCGGCTCGCAGCCGCGAGTTCGGCTTGGCGGCCGGAAGTTCGGCTTGGCGGCCGGAAGTTCGGCTTGGCGGCCGCAAGTTCGGCTTGGCGGGCGCTTGTTCAGCTTGGCGGGAGCAGTTGCTTCCTCAGCCGCTGCCTGTGGATTTAAACTCCACAGGCCCGCGAAGTCTCTGCCCGCGTGATTTGCTCTTTTCTGAGTCGTTTTCAGATCTCCCTTGCAAGCACAGCTCTTAAGTGGCGCGAACCAGAGCACGTGGTTGCTGAAAGCTGCAACCCCTCAGGGTGACTCTGTCACGTGGAGGCATAAGCGGCTTCCAGGTTGCTCTTCCCTACCCCTGGATTCTGGTTTCTGGTTCCATCTCTGGAATTGATTTAATTACATTTACTTTGTTGAGCAACTTACATTTTCCAGTTTTTAACAAATACTAGGCGGACTCTGAAACAGGACCGTGTTTTCGTCGAGACTTGGCAACAGCGCCACCTGCTGGATAATAGGTAATATGGCAGTTCCCGTTTCCAACGCGAATTTTACTGTTCTGGTTACCAATACTATGGGTTATATCATGCAAGGTTTATATGACTATGGGGATAACTTAATTTACTGGTTACTAGGTTTCAGTATTTTTTTGCATATTCTATCATTTAGGAAGATCATGGCACTCCTAAGAACCATACAATCTTTACTAGAAACTCATGCAGGTCAGGAGATTAAGGATTCAAAAGAGACAATAATAAAAAGACTTGAAATGATTGAAGAAATGATTGGAGCTGGCGAACAGAGTAATAAGGCACAAGGACAGAATACAATGCCAACACCAGCTATTAGAACTGGCTTACCAAAGGTTTTAGCAGCATACCCTATACTTAATTCTGACAAAGCGTCAACTTCTAAAGGCTCAAAGGGAGTCAGAGAAGCTAGATGGACGCCAATAGCAATGAATGATCTAAAAGAAATTAAGCAAGCTATTGTTAATTTTGGCTTGCACTCTGCATACGTAAAGGAAATGATAAGGACTTGGGCTTCTAATGCTAGAGCTACCCCCCATGATTTCCATCAGTTAGTGTCTGCAGTTTTAGATAATGGACCTTCCTTGATGTTTGGAATTTATTTCAGAGAAGAATCCAAACATATGGAACAGCAAGGAAGAGCAAAAGGTATTGAGGTTTCCCAAGATCAAATTCTTGGTGCAGGAGAATATGCTGATCCACAGGTCCAAGCTCTTTATGATGATGAAGTACTGTGTCTATGTCACCAAGCAGCTTTAAATGCTTGGAATAGGATACAAGATCCAGCAAAAAGGGTTGAATCATATACCAGAATTAGGCAGGGACAGAGAGAACCCTTTATTGACTTTTTGCAAAGATTAATTAAGGCTCTGGACATAGGGGTAACAGACCCAGAAGCTAGACGAATACTTCTTGAATCTCTAGCTTTTGAGAATGCAAACATAGAATGCAAAAAGATAATTGGGCCTTTAAAGTCTAGATCAGCACCTATGGATGAATGGATTCAGCATACGATGAATGTTGAGACGTTTAGCTATAACGATGAATCTTGGGTAGGAGAAGCGATTTCCACAGCAATGAGGAGACATCAAACTGCCAGGTGTTTTAATTGTGGTAAATTAGGACATCTGAAAAGGGATTGCAGGCACAGAATTTCTAGGAATATTATCTCCTCTGGGAATGACAAAGATAGGAGACCTAGGCCTTCAGGTATATGTAGGAGATGCGGTAAAGGCCGACATTGGTCCAATGAATGCAGGTCAACAACAGACAAACAAGGCAACCCGATACCGTCGGGAAACTCCTTGAGGGGCCTCTCGCAGGCCCCCAAGCCAACAGTGGCCCAGTCATTCCCAGTCACAGTGGAGAACGTGCCTCACCAAGAAAATTAAAAGCTCCAATTTCTGCTGTAAAAAGTAATACTGGTCTAAATGATGAAATCCATGTGGAGGATGAGTCAAAAAACCCAGTTGGACAGAGTAAACGTATATTTTGGCAGACTTCTATTAATGATCAAAGACCAAAGCTAAGAGTCTGTATAAATGGCACTTTTATTGAAGGCTTATTAGACACAGGTGCGGATGTAAGTATCATTACCCCAGAATCTTGGCATCCGAATTGGCCTCTTCAAGAGGTAGATGTTCAGTTCCTGGGAATTGGAACCCTATCTCGTGTAAAACAAAGCACAAGATGGGTTGAATGCATAGGGCCCGAAGGGCAAATAGGAAGACTAAGGCCATATATAGCCAATATTGCCATAAATTTATGGGGCCGTGACCTGCTACAGCAATGGAATACCCAGATTAACATTCCTGTAGTTCCAGGAACTCATAATTCTGGGAAGTATATGATGAGGTATTATGGAAAAAGGTCACTAGCCATTCAGGCTGTACAAGAACATACAGCAAATACCAAACCTTTAGAGGTACCAACAGCCCTACCTTTAAAATGGCTAACTGAGAAGCCAATATGGATCAAACAGTGGCCTCTAGCTGAAGATAAACTACAGGCATTGGAACAGCTGGTGCAGGAGCAACTAGATGCTCACCACATTGAAGAATCAACCAGCCCTTGGAATTCTCCTGTGTTTGTTGTAAAAAAGAAATCTGGTAAATGGAGAATGGTGACAGATCTAAGAGCTGTCAACAAAGTAATTCAACCTATGGGCTCACTACAATCTGGAATTCCTTTGCCTTCTCTGTTACCAAAAGGATGGCCTCTTATAGTTATTGATTTGAAAGATTGTTTTTTCACTATACCGTTACAAGAAAAGGATAGAGAAAAATTTGCCTTTACAGTGCCTACTTATAATAATTCTCAGCCCAATAGGAGATATCAATGGACTGTCCTCCCACAGGGTATGCTCAATAGTCCTACACTGTGCCAATATTTTGTAAGTAAGCCATTGGAAATAATTCGTAAACAATTCCCCAAGTCCATTATTTATCATTACATGGATGACATCTTGTTATCTGATTCAAATAAAGATACTTTAGAAAGGATGTTTGAAGAAGTAAAGAAAGTCTTGCCTAGGTGGGGATTACAAATTGCCCCTGAAAAGATTCAAAGAGGAAACTCTATTAATTACCTAGGTTACAGAATAGGGTTAGAGAAAATTAAAACGCAAAAGGCACAAATTAGGAGAGACCGCTTAAAGACTCTTAATGACTTCCAAAGATTGTTAGGAGACATTTCCAGTCTACGACCAGCTGTTGGGATAACACCTGATCTAATAGTTCATTTAAACAAAACCTTAGATGGTGATAAAGATTTGAATAGTCCAAGAGAACTGACAGCTGAAGCAGAAAAGGAACTGACAATGATTGAGGAAAAATTACAGGAGGCACATGTGGATAGGGTGAACCCAAATCTTAGCTGCATCCTAGTCATATTGCCTTCCAGAATTTCTCCTACAGGGATTCTAATGCAGAGGGAAGATATTATTTTAGAGTGGATATTTATACCTAATAAACCAAGTAAAAAATTAAAAACTTATGTGGAAAAAGTCTCTGAATTAATTATAAAAGGTAAGCTGAGACTTCGTCAACTAGCAGGTATAGACCCAGCAGAAATTATAGTGCCTTTTACTACTGAAGAAATAAAAAAGTTATGGGAAGACAATGAACCGTGGCAAAGAGCTTGTGCTAATTTTTTGGGAGAAATTAATAGCAACTATCCCAAAAGTGGTAGACTTAACCTCATAAAAAGAACTTCTTGGATTCTTCCTAGAATTGTACGTGATGCTCCAATAACTGGAGCCCGTACGTTCTATACTGATGCAAATAAATCAGGGAAAGCAGGTTACAAGTCAGATGAATTGAGTAAGGTAGAACAAAGCCCTTATAATTCTGTCCAGAAGGCAGAATTATATGCCATTCTTATGGTGCTAAGGGATTTTAAAGAACCTCTTAATATAGTTACAGATTCACAATATGCAGAAAGAGTTATCTTGCATATTGAAACCGCTGAATTTATACCAGATGACACAGAGTTGACTTCATTGTTTATCCAGGTACAAGACATAATCAGGAACAGGCTTTGTCCGATGTACATAACACACATCCGTTCCCATACAGGTCTGCCTGGTCCTCTAGCCCAAGGCAATGCTGAGATTGATCAATTATTGATTGGAAGTGTGTTGCAGGCCTCAGAATTTCATAAGAAGCATCATGTCAATAGTAAAGGCCTAAAGAAAGAATTTTCCATTACTTGGCAACAAGCTAAGGACATTATAAAGAGATGTCCTACTTGTTCTTTCTATAATCAAACACCGTTGCCTGCAGGGAGTAACCCAAAGGGCACTAAGAGAAATGAAATCTGGCAGATGGATGTGTTCCACTTTATGGAATTTGGTAAATTAAAATATGTACACCACACCATAGACACGTATTCAGGTTTTCAATGGGCTACTGCCCTGAGCTCAGAAAAGGCTGATTCAGTAATCACACATTTATTGGAAGTTATGGCCATCATGGGTATACCTGCACAAATAAAGACAGACAATGGTCCAGCATATGTATCTAAGAAAATGAAACGCTTTTTTGATTATTATAATATAAAACACATTACAGGTATACCAAATAATCCTACAGGTCAGGCAGTTATAGAAAGATCAAATCGTACTATAAAGGATATGCTGAACAAACAGAAAGGGACCGAAAATACCCCCAGAAATAGATTACATAATGCTTTATTAACCTTGAATTTTCTTAACGCTAATGAGAAAGGAACGACAGCAGCAGAAAGACATTGGATAATGGAAAAGTCTGCTGAACTAAATCAACCGATTTATTTCAAAGATGTGCTGACCTCTCAGTGGAAGCCAGGAGATGTGCTACGTTGGGGAAGGGGTTTTGCTCTTGTTTCCACAGGAGAAGAAAAATTGTGGATACCATCAAAATTAATAAAGTTTCGATTTGAAGAGGAGAAACCTCTTGGAAAGGAGAAATGACAACTTATCCACAATGATGATATTCATACAGGTGGTAAGAAAAACATATAGAATGGGGGCAGGGTTCTGTTCTTATCTCCACAGGAAAACACTCATCTTTGAGAAATTCAAGGGACCCTGGATGTTTGGATACTGACAGATGGAAAAATACCTGCCCGATAGGAAATATCAAGAAAACTGAATGGGTTGTGTAAGTAATATTAAACCATATTTCTAAATTTATAAAGCTGGTTTTGAAGTTGGACTCTGGCTCAGTCCCTCTCCAATTCCAAGCCTGTTAGTAAGAGAAAAACCCAGAGTTTCTGGAGTTTCTGTCTCATGTCAAGAGCCATGATGTGGGACAGAAAGAAATATGAGTTTAGAAAACATCTTTGCTTTTCTTCATATCTATCATACTTTTCATTGAATATATCTATCATGTCTTTCATTGAATATATATATATATATGTCTATATGATTAATGCTTAAGTTTTTCATAATGAACAATGAGTTTTTCCTGAAGTGACATTTGAAGTTTCCAGGAAGAAGATGGGGCCCCATAACAACAACTCCACCTGGTTGATATGACGTCAGATACTGATAGCGCTACAACAAGACCTGCTTTGGGTACCAGCTGCACAAGACAGTTCCAACTTGGTTAGCTGAAATGGTGCACATCTTGTACAACATTCTGGCCAGACCTCCACAAAATACTCAGAGACTATTTGCAATTTTAAAAGACATTGATCTTGAAATTTAACCATCATTTTACTTTCACAGGATCCCCCAGAAAGAACGTCGCCCCTATGACAGCTGGAAGTAATTTTAGAGGACGACGTCCCCTCTCCCAGTAAAGTTTGCCCTTGGGTTTAGGGACATCATTTAGGGGTTGATTATAATTAGTATACGATTGAGGGTTGGGGGAGGAATTTTATAAGCTCAGGGATCATTTTGAAAAAAAAAAAAAAAAGAGGGATGATGGGATAATAGATTTGTAATTGTGAGTTACTGTTGTTAGACAAATATATTGATATAGATTCTTGTATATTGATACAAAGTTAAATTGTATTGACTATTGTATGCATTCATGTTTCTACCTCTGTTTAAAACATTTTTTATGTATTGACATATATATATTGTATATATTTACCATATTGCAGTGTACATTTCTACCTCTGATTAAGATACTTATATAATGTTCGTGTATTGGTATATATTTACCCACTGCAATGTATATTTGTACATTGTTTATATTTGGAGGTCATTGTCCTCATTTGTTACACAGTCGTTTATTGTCTTAGTCTTTAAGTTAGATAGATATTGAGAATTATATAGACTAATAGTCATCTAAGTTTGTCATTTATAATTAGACTAATCAGGTTCTTTAGATATATAGAGATTATACTCAGTATAGATAGATAATCTTCAACTTCTTCAAAGAGCTGTAGAAAATGGCCTTTAATCTAACTCAGAGTTTTGTGGTAGTGAGACACAATTGCTCCTGGCAACACCACTCTATTCCCGAGAGAATGTTGAGCACCAAAGACACTCCACCTGGAGCATTTCTTTTTGGCAGAACTGGCCTTGGGGCAAAGAAATGCCCATACCTCAACCACTGACAAAGATACAGAGCATGCATCAATGGATAAAACAGGGCTGTCTTATCCTGCCAAGACAGGGTAAGATAGTTTTGAAAGTTGCTTGCCTTTGAAAATGGTGTGTCAGTTATGTTAGGCCTTAGCCAAAGTTGGTTGCTTCAACGCTGCTAATGTGACTTTGGGTGATTGCCTAGGTAGCTAGTTGTCTCTGTGATTTGTTGCATGTTTTGGAAGTTGTTTTACTGAACTTCCTAATTACCCAGGTAACATTATTTCCCTTCTCAGATCTTTGATGGGGTTGAAGACTATATAAATGTAGTTACTTTCTCTCATGACTTGGCCAAGTTATTTATTATACAAGATTGTATATAATTTCATAGTAGGTTTAGAACTCTCTTATTTAAACAGAAGGGGGAGGTGTTGCGGGAGGTCCTCCCACTCCTCCAGCCTATTGCCGCTGAGATACCAGCCCCTTGGGGCGTGGTCTCTCTCCCTTTAAAAAAGCGGCCACTTCCCTCTCCTCTCTTCTCTCTTCACTTCCTGCTCCGCCGGTGACTTGACTTCCTTCCTGGTTACGCAGAGGGCTGAAAGTGATCTGTAAGTTTTTCCCCTTTAAATAAATATCACCCTATTAATCATAATCCCAAATTGGCATTGTTTGTGACTTACGCCTTCAGAGGCTGAATATATACCGAGAGATCTATTTGAATTTTTTTTTGTATTTTCAGTTTATTTATCATCAAGTTGCTTTGGTTTTCCTTCATCTAAGCAGACCACAAGATAAAGTTCTGGCACCAATTCCCTTGTCTTTCCTCAGACCCAGCCAGAAATCATATCTTTATAATTATCATTTTGGCATTTGACTATAAATAGTCTAGCTTTTCATTGTATAACTAACTTTTCTTCTACAAAATCATAAAAACCTAGAAAGGAAGGTTACAACATTGCCACAATGCCCAATATCTAGACCTGGTTGCTTCCTAAAGTGTTACTAACATTAATAATTCCCAGCACTGTACAGACAGGAACATGTAAAAAACTTGCTGGCAATAAATTTAGGGGCAGGGTTTTTCTTTTATAGGTTTGTTCATTTTCCTTTATATAAATGAGTGTACTACACTATTGTATGTGTACCATGTGTGTGTGTGTGTGTGTGTGTGTGTATGTGTGTGTGTGGTGTGTAAGTGGCCTTCGAGGTCAGAAGAAGTCTCCTGGAACTGAAATTACAGATTGTTGTGCATCATAATGTGTGGATACTGGGAATCAAACTCAGGTCCTGTGCAAGAGCAGCAAGTGCTCTTAACTACTGAGCCACCTTATTTGTTTGTTTCTTTTCATAAATCTTGAAAAACATGAATTTTTTAAAATAAGATAAATTGGTAAAATGTTTGTATTTTAATATATATATGTGTATATATATATATAAAATATCTGCTGTTTCTGTTCAGTGTTGATTGAATGTATATGTTTTTAAGGAGGCTGACCACTGGTATTAGATAACCATTTAGGAAACTCATTCCTGGGGAAGACTAATTTTCGCTATCTCTGCAGCCATTAATTGCCTATAACTCTTTTTGTCTAAGGGTGGGGCCCCATTAGATTTCCCCCATCCAGGCTGGCAGAACAACTAGTGTTGTCATTGTTTGGTTCTTGTTTAAATAGGCACGCTTCTTGGATTTCATGAGAGTAGCTTCCCTTCTTCATATACAGAAGACACAATCTTAGAGCAAACTTCCTGGTTCTCTGGCTCTTACACTCATTCTTCCCCCTCTTTTGCAATGTTTCCTAAGCTTTAGGTGTGTGTGTGTGGGGGGGGTTGCATTGTAGATTTATCAGTGAGGGCTAGGTACCTCATGATCAGTTGTTCTCTGCCCAGTTGGGGCTTCTGTTGCAAAAGGAAGCTTCTTTAATGAGGAGTAAGAGCTACACTTACCTGTGGGTATAAGGAATCTAGTAGTTTTTTAAAATCTAAAATGCATATGTATCTTCAATTTTTCATACCTACCATGGGAAAACATGTTTGTTTCTAGAATCGATTTTAAAATGGAAAAGAAGAAAGAACAATTGCTGCCAATAATAATTACATTTCACTTTCTGATCACCCAAAAACACACAGGCCACCAAAGCACTATTATTGTGTTCTAGAAATTGGATGGAAGACAAAGAGAAGAAAGAGTTAAAATTTTGTGGTCTGAGAGACTGTAAGGAAGTGAGGATTTTGATATCTCCCTTCTGGTTTCCACACTCCAGGAAGGAGTGATACTTTAGAACAATCTTTAAAATAGAGCAAGTCCATGCTATGAAAGTGAAGGTCATAGGACCTTTTCTTACATGTCTAGGAACTGATACATTAAGAAAACATTTCTCAGTCCCTCAAAAACCATGTAGTGTCGTCTAAAAGTCATGCCTGAGAACACTCTGGAGGTGGACTTGTCTTTACAAAGGTTTCTGTTGCTTTCATAAAATCATGATCAATGAAACTCATAGAAGAGTTTATTTGGACTTACAGTTCCAGAGAGATGATAGTCTGACACAGTGGGAGAGCATGGCAGCAGAAGCAGGTATGGTTGCAAGAAGAAGGTATGGCAGCAGAAGCAGGATGCTCTCTAAGAACTCATATCCTTTACTGCAAGCACAAAACAGAGAGAGAGAGAGAGAGAGAGAGAGAGAGAGAGAGAGAGAGAGAGAGAGAGAGAGAGAGAACAAAAGGCATGAAGGGTAAGACCTCCAAGCCAGTCCCCAGTGACATACCTCCTAAACCTCCCCAAGCAGTGCCACCAACTGAGGATCAGGTGTTCATATACCCAAGACTATGGGGACATCTTATTTAAACCACTACAATGGTCCTCTCACTTCTCTGACTCTATGGCTTCAAGCTGCCATGTAGATCATTGTCTATACCAACCACACATATCATGTTAGAAAAGTAAGATTTTTCAACTAAGAATACTATACAGAGCCTAGCTGGTAATCAAATGTGAAAATGGAATAAAAACATTTAAGGAATTAATAAGAGAGGCTTATATTTTTTCCTCAGGGAGCTATCAGATAATGTGTTTTCCCCAAAGGGAGAACTATGAAATATGAAAGGGACTCCAAGAGTGAGCTCCAAAAGATATCTCCAGGTTAACAGCTATAGCAGCTAGACAGTAATCAATTCAAGTTCAAGACAGGACCAAGGTCCAGTCAGGGCAAGAAGACAGAAAATCCAACTGATTACTGTTGTGTTAGGTGTTATTATGTATTGAGAACAAGTCTCATTTCCTTTTAAAACTTCAAATACATAGAAAAATAAATATTAAAAAGAAAAGCATAAGAGAAATGTAGCAAATAGTGACTTTGTACTAGAAAGAATATACATATGTCACAATTATATTTAAACATATCCCCAAATTAAAACATAACACTATTGTGAAGACAGGCAAAGGAGAGAGCATGTATGAGAGCAAATGATTTGACAGATAAAATAATTAAATGATTATCTTTATGGAAATACCTCAGTAATTAATGCCTTAAGGCTAAGGATTAAACTAAACCAGAAAGTCAGGAAATGGTAGTATATATTGGTACTATAGCAAAAAGAATTTGGAACCTCTGAATTGTGCTTATGTTACATGGTGAGGAAAATTTGGTGATGTGTTTAAATTAAAGATATTGGGATGAGATGATCTTTGCGTTCATGAAATTTTTAACAGTAAAGTGCTCTTCCTGGATGAAGTCAGAGTGAAGCAATGGAGATGGGAAGGATGAGACGAGCTCAATTTATCAGCTTTGGAGATGAGAGGAAGCAGAGCCAAGAAATGAGGATGGTGTCTACAAGTTAGGAGTGATTGGCATCAAGGAAATGGTAACTCCGTTCTGCAACTTCAAGAAGCCAAATTCAGCTCACAATCTGAATGAACAGGAGATAGATTCTCTCCAAGAGCCCAGATATGAACGACCTTTCAGATATGGAGACTTTAACTCTATAAAGCTCCTACCTGATGTAATGTCTACAGAATTGTGAGATTATAAACCTGTTATTTGGGAACTGTCTGTGTTACGTGCCCTCAGAGGCCAGCAGAAAGCATCAGATCTCCTGGAGCTGGAGCTACAAGGTGTGGTAAACTGTCAAATGTAGGTGGTTGGATCTGAACTCCGGTCCTCTGCTAAAAGCAAGTAAATGCTCTTAGCCACTCAGCCATCTCTCAAGTCTTGTAAGTTTGTTTTGAATACACAAAATTTAAATCTCTAATAGGATAATAATTTATGGATGTTTTCTTGGTGAGATTAATACACGTAATTCAAACTAATAGGCTCTTTCCAAGTCCTCTTCAATTAGGTATACTGCACAAGAATCCTGGTGATTATACAGCCTGTGACCTTGGATAATGACCTCTGATATTTAAGACACTTTGGATGCTCCCAGTGTCATATCTATGCCTGTTAGGTTACAGTGGTTTAGAATTATGATTGCACAGATTCTAACATTCCTTCTATTAATAGATGGTGTTATTCACCTTATACTTTTGATTTAAGATGGTTTGTGACTACTTTGACAGTCAACAGAAGTGACCATTTATGGCTTCTGATGGTGGATTACTAAAGGCCACATTGTTTCATTCTTGGAACTGAACCACAACATGTTAAGTTTTGGTCCTTTTGAGATTATTTTGTCGGAGAGGCTACACATAGGTACTCAACAAATCCACTGAAGCCATCCTGTAGCCCTTGCTCAGGGAGATATTTCTATGCCTTGATAATACCATTTAAGGTTCCTTCAGGGTATCCCATTTTCCTATTGACAACCATAAGTTTTGTTTGCCAACCTGTCATAAAACTGAAGAATGTCTAAGATGATTCCTACTCAAATTCAGGTCTAAAAAAATCATGAAACCTAATGACTTTACCTTCAGACAACAATTTAAGTGTTTGGAAAAGATTTTAGGTAGCAATAAATGACTGTAACAAAAATTGATTAGAGGCATGTTTTGATGTGGCCTGTACAGTCTCAATATCAAATTTACCTTTGGGATTAAAGCTGAAGATTATGTTTAAAATAGAGAAATGGAAATTTTTACATGTCCCTGGCAGGAAAATATATCACCACTATGAGTCACCAGGCTCTCCCATAGTGCAAAAGTTCTTATTCGTGGTGGTGGCCAGGTGTAAGGAGATGTGTGAATTCTACACTTAGAAAAAGTGATTGGTTAGTTCTTGTACAGTTGCCCCAAAATGAGGGTTTTATATTTTGTGATTTGTAGATTCTATTGATATATTCTTAATATTCTAAAATATAATCACTTATTGAAACCTGTCAAGTTTTCACACATCACACACATTTTCTTGTGAATGTGTTTTTAAATATCCATTAATCTTATCATTCAATTCTTTCGATAGTAAAAATACTTGGTTAATATGACTGTCATTTAGGCTTCCTTCTGGAAACTCAGGTAAATCAAGTCTGCGATGAGGGGAGAGCTCTGAGAGGTTGGTGCCCTTGTTACACCCTCAAGAGCTTCCTGAATTCAAGGCAGTGAGAGATTAATCATGTGACTAGGATGAGGCAAGGCAAGGGTGTGGCTCAGGCAGGCAGATTTATGTTCTAAAGGCCCTCTGGTTTACAGAGACTTTATTTCAACCCATGTCATGTTATTTTTGAAAGATTTGCAGCATGGCTAGCTCATAAAATAAAATGCTGACTGAACCGCAGTTAACTCTCAAACAATACTTTACTTATTTACAGAATATTTCTCTTTTGAAATTACATTTATTTATTAGTGTATGTGCATACAAACAGAATCATGCACACACTCTCACCCATGCTATAATTCATATGTGGACATCAGAGGACACCTGGGGGAATGGGTTCTTTCTTTCAATTATTGGGTCCCAGTTACTGAACTCAAGTGGTCAGACTTGGCAGCGAATGCCTTAACCCTTGGAGTCATCTTGTTGGCCCCGCTTACAGAATATTTCTTTCCTGTCTGTTAGCTCTATATTTTTGTGTATGTCATATATGTATGTGTATGTGTTTATGAGTGTACATGTGAGTGTCTGAGTTACTCTCCACCTGTTTTGTTGTTGTTGTTTGAGACAGTGTGTTTTGTTGAACCTGGGCTTCCTGCTTCAGCGAGGCTGACTATACACCATGCTACAGGAATCCCCCTGCAGCCTCCAGCCTCCACAGGGGTAGTATGCTACCATGCCCACCCTACTTTTTATATGGATATTGGGGATTTGAACTCAGGTTCTTGTGCTTGTGTAACAAGCAGTTTGCTAACTGAACTGTTTTCTCAACTCTACTGCTTGTGGACTTTTCAGTTTTGCTTACTTTGTGGAAGTTGTTTGAAAACAGCTGCCTTTTAATCATTGTCATATTTCTGTTTATTCTGGTTGTCCTTATATCAGTGGTTCTCAACTTGTGGGTTGCAACCCCTTTTTGAGGTTTTCTCACAGGGGTTGCCTAAGATGATGAGAAAACACAGATATTTACATCATGATTCTTAGCAGTAGCAAAATTACAGTTATGAGGTAACAATGAAGGTAATTTTATGTTTGGGGTCACCACAAGATGAGGAACTATATTAAAAGGTCGTAGCATTAGGAAGGTTGAGAACTACTGATTTTTATATCTTTTTATCCCTTTATTCCTTCTTATTTTAAGTGTGTGGGTATCAGAGCACGAATAGACTGCCTTAATTCCAGTGATTTGGATGAGCCAGTTTGATTTGTCTACTTAATTTGCTTTTCCCTCATATCCCTGTCTAGTTTCTGGGAGGTGCCAGGAGCCAGAGTGACTCAGTTGAGTGTGCTGAGTCACCAGGAGAGTGCCTGGGAGCCAGAGGTTGGATGGAGATCTAAGGCACTTGCCATCTCACCTCTGCTGGTTTATTGGCTGTTGACCTGGGGCTGCTTTTTGACTCTGGCTTACAGCTAATCATTTAATTGCATGTTCTTTTCATCGCTCCCACCAATGGAAATCATCCTTTGTCCCTTGACCTCCCCATCAGGATACTGATTATTAAAAATAAAGGAAAGCAAACGTTAATTATTAATAAAAATGAAACTACCATTGTTCTCACTGGTAAGTTTCTCTGTGACTTCCTTGTTCTTCCCAGCTATGCCTGCAAGTTGAACAAGCACATTTTCATTGAAAATGAAGCCTTGCAATTTTTTTCTAGAGGTCACCTGCATTCATTGAAAACTGTTCCAGCTAGCTCTTTCTCTGCCAGTAGCTGGTTTTTGTTTGTTTTCTTTTGTTTTTCATAATAGGGTTTCTCTGTGTAGCCTTGGCTGTCCTGGAACTAGCTCTGTAGACCAGGCTGGCCTTGAACTCATAGAGATCTGTCACCACTGCCTGGCTTGCTAGCAGTTATTTCTAAGGCATGCTAGGTTTTAATGGGATGCTTGTGGATGTAGCCTTTACACTTGGATTGTCTGCATTCCCTTTGTTGCTGCATTTGTGGAGGCTTATGAATTTACAGGATCTACTTCTTGTCTGTACTAGTCCATGTTTCTTTACAATGCAGGATAGCAAAGATGGGTAGATGAACCCACCAATGAAAGGGTTTATATTAATAGTATTTGTAGAAACAGGTGTTCCTAAGTTTTCAAATGGCTTAAGGTCATGGAGTTTCATACTATTTCTTTTCTTCCATTCTGAAGCACCTTTAATTTTTGTCTTTAGGTTTAACACTTCATGGTCATCAAATCAGTGCCATACTTCTCAAAGCCAAGTCTTTACATGGATTTGTATAGGTGCAGAAACAGAGCCTTTGCCAATATGGTGAGAGAAGGCTCTTTTTGAATGCATTTTTCCTTTTATCCATGAAAAAGTCTTTCCCAGAAATCTCTCAACTCTGCTCCTATTGGGGCCACTAAATCTCATGGTCTCTTTGGACTGCTCCCAGCATGACTCAGAAAGTGGGCAAGAATCTTTTTGTTCAACATCTGTGTTGAGAGGAAAAGGAATGAGGAATGATTATCGAATGTCTTTATCACAACTCCCAAGCTCTTTTTCTGTCTTCCCCTTCTGTGTCATTCTCAGGAATGGTTACATGCCTGTAGCTCTTTTAGAGAGCTGAAGAAGTCCTGAATGAATGTGTATTGTTGGGATGGCCAAACCAAGGACTAATGCCTCAGACCTTTCCTGGGGTGTGAATGTTGTCAGTGAGTGCAACACTAGCAACTAAAGCTATGGGAGTTCCCTCTGTGTGTTGCTTGTGTGTTGTTTAATGAATAAAGAAACTGCCTTGGCCTGATAGGGCAGAACTTAGGTAGGCAGAGAAGACAGAACTGAATTCTGGGAGTAAGAAAGCAGAGTCAGAGAATCACCATGGACCCACTGCAGGAGATAGCCGTGCTAAGACTTTGCTGGTAGGCCACAACTTCATGGTGATATACAGATTAATAAAAATGGGTTAAACTAATATGTAAGAGTTAACCAATAAGAAGTTAGAGCTAATGGGCCAAGCAGTGATTTAATTAATACAGTTTCTTTGTGGTTATTTCTGGGCTAAGCTATCTGGGTGGTCGAGACAAGCAAGCGGCCTTCCTGTTAACAATTTGAGAGACAGAAGTTCTGGTACTAGAAACTGGGTATTCATAGCTCCCTTTACACACTTGTTGATGAAAGATAAACTTTTGTCTAAGTACAGTTAGCACTGTCTGTCCAGAACTGGGATTCATCATCTGAAACCCTAGGATCCCTTGGATGTCAGCATGGCCTAGTAGGCTAAGGTGCTAGAATCCCCTTTCTAAACAGCCATTTTCTCCAACTTTCTATCCTTTGCATTGGAATGTGTAGCTTGCTCTCCCTGAAGATTTGGGGAATGAGCTGGTATGGAATTATATGAGGACAATATGTACTATCATTGATTCTGTCTTTTCATTACAGAGTCATTTTTCATTGATAAGAATATGGAACACACAGGTTGGCGTCATGACCATATAAATTTAGCTTTATTTTTATTACGATTCACAAAATACCATAATTAAGGAAAGTTTGATGAGTTATGAGTCTTCTTTAGTTTTCCTTTATTACCTAAATGATAGCCCTCAAACGTGACTTCCTCTGTAGTTTTGGTAAGGCATGAGGGCAATCAACACATCTTCTGCAGAAACAAAGAAAGTTACCTGCTTGAAATAAAATTTCCCAGAGAATTCTAAGAAAAGTTAACCTTTCTTGTACTAACTGGTTTTGTGTGTCAACTTGACACAAGCTGGAGTCATCAGAGAGAAAGCAGCCACAGTTGTGGAAATACCTTCATGAGATTCAACTGTAAGACATTTTCTTAATTAGTAACCAATGAGGGGAGGTACCATCCCTGGGCTGGTGGCCCTGGTTCTGTAAGAAAGCAGGCTGAGCAAGCCAGGGAGAGCAAACCAGAAAACAGCACCCTTCCATGGCCTCTGCATCAGTCCTTGCCTCCAGATCCTGCCCTGCATGAGTTCCTGTCCTGACTTTTATCAGTGAAAAATAGCAGTGAGGAAATATAAGCCAAATAAACCCTTTCCTCTACAACTTGCATTTTGGCCATGGTATTTCATCACAGCAATAAAAACCCTGACTAAGATACTTCTTATTCTACGTTTTCCTATTGATATTGGTTGAGCTGAAGGTCACAGACTTTGATATTGCTTAAATGAATAACTGGTTTATTTACCATGCACCAGCATTGGGGTGGTTATTTCAGGGACTAAGGAGGGTGATGTAGGCCTTGGTTACCTGTGTCTATCAGTCATGCTATACTTCCAACAAAACTGCAGAAAAAAGAGGATCATGTTATCGATATGAGATCAAGAATGTACATGAGGAAGGAAGGACAGACAGTCATTTCAGCCCTTGGGACATTTCTACAAACTAAAAACTGTTATCTCACCTGAACTACCTCTTATAGATACCTTTGGCCCCAAGAGAACATAGTGTTATAGGACTGTGTATGTTTGTGTGCATATGTATGTGCAAGCATACATGTATGTATGTGCACATGTATGTTGAGGCCAGAGGGTCACTGATCAATGTCTTGCTTAATCACTCTCAACCTTAGTTTTTTTTTTTTTCGTTTTTTGAGACAGGATTTCTCGAATAGCTTTGGAGCCTGTCCTGGAACACACTCTATAGACCAGACTGGCCTTAGTTTTTGCTGTTGTTGTTAGCATGGGTGATGGGAATATAAACTTAATTCCTCATGATTCAAAGCTCATTGAGCCATGCACCATCTACTGATTGAACCATGAGCCAATGACCAAGCCCTGCTTTTTTTTTTAAGGCTGGGCACATTGCCATCTTATGAAAACTGAAATTCTCTTAATGAGGATAAACCAAGGAAGTGTAGTCTCTAAACAGCTGGTGGTGTGTAGTATATCTCTCATAGTCATGCAAATTATGGTATCAGTACTTACAGCATCCATTGTCACAGAGACAACAAGCTGAAATGATTGGATATAAAAGTTTACTTACTCATTTTCTTTTCCCAGTAAGCATCTAGTGATGACCTAAGCATCAGGACAGGCTGTGTTCTATGCAAACACCATACCATTTTGCGCAGGGTTTTGAACATCCTAGGACTTTGGTACCTGTTGAAGGTCCAAGAACTAAGATTACATGGATACCAAGAGACAATTCTATCATAAATTGGAAGGACCATAAAATAATTCTTATGGTTCTGGAGACCGACAAGTTCAAGATCAAAGTGCTAGCATATTTGGTGTCTAATGAATGTCCCTTTTCTAGTTTGTAGATGGTGCTTTTTCTGGTGGCCAGTGAGCTCTTTGAGTTTCTTCTATCAGGACACTCACTCCATTCAGGAAAACATAATCATTATGCCCTAACCATGATTTCGGTCATTAGAATTTCAACATTGAATTTTGGTAGATAGGGACCTTCAGTCTATTTCAGTTCACTTAAATAAAATTTGGAAGAACAAAGGCCATTATGTTGACAAAGGAGTGAGGGAGACATCTTGAAGAGACTGCTTCTCTGTCACCTACCTTTCTCAACACACACACACACACAGACACAGACACACACACACACAGAGAGAGAGAGAGAGAGAGAGAGAGAGAGAGAGAGAGAGAGAGAGAGAGAGAGAGTTTGTGCACCACATATTTTACTTTCAGAACCAGGGAATCCCAGCCCTTGCTAGATCTGGAGAGGACTTGAACTTGAAAGCTAGAAGCAGCCTCTAAGTGAGCAGTTCTCCGTGTGGCCCAGCTGCCTGTCTGAGATGTTCAATCAAGTCCTTTGAACAAATGTGCATAGTGTTTGCATGTAACACACACTGTCCTGATACTTAGGTCATCTTTAGATGCTGCAATGCCAACCTTCTTAATGGTGTCATAGGCAAAGGTCAATGTATATTTAAAGGGAGTTTGAGAAACGCTGAATACAAGGCCTGGGTGTGTCAGGAGTCCAAGGTTCCTATTCTTGGAACCTGATTGAGACAGACATACCAAACTGAAGACTCACTGTGAAGTCAGTCTGTTGCAACCTTGTAATTAACTGGAACAGTTTTGCCCCCTTCTAGCTGTTTTCTTCCTTTATTTCCTCCTTTTCCTCTGTTAATGTTCTTATAGAAATTGGATGAGAGACTTCAAGTTCTGAGAAACTAATGAAAGGACCTTTCTGAGCTTTCTGCTTGTAGAAATCCTAGAAAATTGTTCAGGTTCTGCATGCCAACCTACAGAGACAAGTTGAGACACTCACACAGACACTGGCCAGCTCTGAGTAATGTGTAAGAAAGACCAAATTGCATCAAACTAGTATGAAGCATATTCTAATAGTATTCACATTCTCATTTCAACAGTGAAACTCTAGTTGTATTTAACAGAATGACTGAAGGATCTTACAAATTTGTTGCTTCCTGCTGCATAGGCTTCCTTGATTCAGAATTAAATGATATCTTAAGGGTCCTTAAAGGAAAGTTGGGGTGAAAGTATATCAGAAGCACAGAAACAGTTCTGTGTAAAAGCTAAAAAACAAAAATGAACAGTGTAGTAAAGAGAAACTCAACTCTACCCCATATAGTTCTGTCATTGTTAAAATTAAAGTATTGAGGCTACGCCTTCATGAGGGTCTTTCAATGTTCTCCTATTTTCCTTTCAACAACTTATATCTCACTTCTATCTTTGTTTCCTCCTTCTCCCTTCCTTTTTCCTATTTTTAACGTTGAGAGCTTCAAGATGAGGCTAACCAATTTGAAGTAGAATGGCAAGAGAAAATTCCGTGAATCGAGGGAAAGCTTGGATTAACCTAGAAGGAGGGTGTGGGCATCTGGAAGGGAGAGACTGAACAGGGAGATGGACAATGTGGCAAATTTTGTGAGTTCAGCTTGAGTCATTTTGTATTGATTACTCACCCAGAGGAAATGTGCACCTGGCAGCCCCTGGGACAGCTCATGTGGCTGCTACTCCAGTGGGAGAGCCACCTTTCAGAGGCAGGCACTTCCACAGAGGTGCCGTAAGTCATGTGCCAATCTAGGCAAGCCACTTGTAACTTTATTTGCTTCTTTCTCACTGTAGGGCAAAATACAGAAGGAGTAGGATTCATTCTACTGAAAAACAGCTGCAAGAACAGTGTTTGGCTCTGCGAGAGTGTCACTTCTGATTTAACTCCGCCTGTGACGTCAGCTGATGATTGGTTCTCAGAATAAACACCTGTGCAGTTCATTGGCGATTGTTTATTTGAAGCTCATAGTTAGTACTCCCGAGTTCCTTTTAGTGTAATCCAAAGGTTTTAAATGGATCGGAAGTTCTACAGATAGTGTGGTTTAAATATAATATGAACTCGAGTAAATGTTTTAGACACTTGGTTTCCAGAAAGTGGATCATATTGCCTAGGACCCCTTCCTGTCTCGTTTTCTACTTTCTCATTGGTCATAAAGTGAGCATCTCTCCTCCATTAATGCTCCTACCAACATAATGTTTTTTCCAAGCCTATGGCGAGTGGTCAAGATCTGAAAACCATCTCAAACTCTGGGCCAAATCATTCTCTCAAGTTTTTTTTATCTGGTACCTTTGTCCCAGTGACAGAACGGCAACAAATACAACGGAAAAACAAAAGTGTTTGGTTCAACTACATTTAAACTTCTTAGGTTCCCAAAGTCTTATCCTAGTGAGATATTTGCAAGTGTGTGCAGGTGACAGAAATTGGTAGTGAGTGAACAGATTTATGATTGACTCTCCAACTCATCCTATTGTGTTTTCTTGGCTCAAGGTCAACACGCATGTGGGAGGAACACTGAGACTTAGGCTCATGGGTCTTGTTTCTGCTAGAATATCTAGTCCTCATCTTGAGTGAGGAGTGTGGTGTATAAGCTTGTTCTGTGTGATTATTGCACTGATCAGTAAGCTTCCTTTCTAGCCTAGGGAATTCTTCTCCGCTGAAAGATGATGATTATATACAAAGTTTTTGGTTTATTTTGTGAACAAATATGACATTTTAGTGATTTGAGCCAGGCTTTCTTACTCTGTGTTACTGTTTGAGAATGGAATGTCTCCCACAGGCTTATGTGTTAAGTTCCTGGTCCTCAGTGGGTAGTGCTATTTTGAGAGGTTGTAGAAACTTTGGGAAGTGAAAGCTAGAAATCTGCAGGGCTAGATGATGTTCTTGTGGGGTGGGATCTTGTCCAGGCCTCCTGTCTGTCACTCTACTTCTCTCTGCCCTGAAGCTGTAGAGCCAAGGACTATGTACTGAAACCTTTGAAATCATGAAGGAAAAAAAATCCTTCCCCCTGTTTTCTCATGTATTTGCCTTTGAGTTATATTCCCTCACCTATCCATTTTATATTACCTTGCTGTGTGTTGTAAGTTTTCCTGTTGTTACTGTCTACCCTTTTATTTTCAGCTCCTCCCTACAATCTAATCTCTGTTTCAATATTTCTATAGCTATTATCACAGAATTGTGTGGAGTGTGTCAACCCAAACCTACTTTCTCTGTACTTCTTTAAAAGCAAAGTGAATGTTGTGGGGATCTTAGACTTAGACATAACAAAACACAACAGGCTCGCTGGATTATAATGAGAGAATGTTATTTCTCGAGGCTGGAGACGGAGATGAGGATGGCAGCATCAGTGGATTCTGGATGCATACAACCTATTTTTTTGTTGTGTCCTCGCATGAGGGAAGAAAGACCCAAGAGCTCTGTGGGCTTCCAGACATTTGTCTCTATTCTTACTCATTAGTGCGCCACCCCCATAACCTACTAACTTTCCAAAGTATCACTCTTGTATACATCAAGTTGGAGGATAGGGCTTTAACATATGAAAACTGGGGAGACACAAATATACCACCAATCACACCCCACTATATTTGTCTACTTAAAGACTGTGGACATCTTTTAGATCATGATTTTCTGTGCTTAGGCAATGTACTTTTCAAACTTTAAAAACATAATGCTGTATTTGTTTATTGGAATCATTTTCCAAATTTGTTGCTGCTAAAGAGAAAATGGATTCATTTTCATCCTGGTGACGTAGGCACTTAAGTTTAGAGTTTGCTTGCATGGAGGAGGGAACTGCTCCAGCGTAGTGTGTCCTGTGCATCCCAATCAGGCACAGTATGCAGTGTTTATACCTCCAAATTGTGTGCTTATGCTATGAAAGCTTCCAAGAATGCAGGTTCCAGAGACATACCCAGCTTCTGTGTATGGAAAATATTTTGAAAAAGCTTTTTTGTTTCTGGAATGTGCCAGATGGGTGTTCTCTGTATACAAACATTCAAAATTCTTGAGAAGAGAAAGGTGGGTTACAGTTTAACACTCACTATCTCTAACAAGACAGGAAAATTCCTGAGACAGAGTTGGAATACAAATTCATGAAATCTGAAGAGAGCAGCAAATATTTGACTAATTCAATATTGAGTAATGAGCTGGAGGTGCTTTTCCTGGTCCCACTCAAAGGGCCTACCCCTTCTGCAGGGACTCGCTGCCACCCACTCATCTGTCACCTTGTTCAATTGTCACCTACACAAAGCCTCTCTTCTCGGCAGGCAGTGTGATGCCATCCTCCTCTGAGTCCCCAAGCCCTCATGTGTTCACTATACTTAGAACTAAACAAAGTGTTCTGTAATGATTTGTTTACATATCTGTGGCTCCCAGGAGGTGATGAGTTCCTTACTGGCAGGGACTGCATCCTCATCACTTCAGTATCCCCTTCTTCTTTTGTTGAATAAATCTTTGAGTCTATTTCTGTATCCCTCTGAACTGCTCACAGTGATCCCTGTAGTCATCAGCAAACTTCACTCCTGTCAAGTATCTTGACATGCCAGTAAGACAGAATAGTTTTAGAGCCTCTGTGGATGCTAGGCTCTGTCTTAGTGTTTCTATTGCTGTGAAGAGACACCATGACCATGGCAGCTCCTATAAAGGAAAACATTTAATTAGGGTGGCCTGGCTTACATTTCAGAGCATTAGTTATCCATTATCATCATGGTGGGACATGGCAGTGTGCAGGTAGACATAGTGCTGGAGAAGTAACTTAGAGTACTATATCTTGCAACAGGAAGTGGTCTTCTCCCTGGGTGTGGCTTGAACATATATGAGACCTCAAAGGCCTCCACAGTGTCACACTTCCTCCAACAAGTCCACACCTCCAACACCTACTTCAGCAAGTCCATGTTTCACATTAGTACCACATGGGGTCCCTTGGGGGCCGTTTTCTTTCCAACGTCAGCAGCTCTCTCCTCACTTTCCTCTCTATGATAGGACCACTCTCCTCAAACACTAAACTATTTTTTTCCATTTGCATTAGGTTATCTCATTCTCAAGGCTTGCTAGAGCTCCCCTTCCCCAGGCATTGGCATACTATTCTTTTTTTTACCCCAATATATTGTATGACACACACCACTGTAATTTGAATTTACTTGTCTCTTTGTCCCTAACTTGAACAATGCTGGAATGTACACTATGCAACTTCTCTTACTCCTGGTAAGGGCTTCTACTTAGCAAATATTCTTTAAATTGTGTTTCTTTCTAAATTCACATCATATATTGTAAATGTTTTCCATAAAGTAAAAAAAAAGGACATAAAGTGAAATAGAATCTTGCAATCTTATTTGGGTTTTGTTGCTTATAGATAGAGAGAAAAATAAAATATAAAAGTTTGCCCAAGCTTGAACTCACAGAGATTCACCTACTCTGCCTCCTGAGTGCTGGGATTAAAGGCATGCGCCACCAATGCCTGGCCACAATGGATATTTTAAAATGGAATTCATTCATTCTTAAATGCAGATTCATTTTTCTTCATATTCCTCTCTCTGGTTTAGCTGCCCCAACCTAGATGCAGATATATGCAAGAGAAACTTAGCAGAATAAACCTATGGTGAAGACCTGACTTGTTTTAGACATGAGATTGATTCAAAAGGCAGCAGAATGGTGGCTCGTCCACATGTGTATGTTAGAGGTATCCTCGACCCCAATGTAAATCTTGGTGAGTGTGAGTCACTATAGCCACATTGTTCCTGCTAGAAAACAAGCGCACAGCTGACCTTAGGGAGGGAGTACCTGGAGAGGTAGTGGTGGCATGCAACCAGCTCTCCCCCTAACAGGAGTGGGAGTGACTGCTGGGAAGGACTGAGAGAATTAGAATCCTTGAAGTGGTTGCAGATAAGTTTAATTAAGAGACTCTGTGGTAACTGCTCTACTCATTATACCACATTCTGTTAAATGGCATCACATAGTTCAGTTATACCAGCTATTTTGCAGAGGCAGGCCTTTTATTTTTAGCCTAGAATATTTAGATGGGTACATTAAATATATTGTAATACCAGATATATTAATCTGATTAATATAATTAGATCCTTGAGGAACTTTTATTTATGTATTTATTGTACTGCTGGGATCAAACTTAGGGCCTCAAGCATAAATCACTGTAAACCCAGGGTGCTGGTTACACCTGCAGTCCCCACCTAGGAAAGCTGAAGTAAAGCATTGCTGTGAGTTCAGGGCTAAGATGGGCTACACATTGGGCTACACAAGACTCCCACCTCCGAAAACCAAACAGAAAGCCAAGTAAACAAATATAAGTAAAACAAATTACCTTAAACGTTACTGGCCTAAAATAACAGAAAACATTTAGTTGCTATGATGCAATAGTCAGCTTGGGTAGATTATAGCACTGAATAACTCATTCAGTCAAACATCAATGTGGTTCGCTGCTGTGAGTTTTGTTGATGTCATTGACATGAAGAGACTTAGCGTTCTCTGGAAAACTAAGTCACAGCCTTTGTGCATGGCCCAAGCTGTCTGACAGCACAATGGCAATGATCCCCAAGGAAGCACAATAAAAGAGCACGATTTTCATCTTAGAAGTCATGGGTCTTCCATTCAAACCTATTTCGTTGGCAGGAGAGAGAGTCAGAAAGGTTCATTCAGGTTCAAAAAGAACAGAGTTAATGCCATGTTATGTTGAAGAAAAGCTTCTGCCATATCCCAACTCATGGTGGGATAAGGAAAGTAAAACCAGATGGTTTCATTTCAGGGAAAATCTCTTCAGACTTGAATTTGATGGTATAGTACCCTATATTTGTCATGTCAAATATCCTGTATGTTACAGTGATTGTTGGATATGTCAATCTTTTTCTTAAATTAGTATATTTACTGTAAAAAATATGACCAGTCAATGGGGAGTGGTGAGATACAAGATTAAGCAATTTGTACCCACTTTCTACTTGGTCTTCTAAAACTTTTGTAGTATTCCCCCAAAGTGGTTATTTTTGCTATGAAAATTTCCAATGATTATGTGCTTTCCCCATTTAAATCCTGGCCGTCCTCACCTTGGAGAGTCTCCTCACCTTGGAGAGTCTTTACTAGAAAAAGTTACCTTTTTCCTCGTTACTTTAGCTCCTAGATCTTAAATCCCTTTCAATTCACTTACACTTTCCACTGTCAGTATCTCAGTCACATGCCTTTCTCTAGGATAAGCAACCCTCTATCCTTGTGAATTTTATGTGTGGGGTGCAGGGAACTAGGTAAGCTTGTATAGGATACTGGTAACAACCATGCTTGTAAGAGCTTGTAAGATGCTGGGGTTATGATCTGTAAGGCACTTTCAGACTACACACCTCTACATTTTACAAATGCTAATTATAAATTCGGAAGCACTGCTGTTGGGTAGTGTTCTCTCTCAAAAGGAGATTACCATGGAAAACAGTGTGTTCTGAGCAATATGGAAAACAATGAGACCATACATGTTTAATAAACAACTTATGCTTTTATTACTATGTCCAAGTCTTTAAAAATAAGGTATGGCTTACATTAAACATATATAATCACCTTTAATTTCACATTTAGAAATGCATAGATTTCCACTTTTGCTCATACTGTTTGCCTGCAGTTGAATATTTTACCTGAAGATTTCTACTTTATGTTCCTTCCTATTTTTACGGGGTTGGAGCTGTTCTCATCACCATCTCTGCCGTGCACTCACAACAATGCATTTTGATTCTGAGCCTTTCTTCTCTTAGTGTTTCCAGCGATTGCTGGCCCTTGTGCTGTCCTACACATTTCTCATTTTCATTTCCTCTGGAAATTTGACACAATCCCCTGACTCTTCATCTAGGTGGCTAAGTGAAATGGCCAACAGGATGGTTTCAGTGGGTCATGTGGGTTCACTTCTCTGATATTTCTTGACTCTGTGCAGCCAAACTTTACCTTAGTGCGCTCCCATGCTAAATGCCTTTCTAAATTAATGTTTCCAAGGCAGGAATGCTCTGGGCTCTACTTTCACGCTGGAGAAGCGATTACGTGAAAGCTAGCTGAGAAGTGTTTTCTGGGTTCCCTAGTGCTGAGAGGATTTCTGTTTTGTTTTGTTTTTTAAGTCACAAAATACCCATTTTAAAACCTGCTTTCAATTGTTTTCAAACTCACTTTCAAATATGTTTGTAATCTTGAGACCCATGTTTATGACTATATCAGAATACGACCAACATTTGTCATCTCCATTTTTTTTAAGAATATTTCCCCATTCTCTATACTTTCTCAGTGCTTCCAAAGAATAATTTAACTTTGTATCTCTTGGTTCCTGGTAATTAATTGTTCTGGACCTGGAAATCAGAACAATTATATTTTATGTGTCAAGTGTAGGCTCAGAGCCAAATGTTGCTCATTTAATTCCAGAGTATGGACAACCTGAAACCAACAACAGCTATCTGGAAATAAAACCAAACATGAAATATAAAACTAAAGTTATAATTAGCTATACAAACACAGCCACTTCCATGGAACAACTGCAAATGGGGATAATCTAGCAATGACAAGGGCACTGGGAAAGGGTAGGCCATTCTGGTTTTATTGTTTCTATAAGTCCAGAAATGCTGCTGACAAGCGTAGGGAAACATAAGTCACAAACAACCCTAGTTTAGGCTATGATAAATAGTCTGAGTTGACATTTTCACATCCGTCTTTGTATTCTATGGCATTCATAGCCCCAATCAGTTTGGAGTCAGTTGTAATTAATTCCAGATTGATGGTGGCTTTACTGTTTTCCAGCATTTAATTGATGGATTATCTTCAGGGCATTTCCTAAGTCATGGCAAGAATTATTCAGAAATTTTGCGCCAATGATTCTAAAGTTTAAATCCTTTTGTTCCAGTCGATGGCGTCTTGGTACTTTGTTGGTTTTGATATTCACAGGGTGAATACTGTTCTGTGGTCACAGTTAGGAGCTGTATGCTGCTTTGATACCACTTCTCTTTCTTTTCTGGTCCCAGTCCATCATTCTGAATACATTTTCCTCCTGTGCTTGAGAATAGTGCCCTTTATATATTTTAATGCACACTATCATGTTTAAATTCTTCCTTTTAGAGAACAAATAGGGATGTTCTCTTTTATATCTGTATCTGGGAGACAGTAATTTTCTATTGTAAGTATATATATAAGAGTAAAGAGTTATTTTTAGTATATTTTCTTTTGTTGCCATTTTTCTTTGTAGATTTCATACTCAGCTATCCTGAATTTATGAGGGAGAAGGATTTTATGTTATCTTTTTTCTCCCACTTTGGCTAAACGCACATTGACTCATTCCCTTGATACTCCCTTTGCCACGACTTCAGTGCCATGATGGGCTTATCCCTTCAAACCATGAGCCAACACAACATTCCTTTCATAAATTGCATTTGGTAGGTGTATTGTCAAACCAACAAGAAAAGCAATAATTAACCTTCTCCTTGTTATGTAAATTGATACAGTAAGAGTTGTTAGGGAGAATTTGAAGCCACAACTATTTGAAAATATCAATATGCCTTTGTTGATTATTGATTAATTAGAAAATACGAGCCAGGAAAGAAAAAAGAAAAGTATTGATCTGTTTATGTATCTCTCTGCCCGACTGACACATAGGAAGTAGACCATATGCATCTTTGAATTTTCTAAACATAGCACAATGCTTACTGGATAAGTGGCTATGGGATGGAATTTAATTAGTTTATTTTGTAATTGTTTCTTGTACTTTTAACTTTCACAAATTCCTCTCAGTATCTGACTGGGTTTCTTTTTATGATTTATCATCAAACATGTTCTGAAAATCGAATAATTTGTTTCACGTAGTTAAGTAGAAGATCACATAAAAAAACACATGAAAAGAAAATACCTTAATTTTATGTTTTTAGGAGAAGAATTAAGATATGGAAATTTTCTTAATATGAAAACCTATGATTTCTTGCATAAATATTATTTTTAAATATTATTTTCCTGGAAAATTTTCCTTCTATTAAGAATGGAACTATTACTTACATGATATATAATCCACAAATATAAAGCAATTAACTCAGATTATGTGCTGTTCTGGTATATCTAATATGCCAGTATTTGCATCAGTACAAATCTAATATTTTCATGTATTGTTATATATTGACAATATGTAAATGATGCTCTGGAAAATGTATGTTACTTCATCTCTTTCTTTTATTACAGTTTTTTAGTGTGTGTGTTTATTTGTATGGGTTCACATGTACCATGGCATGTGTGTGGAGATCAAAAGACAATTTGGGGGAGTCAATTCTCTCCTTGAATCATGTGGGTTCCAGGAATCAAACTCAGACTGTCTGACTTAGGGGCAAGCATCTTTGCCCACTGAGCTATTTTACTTGCCCTCACTTTATATCTTTCTTCATTGTCTCTTGAGTATACTAATTTGAGTGCAGATGACTTAATTAGCATATTTTCACTCATCTTCAGATCATTTTTTGAATCTGAAATTTCACCTAAGTAAAAATTCCATTGGTTAGTAACGTACACTTTTAGGATATAATTTTTAATACTGTTTTCTTTTCTTTGTTCTCAAATTCTCTTCCATTGTTCCTTTCATTGATTTTTCTGCTGTCAAGCGTCAACATTGCTTATTCCCACAGTAGCATTCCCTCTCTCTTGGGAAAGTGTGCTTGGATCTACCTATAAATCAAAGTGTCTAAAGACAGCAAGAAATCTCACAGCGTCCTGTGGGCCCAATGAAAACAAAGAGTCATCCCCACAAAGTGAATTCTGTTTTTAGAAGAAAGATTTGCCTGTTCTCACAGATCTTCCTCTAGGAATGGTGTCTATGTACTGTGGCTTTGTGTAAGTTAAGATCAGACAGCAGGACCAGTCCCTAAGATGTGTGCTCTTCATGGATCAATAATTTGATCATTTCTGGTGAGAATGTATATAGTTCACTATAGAAAAAATGCTTTTTTCCAAGGTAAAGGGGGGATATAGCAAAAATATTTCTCTTTCTTAAAACTATTAATCCATGCAAAAGTAATTCATGAAAATATAGATTTTTTAAAAAGAAAATTTATCCACAATGCTATCAATCAGAATGAGAATGAATATCATAGTGACAATTATCCACTTTTAAAAATCGTGTGTGTGTTTGTGTATGATATGCTTGCATATACCTGAGACTGATGGATGTGAGGAGTCTTTCTCAGCCTTTCTATACTTTAGATATTGAGTCAGGGTCTCTCCGCTGAGCTCAGAGATTACTAATATGGCTAGTTTGGCTAGCCAGCTTGCTTCAGCAATGCTCTGTCTCCTTTTCTGAATCCTGGAATTACAGGCAGGTGTTATGACCACTTGGCTTCCGCATTTACTGAGCACTCTAGACAGAAACGCTTTAAGTCTTGATACCAGATAGTAAAGTGGTTCTGAAAAAGACTTGATACTTTATGTTGATGGTATATGTGATGATGGTGTTTGTAACTACTACCCTCTTGTTACCATTGAGAGTCAATTTGTTTATGTTTTAAAATAAGATCTCAGTGTGTAGCTCTGGCTAGCTTGGAACTTGGTATATAGGCCAGGCTGGCTGTAGGACCCTGGGATTAAAGGTATGTTAAGCCAAGCTTATTGTTTCCTTTTTAGATTAATTAATTAATTATAAATCCAGGCCACAGTTTCCCCTTCCTCCTTTCCTCCCAGTTCTTTCTCCCACTCCCCTCTGTTCACACCTCCAAACCACTCCTTCTTCATTTCTGTTTAAGAAAAAGCAGGTCTTCCACAAGTATTAACAAAACATGGCATATCAATTTGCATTAAGACTAAACATCTCCTCATGAATTAACCCTGTTTGATAAGTAGGGTCCCAAAAGCCAGTAAAAGAGTCAAAGACAGCCCCTGTTCCCACTGTTAGGAGTCCCACAAAAAGACCAAACTACACAACTGTAACACATATGAAAAGTGACTGGGCCAGTCCCATACAGGCTCCCTGGTTGTTGGTTAAGTCTCTGTGAGCTTCTATGAGCCTAGGTTAGATTCTGTGCACTTTCTTGTGGTGTCCTTGACCCCTCTGGTTCCTACAATCTGTCTTCTTCCTCTTCAGCAAGATTCTCAAAACTCCAGCTAATGTTTGGTTGTGGGTCTACATCTGTTTCCATGAATTGCTGGATGAAGCCTCTCTGATGACAACTGGACTAAGCATTAATCTGGTCAAAAGAGATGGCCAGTTCAGGCTACATATCTGGTATTGCTAGGAGTCTTAGCTAGGGGCATTTTTGTAGATTCATGGGAGATTCCCTTTCACTGGGTTTTTGCCTGACTCTGAAATGCCTCCCCCGTTTCCAGCAGTCTCTTTCAATACTCTCCTCCTCTGTACTCCCCTTGGACCTAATGGCTCATGTTCCCATCCCCAGTCACCCTCAGTTCTCTCACGAAATCACTTCTATTTTCTCTTTCCAGGGAGATCCTGGTGTCCCCCCATAAACCCTCCCTGTTACCTACACTCGCGGGGTCTGTGGATTGTACCAGAGTTATCCTTTGTTTTATAGCTAATATCCACTTATGAGTGAGGACATACCATGTTTGTATTTCTTGTCTGGATGATTATTTTTTGTTATGGAATAATTCTTCTATAGGCTGTGAATATGTATTACTCTTGTTGCTTAATAAAAAAGCTGATTGGCCTATGGCAAGGTAGAATAAGGCCAGATGGGAGAGTCAAACTAAAAATACTGAGGGAAAGAAGGGCAGAGTCAAAGAGACACCAGCAGCTGCAGAGCAATTAGGACGTGTAGAAAAAGAGGTAACAGACAATTAGCTGTATGGAACAATGTAGTGTAATAGAAATGGGTTAATTTCAATGTAAGAGCTAGTTAGTAATAAGCCTGAGCTATCAGCCAAGCATTTATATTCATATATTGAGCCTCTGAGCCAATTATTTAGGGCCAGGCAGTCAGGATTGGAAAACTCTATTTACATCCCTTTACTTCACTCAGAATGATTTTTTTTTCTGGTTCTGTCCATTTGACTTCAAATTTCCTGGTGTCCTTAACAGCTGAGTAATACATGTACTACATTTTATTTATCCATTCCTCAGTTGGGGGACATCTCTGGTGTTTCCAGTTTCTAGCCATTACAAATACTGCTGCTACAAACATATCTGAGCAAGTATCCCTATGGTATGCCTTTATTATTCCCAAGAGTTCTCTCTCTTCCTGAAAATTCCACCTATTTTCTCATGCCTAGCTTTTGACCATTTAGTTCTTTATTAAACCAACTGCAGCAATACACCTTTACACAGTGCAAATAAATGCTGTGAAGCAGCTAAGGATGTTGAAAATCTTCTTAAGTATTTCTTGGCCATTTGAAATTCTTCTGTTGAGAACCTCAAAGGGCAGATCCTACTGGACCTGGAGACACATTAGTCACCAAAACCCTTGTTCATTTAAGCCAGAAGACTAGAGAGAAAAGAAAAACCAAGAAACAAAACACCCATACAACAAAGACAAATGCAAGAAACAACACCTAGACCTATAATCTTCCCAAAGCCAGATCCCTAAATGCCAGTGTGGGAACACAATCATTAACAGAAAAGGCAATGTGGCATCATCGGAGGCCAACTATCCTACAACAGCAAGACCTGAACAATACAACACAGCTGAAACACAAGAAAATTACCTTAAAAGTTATTTTATGAAGATGATAGAGGTCCTTAAAGATTCTACTAAAAAAATCACTTCAAGAAATTGAGAATAAGACAAACCAAAAATTGAAAAAAAAATCCCTAAAAGAAAGCCAACGAAAAGCAAACAAATAGATGAAGGAAGCTGTTGAAGACCTGAAAATGGAAATAGATGTTGTGATTGCTTTTTTAAAAAATATTTGTTTTAAAATGCATATGCCTGCTTACCTGAATATTTACTATATGCCTGCAATGCCTTCAGAGGCTGGAAGTGGACATTGAATCCCTTGGGCCTGTATTTGTAGTTGTGATCTGCCATATGGGTGTGGGGAACTGAACCCAGGCCCTCTGTGCTAACAGCCAATTCTCTTATACATTTAACTATCTCCTCGGTCCCTATGGTTGTTTTTGTATTTGTAGTGAAGTGATAGCCAGTAAGGAACAGCATAGGCAATATGTCTAGGAAGCAGTGATCTATCATCTATTGCTTTTTTTCTACTGTAGTCCCATGGCCCCTCCTTTTTGAGGATTACATATTGATCAAAAGAAAGTCAAACAGATTGTGTTGGCATATACATACTTGTAATTTTAGCACTCTGGAAGTGGAGGCAATAGGATTAGAAATTTGAGGTCATTCTCAGCTACATAGTAAGTTCAAGGTGAGTCTAGGATACATGAAACCCTGCCTCAAAAAAAGTCTAATTGTGATTGTATAAATTATAATTTCTGGTTTGTATTTCTGGTGTGTATTTTTTTAAATGCAAAGAAATACTTATTTTGTTAGGCCTATACAGTTTAACTCAATCCATATGCATGTATAAATTTTATTTTATGTATAAATTTTTGTTTTAAGGTATGCTTAAAATGGATGTATCTCTTGAGTAAATAAGAATTGATTTAAATATTTTATAATCTGTTTGATGTAAAATATTTTAATTTATTTGGAATTATTCCAATTGGAATTTTTTTCACTATTGAAGAGTAAAAACTGATCATCTAAGCTTGGGTGCATCAGCAGATTGCTTTGCTTGTTTACTGGTTTACTGTATCCCACAGAATGTACAAGTCTTTTCCTTCAATACCCATGAATGTGACTTTACTTGGAGTAGGATCTTTGTAGATGTGATCAAGTCAGCACAAGGTTATGTTAGTTTAGTATGGGCTTCATTCCAATGATCAGCGTCTTTACACAAGGAGGGCAATTGTGACACTGAAGATGCAGTGAAGGCCACAAAATAAGCTTGGCAGACACTGCAGTGATGAACTACCAGCTAAGGAACACCACAGGAAACCTGCAATACCAGAAACGGGGAGGGAAGCAGGAGCAGTCTCCCTTGGAGCCTGCAAAAGGGACCAATCCTGCCAACACCTTGGCTTTAGACTCCTCGCTGCTCTCAGATGACCATTTTTTTTTAAATCATTTGTATCAACCACAGGACACTAATACAGCTTAGATATACAACGATTTACAGGTTTTTGAAATATTTGCTACAAACCCTATATGAAAATGCAGATTCCTCTTAAAAGCACTCACAAAGATGCACCCTTAATGTGGTTCCTGGTTTGACCTCAGCATGGAGTTGATGATCCCTGTGCTTTAGTGTCTTAATGCTATAGGAGGACATCGATTTTTCATGGTTTCTCTTTTTGTTTCTTGGTGGTAAAGTTCTACTAACACCACTTATTAAGCAAGCTGGCAGATCTGTAGGTAGAACGTGCCTTGATTATCTTCACGTGCTTGTGCAGTGCTTGAGCCTATGCTGGGGCTCTCCATCCCTGTCTTTTCATCTGTCTAACTAGTCTCTCATCGTCTAAAGAATATAATGTTAAATCTTGTCGGACAAGTAGGTGGTACACTTCCTCTACCACTCAGCTCTGTCAGGATAAGTGAGTTTTAAAGAGGTGAATACAGAATCAGCCTTAATAGACTTGGGAGAGCAGCTTCAACCACTTATTGTAAAGAGAGCATCAGCATTAGAGTTTTGACTGTGGGTTGCTTCCCCACTGCCAATTTCTTTTGTATGAAAAAATAATAACTCAAGAAAGAGACATCTCATTACCTTTGCAGTTGTAAATATCATTTGTCATCTAAATAAAAAACATACGGTAGCAGATCGTGGAAAATAATCATCAGTCTTGTAAACTTCATTAAAATGTATGTGGATGTCCTTTGTCCTTTAGCGAAGTGTCACCTTCTTCAATTTTGTGTGCACAAAATATGAACTAAAGGGAAAAGGAACCTTCAGAGAATGGTGTGAATAGAATATTGAAAGATGAGCTTAAAATAAGTTGATATTCAGAAAAAGTCTTTCACTAATTTTTTTCTTATTGTAACATTTTAACTTTGAAATAATTATTAACTCACAGGAGGTTTTGGATGAATTACATAGAACATACCAAGTACCCTGCCTATAAATAACATCCCCCAGGGTAAAGATGTTATGTAACTATAGTATTTAAGCTAGAAATGGACATCAGAAAGATTTATATAATTATTTAGGTTTACCATGACATAATATTTTCTGTCTGTGTGTGTGTGGTAGCCAACCTTAGGTGTTAATTTTCTTGGGCTAAGGATTACATGGGTAGTTGGTAAAGCATTGTTTCTGGATGTGTCTATTAGTGATTTCTGAAAGAAAGTGGAATTTGAATCTGTTTCAGTAATATCAAAGACACCAGCTAATTCCCTGAGGGTCTGAGCAGAATAAAGACAAACAAAGCTGTTTCTTCCTTCCAGTCTTTTGGAACTAGGACACCAGTCTTCTCCTGTATTTGGAAATCAAAGCTCCAGGTTCTCCAGCCCTCAGACTCGTGTGTCACAACCCAGTGCCACACTCACCTTGCTGTGTTCCCTGCTCAGGTTCTCAGACGTCTGACTTGGACTGAGCCATGCTCTCATTTTCCCTGTTCTCTAGCATACATTGGTTGTCTTAAACACCGTAATTGCATGAGAGAAATCCTCAGAGAAGTCTCCTTTATGCTGTATACGGTGGTGCCTGCCTACAACCACATTTGGAAGGAAAAAGGAGAATCAGGGCTGAAGGTCATCCTCTGCTGCCTGGAGAGTTTGAGGTCAGTTTAGGCGAGGACCCCATCTCAAAAGGTAAAAAAAAAAAATTGCAATGAAAAACACCACATAATCAGGAAGTCAAAATCAAATAAGCCGTGCCCTTTTCTTTGGCTGTGTTTCTCTAGAGAAACTCAACTAATGAAATGTGTGCTTGCATCAGCTTTATTACATGAAGTCTTATATTATCATTTTCACGATGAAAAGACAACTGCACCATAACCATGGGTCTTCCTTTCATCAGCTTTAGTGAACCACGACCCAACTATCTCCCCATCTAATCAATGGCAGCAGCTGTTCATTCTTTATTTCTCTTATATTGTCATTTCAGGAATGTTGTGCGAATGTAGCCACACAGTAAATAACCTCTTGTGTTGGTTATTTACCCAGAGCCATTTCCTAAGATTTGTTCATATAATGTCCACTCTTTCCGATGCTGAGCAATTATCTCATAGCATAGATTACAACAGTATGTTTAATTATTTATCCACTGAAGGTCACTTGGGTGTGTCACAATTCGGGGCTAGTACAAGTAAAGCTGCTATGAATAGTAACTAGTCCCTTCATGAAAATATATTCTGATTTCTCTGGGATAAATGTTTAATATTGTAATCTGGGGACTGCATGGTAAGACCATTTTTAGTTTTGAAAGGCACTGCCAAGCTATCCTCTAGCATATCTTACCAAAAAGCTACGCTCTTAAAATAACACTGTTCTTAAAAAATATTTTTATTCCCTGAGAACTTCATATTGATGGCATCTATCTATCAGTAGCTCCCTCCAACTTCCCACAGTGCCCCAATTCCAGCTCCTTCACAACTTCATGTCTTCTTTTTTATCCAATTGATGCTGCCTATATGTACATGGTGTGTGGCCATCCCCTGGCTCATAAACAACTTTTTGGCAGGCACTGTCTTCAAAGGAGATTGACTGTCTCCATTAACTGTCATGAGTTCCTCCAAAAGAATGGGCATTGTGGGACCCTCTTCCAGCCATGTTGAAATTTTGACTGGCTTGATCTCATGCAGGTGTTGTACAGGTATCCCCCACTACTGTGAATTGATATGAGCAGTAGCCATGCCATATTTAGAAGTAAGAAACCCAAAAATATCTTTCTGATATACCTCTGTATACTTGAAATTCCCCAAGCCTGGCATGATGGAAGGTTGGCACAGATGACCTATTTACAATTGAGTACTCAAGATTCTTTGTAATTGTTACTTTGACCAGTTATAAATCTCTGCATGAATTACTTCCCACTACAAAAAGAAGTGTCTCTGATCCAAGTTAAGAGCAAAACAAGTCTAAGGCATGAACACAAACATTTAGAATGTAGTTTGATAGCATGGCCATTTAGCAAAACATCAATTCCTACCCCTGGCCTGTGAAACCAAGAATGGGCTTTTGTACAAACATGGTTTTACAGTACCATGCACAAAATACTTCCTATGGCACAGGACTTATATCTAATTAGAAGTAGTTGCTTATTTTCATTGTTATCATGCCACTATTGTACCAGGGGGTACATATAACCACCAGGTCAACAGCAGAGTGCTTGGTAAGACAGTTGATGTGTTTTCTCCATCAGCAGCCTTCTTAATTCCTGCTGGCTCTATGTAAGCTAGACAGCATGGGAGCTTCCTGCTCAATTCCAGGTTGGTGTCTCTATGTTGTCTATGCAAAGTGAGTGATATCTTCAGCAACAGGGTCTTAATTGTGGTTGTGGTGGGCAAGCAAGAACAATGACAATAGCCTCTGTTGTTTTGAGTGCTGCTGGTAACTCCCAGACTCTTAGGGAGTATCTTGTGCCTGGCACTGAGATCTTCATTTAACAACTCATGTCTTCTAGGAGTGGCATTATCCACCCATGTAGAATCCTTCTGTTAGAGTTTCTTTAAAAATAAGCATTTTATTAATATTTTTATTTATTACTTTAGAATTTCATAAAATATATTTTTACCTTGTTCTTCCCTTTCCCCAACTTCTCCTAGATACTCCATTCCTACTCAACCAACTTCATGCTCTTTCTCTCTTTTAAAAAAACAGAACAAAGCAAAAGGAAGACTGTGGAATCTAGTTTGCATTAGCTGAGTACTCTTGAACATGGGTCCTGCTATGGAGTGGAGCTGATATACTTACTGTCACTCCATTGAAGAAAACTGACATTTCCCCCTTCCAGCAGGTATCAACTATGAATAGTTTCTTAGCTTCCCTTCCCTGTACTGATATTTTGTCAGGTTTGAACCTGTATGGATCTTGTGAATGCTGAAATAGTCTCTGTGAGTTCAAATGTGCACCAACCCTGTTGTGGCTAGAGAATACTGTATCCTTGAAAGCATCTACCACCTCTGGCCCTAGTCCCCATTTTGACAAATTCTAAAATCCCTTCATGATAAAAGTCTTGGAGAATCTAGGGACACAGAGACTAAACCTCAACAAAATAAAGTTTTTATACAAAAATCCCCTAGACAACATTATGAAAAATGGGAAAAAGAGAGAAAAACTCAAATCATTTTTACTAAGATCAGGCAAAAGGCAAAGGTGCCCACTCTCTCTATTCATATTCAACATAGTGCTTGGAGACTTAGCCAGAGCAATAAGACAAAAAGCAGTAAGAGAAGGAAATAAAATAGATACAAATAGGAAAATAATTTGAAGTATTTCAATTTGCATATTACATGATTCTATACTTAAGAGATCTCAAATATTCCACCAAAAGAGCTTAGAGTTGATAAACACTTTGAGCAAAGTGGCAGGACAGAAAATTAACACAATATCAGTAATCTTCCTATATAACAATGCGAAACTGACTGCAGAAGATAACAAGGAAACAATTCCATTCAAAATGGAAAGAGAAGTAAGATACTTATAAATACACCCAACCAAGGAAATAAAAGATCTCTGTAATGAAAACGTTGAGAAACTAAAGAAAGAAGTTGAGGAAGACAGTAGGCGATAGAAAAATCTTTCATGCTCATGGACTGGAATGATTAATATCATACAAATAGTTAACACATCAAACTTCACTTCAGATTCATTCAATCCCAATCCAAATTCTAGGGTCATTTATCACATAGAAAAAAATCTCAAAATTCATAAGCTATACAATAAACCAAACCAAAAACCAAAAAACCAAACCAAACAAAAACCAATCAAAAAAGCAAACAAAAAAGAAACAAACAACCAAATGAAAAACAAAACAAAGATAGACAATATAATTTTAAACAAAAAATTATTGCTGTAGGTATCACAGTTACCTAATTTCAAATTGAACTGGAGAACAAACTCATTCATGAACATTAATGCAAAAATACTAAATAAAATACTGGCAAAGTGAATCCAAGAACACATCAGAAAAATCATCCACCATTACCAAGCAGGCTTCATCCCAGAGATTCAGGGATGGTTCAACATATAAAAAAAAAAAAATCTGTCAATGTAATTCACCATATAAACAAACTGAAAAAAAGACGCATGATCATCTTTTTTGATGCTGAAAAAGCCTTCGACAAAATACAATAGCCCTTCATGATAAAGGTCTTGAAGAGAGAAGGAATACAAGAACATATCTAAACATAATAAAGGCAATATACAGCAATCCAAAAGCCAACATCAAACTAAATGAAGAGAAACTCAAAGCAATCCCACTGAAATCAGGAGTAAGATAAGGTTATATACTCTCTCCATATCTATTCAATATAGTACTTGAGGTTCTAATTAGAGCAGTAAGACAACAAAAGGAGACCAAAGGAACACAAATCAGAAAAGAAGAAATCAAACTCTCACTATTTGCTGCTGATTAGAACTTTAAGGGTCACTTATGTAAACAGTGACCCTTAAAGTTCTACCAAGGAACTTCTACAACTCATAAACACCTTCAGCAATGTATCAGGATACAAGATTAACTCAAAAAAAAAATCAGTAGCCCTCCTTTATACAGATGATAAATGGGTTAAAAAAGAAATCAGAGAAGCATCATCTTTCACAATAGCCACAATTAATATAAAATATCTTGGAGTAACTCTAACCAAACAAGTGGAAGTCCTGTTGACAAGAACTTTAAATCTTTGAAGAAAGAAAGTGAAGAAGACACCAGAAAATGCAAAGAATTTCCCAGTGACTAGAATGAAAGAGAATACTTCCTTGGCAATGCTTCCTTCCCTGTAGTTAGTACTTAGATAAATACCACAACTTCTAACTTTGTCTCATGATGTCCCAGCCTCTTTTGCTATTAAGACCCTTTTTCTGTTATTTCTTCCAACCCATCAAATGATACTGTGGAATTTAAAAAGTACAGTACAGAGTATTAGTAGTGGGCTTAACCAGACGAGGAAACTTGACACCGTTCACTTTTAAATGACTTTCTAATTCAAGTAAATTGCTGTAATTAATGCTGATCTCACTCAGCTAGATCAAAGCTGCAATATTTTTCTCTTTTAGTTTTGTTACTGACTTAATATCTATGAGCTTTCACCGCAGCCACGACCATCATTCTCAGCGCTAGCCTAATTTTTAGTTAATATGTATGAAAATGAAGGTCCCCGTCCAAGGAACTAGCTCCTATACCCTTCCCAACTTGTCTGAAATAATCCCACCTCACCCACTGTGCCAGACTGAACGTTTGTGTCTTCCAAATTTTAGCGTAGATTCTTAAACCCTATAATGTGAATATTTTTGGAGATAGTTTTTTTAGTGTAACTGAGGTTAAATGAGTTTGTTAGGGAAAGACCTAGTCTTATTTGCTCTATCTCTCGCTTCTTTCTCCATGGGAGTGCACAAAGGGGAGGTCCTTTGAAGTCATAGGGAAAAGACAGTGGCCTGCAAGACAGGAAAAGAGATTACCTTACTGCTTTCGTTACTTTATCGCTGATCTACAGAATACCTGACAAAAGCAATTTAAGGTGGGAAGGGCTTATTTTGTCTCAAATTTAACAATACAGTCCATCATGGTAAAGGAGAGCGGGGTAACTGGTTATATTGTGTCCACAGTCAGGAAAAATAAATGGATGTTGGTGCCCAGTTTACTTCTTCCATTATTTTTTTAGCCCAGCACTCTAGCCCCATGGAATAATGGCTCCCACACTCAGGGTAGACCATCCTTCTTCAGTTTAACCTCCCTAGAAACATGCTCACAGGTAATCCCAGAGGATTATCTCCTAGATGATTTTAAATCATCAAGTTTAGCCATCACCTCCAAGAACCAACATCCCTGTCACCAGATGATGTCAGACCCCAGGCCTGTGAGAAGGTATATGTCAGCTGTTAAATGAACAGACAAGGGTATTTTGTAGAGGATACCCAAGTAGGTTCTGTAGGGAGGTTTAGTAACTCTAACTTTAGTAATGGTTCAAAAGACTTCTCAGAGATTTCCATCCTGGTTTTCTTCTCTCACCTTTATTCATTTCAGCTGTAATTCATTAGGCAACCTTGATAAGGCAGCTATGGGCTACACTTTGATAGGAACAAATGATGCTCGGTTTTGGACTATTTTATTTAATGAACATCTGGTGAATGTTCTCTAATTAATACCATTAGTGTGGAGGCAAAGATATGCATATAATACGCACCGAGAAATCATCAGACAACTTGCTCAATGAAGCAAAAGTTTCAAGCCATGAACGTTGATTTTCCTGTCTTCAAAAACCTGTGTATACTCCACAAAGTCTATTTGCCTTGAAAGAAATCTAAAAGTACATAAAATATAGGAAATAAAAAGAACTAATCTGTAACTATCCCTTTCTCCAGATATATACTTACACTTAACAGATTCTATCTTTAAAACATTTTTTCCTCTTAGAGTTATTTTAGAAAATAAGGAAGCTTTAAAAAAAATTATAGCATGTGAAAGAATTGGCATTTCGGTAAAAAAAATTTCAAAATATGCTTCTTCAATTTTATTACCCACAGGGAGCAGTGTGATTTGGGTAGAAATGCCACTGGTTAATTTATTCATTAGATTCATATCAGGACTGGGCCTCCTGGTGAAGTAAGAGGGGTTAGCTGAGGATCTGCTGGGAGGTGATTGTTTTCCAGAGCTACACTCTAGACAGCCTGTCTGTCAACCCACTTTTGAGACTGTTTATCCAGGTTTAATGCAGCATGGTGCAATAGATCATTCTAATAACACCACTCTGTACGGGACTGTGGAACTTGAACTTGAAAGTTCATTGTCCCTAGACTAATAAAGCAGGCTTGACGTGATCTTTCCTGGTTTCTTAAAAGGTCTGAGAGATGGTCTATGACACTACTCTCTACATGGTGACACATTACCTGACGAAGGCAATGTGTTCACCCATCTGGCAAACACTAATGCCGAGCCTACAGTCTGGAGATCTTCCTTCACAGAAGATATTACCTACATAATTGTCTGTTGGCAGTGAAAACTCCCTGTTGGCAGTGAAAACTCCCAAAGCTGGGATGTATTTAAGTGACAGAGGATTTCTCTTAGCATGCACAAGGCCCTCGGTTTGAACTTCGCCACTAGAAAAATGCTCCTAAATACCAAGAAATAAATAATTACATCAGAATTTATTCCTCCAAAAGTGTCTCTGTCCTTAATAGCAAGTATAAAAAGTGAGGAAACAGGTTTGCCCTGGAGAAACCTAGTGAGTGACTGAGAACAGTGAAAGTCAGTATCAGCCTGTGAAGCCAGGAGGGTCATCACGTGATCAAATTAACAGATTTCAAACATACACAACGACACAATCTTGACACTACGATCCTCTGTACCCACTAACAAATACATCCCCACTATAACACACTTCCTTAAGTCTTTACATACTTCTCACAGAGTCTTTCAAAGATTACTGAACTTTAAGAAGATGGGAGAATACAAAAGGTTGTGGTTTAGAGATAAAGAATGGGAAGTGGTGCATTCAAAGGAGGCTAGCAGTTATTCCAGTTTAACTAGAAAAGGGGCATTTACAATTTTTGGCATTGTTATAAGGACAAGGAGTTGTTCTTGGTGATGTTAGGATTATTCAGTAGATTTTAGGATATTCAATTACATGTGAATATCAATAGGACACCCACTATTTGGGTTGCACAGGATACACACACACACACACCCTCACACACACACACACACTCACTCACACACACACACACACAGAGTTCAGAGGATGAGAAAATCCTTGAGAGGATGTTGTCTGCTACTTATCCTAGGGGTGAGTAAACTACAAACTATAGGCACAATCCAACCTGCCTCCTGCTTTTAAAAATAGAACTATATTGCAATGCAGCAACTGTCTCCTACTAGATAGTGCCCAAGGCTCTATTCTGATCCTAACAACACAGCTGAGCAGCTGTGAGAGAAACTGGAGAATCTGAAAAGCTCAAGAATTACTATATGTTCCAAAAGCAAGAGTAGAAGTTCACCAAGTAAAGAAAGATAGAAGAAAAATGTTCCTTTTCTTCACAGCAAGGGGAGAAGAGCAGTAATCTTTAGGGATTTGTCTTTGGAAGGATTTGGCAAACCGTTTGAAAGAATACCTTTATTCTTTTTGTTTCCTCTTTCTAGGATGCTTTTCTAAATTAGCTTAAAATCTTATTTATTCTTTTTAAATTTGTTGTTTACGGGGTGTCAAGCAGCCACAGGTCTGGGATGTGCCGTTGTGACGAACAGGTATTGGTAGAGAAATGGGCGAGGAGAAGTGGAGAAAAGTGGAGTGATTTGTACTCTGTGGAGAGAAGCAGAGCTGAAGACAGTGGTGAAGAACAGGGTGATACGGGCAGCCTGTGAGGCCACCTGAAGCCATGGTGAAGTCCCCGCACACCTGCAGCCCAGGACAATGTCTGAGTCTCTGTCCCTGTGACAGTCCATAGCCTGTGTTACCACCTGGGAATATGGGAGAGCTGGTCCTGGTGGCCTGGGCACCAGAGAGCTGATACAGTCCTTCCCCAGCCCACTGCCTCAGTGGGAGAACTGCATCCCCCACCCCAGGAAGAACCGGCCTCTGTGGTGTAACTATGGGAGAGCTGGACTCGACCCTCAGTTGCCATGGGTTAATTGTCCCTACCATCCACCCCGCCTCCCATCCTCCCACCCCTACACCCTCCCACTTCCCAACCGTTCCACCTCCCACCACCACAAAGGATGAGCTGGCCCTACCCCTCACCATGTGCCTGGGAGAACTGTCCCTGACCCTTGCCTGAAGAGAGTGATCCTAGTGGAGGTGCAGACTGACCAACTCAGCTGCCACCCAGGCCCAGATCCAAGGTTTTTAGATGGCTCACCCCAGCATCTACCCCATCTATGATCTGCTGTAGCATGTGAAGGGATCATAGCCGCAGAATCTCCAAAACTCTGGGCAACAGCAGGATATCCAAGAGAAGCTTCAGTAAGGGTCCAGTATTGATAGTGTACCAGAAGCCAGAAGTTTTGAACCAAACCAACGACTCATTGCAATGAACCTTCACAAGAAAAGCTGCTGGGCAAAGGGGTATGTATACTGTGTGACACACCCCAGCTCCCAAGGCCACTACAACAAATGAGAATGGAATGGAGAGGCAGGAAAGATGGAAGAGTGAACTGGATTTTTTGTTTGGTTTTGTATTAAGGTTTTTTGAGTTATCTTTATTATTTTATCTATCATATCTATCTATCTATCATCTATCTATCTATCTATCTATCTATCTATCTATCTATCTATCATCTATCTATCTATCTAATCTATCATCTGCCAATCATCTATCTTTCTGTCTATCTATCATCATCTAATTTTGAAGTAGGAGGTTATAAGTGTGGCGGGCACACATGGAAAGACTTGGAAATGAGTGGGATTGGGGAACATAATGTGAAATTCCCAAAGAATCAATAAAAGAATTGGGTTGATTAAAAAAAAGGCAAAAATTCAAACAGCTAAAAAATTCTTACTTAACTATTTTTATATAGTTTTTGAAATTATCATACAATTATATCAGTTTTCCCTGTTAGTTTGCTCCGTGCCACCTCTGATATATGTTCCGTATCTTGTTCTCTCTCAAATTCATGACCTTTTTAAAATGATGTGTGTGTAACAATTATATTTACAATTAAGTACATATTTAAAATAGATGAAATAAACACACACACACACACACATATATATATTCTTAGATATAAAGCTACAACATGCCCAGTCCTTATAATGTTACTTTTGTATGTATATGACTTCAGGGCTGAACACTGGTACTGAATAACCAATCAGGGGGAAGATTATTTCTCCAGCTCTCAGCATTCTTTAGTTTCCTGCAGTTTTTTTAAGGCTTCAAGAGCTTTCAGCCTTGCTCATTAGCATATTTATTGGTGTCATCGTTGGGCAGGTTTTATTTTGGCAGCCATTTTGATGAGATGTCATGGGTATAGCTTCTCTGACATTTCTAGGAGACAATCTCACAGCAAAATTCCTGTTCATTTGGCTCTTACAATCCTTCTGCCTCATTCTGAAATGATCCTGGAGCCTTAGGGACATGTGTTGAGTTGTAGATGTATTAGTTGGTACCAGTCTCTGAATTTTGATTGGTTGTATTTCTCTGTAATGGCTTCTATCTGTTGCAAAAAGAAGAACTACACTTAACCATGGGTATTAGGGTAAATATTTATAATATAGTTAGGAAGTTTGTTGCTTCAGTAAAGTGACAGTTATGGTTATCCTCCAAGATCCATGATTTTACTAATCATGGGCCAGATCTGGCACAAGGCATAATTTCTTTTTTTGTTGATTACACCTTAGGTTCAACTAGTGAGTTGTTGAGTATCACCAAGGTATTGGTGCTACTCTTGCTGCATCAGGCTATTATGTCATCAGAACCTACATCTCACCATTGTAAGTTGTTTGGTGAGGACATTGTTTTTTCTGGGACTGGAGAGATGAGTCAGTGGTTAAGTGTACTCATTGCTACTCTAGATAATCTGAGTTTGAGTCCCAGCACCTATGTTGGGCTTCTCACAGTTGCTTGTAACCCAAGGGGCTCTTGAAGGGATGCTCTTCTTTCCTCTTAAGGTGCGATGCATATGAATTAGACACAGCATGCACATACAAACATATATTAAAAAAATAAAAATAAGCTGGGCAGTGGTGCCACACACCTTTGATTCCAGCACTTGTGAGGCAGAGGCACAGGGGTCTCTGTTTGAGGCAAGCCTGCTCTATAGAGCAAGTTCTAGGACAGTCAAGGCTACACAGAAAACCCTATCTCTAAAAACAAAAATAAATAGGAAGTAGGTGCTCTGGGAGTTCCTTCAGCTCCTTCAACAAATAGCCTTTAAGAACTTAAGAGCTCCTACAGCAAGTAAGTGAATAAATGCATAAATAAATTAACAAAATAAAAGGAGTATTGTCTTGCATTGTTTGTTTTTGACTTATATTTTTCCAGAGATTCTTGTTCTATTAAAGTTTCCATTTGCTGTTTTCTGATACACTAAATGTGAAAAAGCTAGAATTACTTTTATCTGTTACTACTAAAATGATTAAGTCAGGTATGCATAAGTACAATGGTAATATATTTTTTTTTTGGATTTTTCGAGACAGGGCTTCTCCGTAGCTTTTGGTTTCTGTCCTGGAACTAGCTCTTGTAGACTAGGCTGGCCTCGAACTCACAGAGATCCGCCTGCCTCTGCCTCCTGAGTGCTGGGATTAAAGGCGTGCACTACCACTGCCCGGCCAATGGTAATACCTTGAATGAACATAGGTATCAGTTTCCCTGCAGGAGGTTCGATATAATCACACAATTTGACTTTAGTAACCGTAGCTGAATTCTTCTGAAGAGACAGTCTCTACTGCCTGAGATCTTTAAAGGAAATACATGGCCCACACCTCCAGCATTTGCTGCTATTTCCACTTGCTGAAGAGTGGAACAGCATCCCCTGTCTCTCCTTTATTGTTGCCCATCCTTACCTTTCTTCCTCGTGATTGACAAGCCACTGACCAGGCTAAATGTCACTGTCAGTACACTTCTTTGTTCTTTTCTTCTCCTTCCAGCTTTGCTAACATGCATTCTGGTTGGGGCTTGCTTAACCACGATTAATGCTCCCACCTGCAAATCATGTTTTTCTTTTGCAGATATATTTCTTGGAGAAATGATTATGCTGTTTGGTAGATTTTTTATTCATTAATTCCTGAGTGCCTATGTTCTGTATTGTAAAAACAACAGGGTCAGGGGATCATTATTGAGTTCCATATTTAAGAAATGTCACAATAACAGATAAGACAGCTATTGTGAAATATTACCTGGTCCAAGTCTGAAGTTTTTTTTTACCCCCTCCCCCATCTGAAGTTTTATATTCAGTAATCTTAAGGCCCATACAAGCTAGTCCTTATGTTGTTCTAGGCATGTACTTTCTGAGAAGTTGAAAGACTCTCGTTTAATGCAATATCATTCAAGGTCTTTCTGTCCCCTACTTTGGATTCTACTTGTTTGCTAACCACCCATCTGTATTATCATTATTTCTTCATTTGGAGGCAAAGCATTCTTGATTGGGCACTGTGACTTATGTCTTTATTTTTAAGCAAAGATCACTGGTTCTTCCCAGAGATCTGTCTAGTGTAGGAGGGAGTAGCCTGTGCACTCCAAATTTGCAAGAGCTCTGGAGGGCAGTGAGCCATTAATTTTCCAATTCCTTTTCCAACTGCATATAGAGATCACAGCTGATCAAATAATGGAGTAAAATATCTTAAATGTCACCATAGAAGCTGATGGAAACAGAGGCAGAGACCCTTAGAAGAGCACTGGGCTGAGTTCCGAAAGTCCAGTTGAAGAATGGGAGGAGTGAAACCTAGACCGTGATGGGGACACCCACTGAAATAATTTACCTGACTTAATGGGAGCTCACCAACTTTAGCCGGACTGGGAAGAAACCAGCATAGGACCAAACTAGTCCCTCTGAATGTGGGTGACAGTTGCATGGCTGGGGCAGACAGAAGAGTCACTGGCAGTGACACCAGGATTTATCCCTACTGTTTGTACTGGCTTTTTGGGAACTCTTTCTGTTTGGATGGATACCTTGCTCAGCCTAGATATAGTAGGGAGGGCCTTGGACATTCCCCAAAGCAATGTGCCTTACCCTCTCTGAGGAGTGGATGGGGATAGGGTGGGGTGGGAGGTGGAGGGAATAGGAGGAGGGGAGAGGGTGGGAACTGGGATTGGTATATAAAATGAAAAAGATGGTTTGTTTCCTTTTTTAAAAAATGAAATAAAATGTAGAATAAAGGTTGGTATTTGTCTAAGGAAGAAAGTACATTTCCTTTTCTGGAGTGAAATATTTAATTGGTACACAATAACAGTAGGGTAATTGTAACTCACAAAACAAACAAAATCCCTTTTTGGAGAAACATACTATAGGAAAGGGAAAGAAGGGCATACAACTTAAAAAGCTTTGCATCTATCTGTTACATATGACTTGATGTTTTCATCAGATTATACAATTTGTTGAACCTGTAGGTTTGAGGAAGAGTTTATAATCACAGAATTTCATAGAGTAAGGGCATCTTACAAAATAACTGAGCAAGTTTCTTTAACAATGCAGATAATAAATATAGGGGCTCTGGAGATAGGTCAGTTGGTTAACTGCTTGTCACTCAGACATAAAGGCCTGAGTCTGACCCCCAGATAAAGCTAGGTGTAGCGCCCCATCTCCATAACCCTAGTACTGGGTAAGGAGAGACAGACAGATCTTAGGGGCTTGCTGATCAGCCAGACAAGCCGTATCAATGTGCATCAGGTTTTAGTAAGATAGCATGTCTCAGTAAAAGACAAGGTGAGTGGCTCCTGAGGAGAAATGTCACCCAGGGTTGTTCAGTTAGCCTATGTGTGCACACAGTGCACATATTCCTTTTCCAGGAACATAAACACAGCGGTGTGTACGTGCGCACGCACACACGCATGCACGCATGCACGCACGCACGCATGCACACACACACACACACACACACACACACACACACACACTCCTTTATAAACAGTGTTGAAAAGAACTACCATGTCTGAACCAGGATTCCTAGCAATCTTCACCCGCCCACAGAATGCTTAGAGTCATCACTGGAAGTTGCTCTTGACGCAGGAAAGGTGTTTAGATCCATGCTTTTCCATTGTTGAACACCTTTACTTTTTTAACAAGTTCTTGAGACTCTGATTTTGGAACCTAGTTGGAAGACATGAATCTTTTCTGCATTAGTCAGTTCTTAGAGAATCAAATTTCCAGGAACCTATCTTTGCTTCTTGTGTAGGTGCAAGAGACAATATTCCTCTGCCCTAAGCTCCCATCAGCACCCGAAAGGTGCCTGACAATTAGAGAGAGTTCCTAACCCCTAAGTCCACTCAAAGGATTCATCACATCAAGCCTTATCTTGCCTTTCCAGCAGGGACAAAATAAGGGCTCCTGTGCCTGTTAAGTTCACTCCTGTTGCCTCCAAAATAGCCCTGGTGCTTGACCTGTGGCCTCTCTTGGGAACTGTCAATAAAAAGCTTTCTTTTCAGTAGCAACTCCCTCCTGGCCTGTTGACCTCATCAGGCTGAACAATTCATGTCACCTACATTTTAAAACAGAGATGTTCATGATGCAGAGATTTAAAACAACAACAACAACAAAACAAAAAACCTAAACATTTGGTCAGAGGAGTACTATCACTTTGTTTACTAGTATTCATCATAGAAAACATCACACCTATAGTGCATTTAAAAAATTCTAGAGCATCTTTGGAGTCCCAGAAGTCTAAAAACAACAAGAAGACTGAAATTTTTATAGGGGAGAGGTAAACATTTCTTCATCCTTTTTTCTTTTTCTTTTTTTTCTTTTCTTTTCTTTTCTGTTTTTTTTTTTAAAATCCTGTTTTGTTTGTTTGGCTGCCTGATTTTAAGAGACAGAAAGAAAGGGTGTGAAGTTGGGGGAGGTGGAAAAGGTCTGGGAGGAGTTTGGGAAAGGGAAACTGTGATCAAAATATATCTTATGAAATATTTTTCAATAAAAATTCTTTAAGCGCTAAATCTTTTGGAAAACAAGCAATGCAGTATATAGGTTACTGAGGACACGTTTTGTAGGAAGAAGCTGAGTGCTTTTTTTTTTTTTTTCACAATAAAGTTAGCATCTTCCCTGTGGATTCTAGGAAAGATGATCCCTGGCAGGCACCTTGGTTTAATTAGGGTCAGCACAATAACCTCCCCTCTCTCCTTCCTCCAAGCTTCTCTCTTCTGGCTTCCTCATTTCTCAGAACCCTGCCTCCTATTTCTTGCCTAATTGTCTTGATAGCACCAGCTGCTCTGTGAAGTCTGTGCCAGCTTCCCAGGCTCACAAAAGAGCTATAATACAACATATGCCAGACCCTGTTGGAAGCACCTTAGAAATTAACCAACGTAATCAGCAGGGCAGTGCTATAGGGCTCTGCTTTTGTATCCTGACTACTGTTGAGTAACCTGAACAGAAGCAAAAGAGACAAGGTTGAGTGGAGCCAGCACTGTAAAGCTGAAAAGTGTTCAGGACGCCATAGGTATTCAAGAAACATTACTTGAATACATAAAAAATCAGTGGGAACCAAGGAGCTAATAAACCCTCTGTCTCTGTCCGTCTGTCCATCTGTCCATTTGTCTGTCTGTCTGTCTCTCTCTCTGTCTCTCTCTCTGTGTGTATGTGTATGCTCTTTGAATAAGAGCTAAGAAATTTCAACCTTCTACAACTTTATTAAGATTGTGTTGGGGTAGGTAAGGAGTTAGAAAATTAGGAGAGAAGCAGATTCAAAGGCAAGTTCAGGTTTTCAAATGATTGCTCTTTGACAAACAGTGTTCAAATCTCTTGTTTCTGTTTACTTTTAAATGAAACAGAAGATCAGACTCGGGCAGTGACTGGGAGGTTAACAATGAACTTGTGCAGAAGCTGATCCAAAGCTGAAAGGCAAATTTATGACTGTGTGGCTAGCTCTCTCCTGTGTCAAATATGCAGCCTGCAGCTTTCACTTCAATAAAAATGAGAACCACCTCAAGATGTGCGGCACCCAGTTCTTTGTTCTTTCTGCTGGGCACACCGACTCTCCACAGTATGTCATTTCAGGTCTACTTCATTAGAAACAGACCTGTTCTTGCTTCTGGGCTCTATTTCATTCTTTGTCTGGAAAAGTGTTCTAGGAGAGTCATCCATTAACTTAGACTCCCTCATCTAAGAACTAGGGTGATCCTTTTCCAGTAACAAATGTCACCATCAGAATTAGAGAACCATTAAAAGAAAATTCAAATTTAAGTTTTACTTTGATGCAGCAAGATGATTTTATGAGTCTTTACTTGTAGAGAATTAAAAAAATAAAATTTCAAGAAAATATTTAAAACCACTTTAATACACCAATTTATCACCAGCTTTTACACACATGCAAGGCACTAATTCATTCTTTCACATTAAATAAAGCAAACATTAAAAGGAGTTCATCAGCTTAAGTTCAATCAGAAAGCAGAAGCAACAGCAGATGTTAGGAGATCCATTTTGAGGAACCCAGTTTTGTCACTGTGGTGCAGTTTGGATAAGTTTCACATCTGCAGGGCAGAATCCTCCAGAGAACTTCCGTAGTGAGACCGCCATTCAGTTCTTAAGGTCTTTCCACAGATAGAGCCAGGCTTTCTGCATGGTTTAAGCAAACCTCACTTATTTCTGATTCCATCACCTTCACATTAACATCTCCATTCATATCTGAATAGCATATTAGCAATATGGTCTTTCTGAATTCACACAGAACCTTTACTGCTAGTCACGTTCTCAGTTTCTTTTATGTTTATGTAGGAAAATAAGAAAATAGTTCTTCAGAAATATTGTACTGTAAATATATATTTTGCTTGAATTGACTTCCTTCAATTTTATTCAAGTAGTGTAACCCAATTTACTGGTAATTTTTTGCTTCTCTCTCATATTCCATGTTTGTTTCTCCAGAGGAATGGAACCAGTAGATCAAGTAGTACATTTGTACATGTGTGTATATATGTATGTACATGCGTGCATGTGTGTGATAAGTAGAGATTTATTGGAGTGTCTGCTTAGTCTGAATGTAGATGGATAGTCCTATAATAACTGTCTGCAGTGCAGAGAGCTGGGAAACTAGTAGTTACTCTAAAAATTTCTAAATAAGAGGGACCCATAAGGAAATCTCAGTCTAAGTCTGAAGATCTGGAGGTTCCTAGATAAACCCTGGAAACAGTGCAAGTTTCAAGGTTTAGTCCACTGTCCGTGGATGTTAACAATAGCAAACCAAAAAAGCAAAATACTCAACCAAACCAAAACACATGCACCCAAGAGAGCTTAGTATGCACGTGTAGGCATGCTTGCCTCTTTGGTTGTTTATTTGATCTTGACGCCCAGACTTAGGGTTTCTGTAGCTTATATAGTTCATGTGCCAACTGTTTCTGCAAAACCCTTCACAGACATATTCAGGGTGTGCTTTATAATGTTTCTAGGTGTCTCTCGTCAAGTGGACACCCAGTGTTCGTTACCACATCTTCTGACACTATCCCTGGGCCTCAGTCACCTCATATGAAAAGAAAATAATTATAGACTTCCAGAAGATCTGTTGAGTTAACTTTTGAAAATTCATGGCTACTTTGCCACCAGTTGACAGATGGTCCTTCTTAAATTTACATGGGTCACTGTTTCAAAACACTGAATATGTTCAAAGATGTTTGCTAAGCAAGCTTGTGTTTCTATGTCACTCTGTTTTGACATACATAAGTGTGTTTTGTTATTATCTTATATGCGCTGAAGATACCAAAATGAAGAGGAAGTTGTTTTCTCCGGCTTAAGTTCTGGACTTAAATTTCAGGTGTCTAGATCTTTGCTTGCATGGCTCTGGATATGAGCCAGGATGGAATACTAAAGTCAGTCTTTTAAGGGAGCATTAGCAAGCTTCATTGATGATGAGGGAGTAGGGAAAATACCAATTTACTTCCTAAATTCCTTTTCTCCTGGCATTTCTGACAGTGGACAGGGATATGCATTTTTTTGATAGCAGCAATACTTTAATTACTTCCTTTTAGAAGAAGAAATTTCTCAGTGAGGAGAGAGTAACAGTTACTGTGTAAATGGGAGACCAGGGCTTGCTGCATTTCCAGGGTAAGCTCACAGAAATGTTGGGTGCTGCTTTGATGTACACAAAGAATGAAGAAGTTATGAGTGCTAAGAAGGATGTTTTCTTTACACACCCACCCCCACAAACTGTCCATGGCCATCTGGTAGAGATTATAAATGGCATTGTCCCATACACAGGATGAGTGTTATCGTATGCTATGAAATCTTGATGGAGACATCCTGTTGCAGAAATATGGTCTGTATACATTGAGCCCAGCCCCCTTTCTTTATCTGGTTTTCTGCCTCACCTCCAAGACAAGTCCTCACATATCAGAACCTAATCTTGCATCTTTTTGCTTCACCACACTTTCAAAGAGAGCTCAAGAAGTAGTCAGAGCTAATACTGATTCAATAAATGAACTAATTGATTTACAGAAATATTTCTAGATTCTATAAAGGAATGAAGTTTTAAAAGTTTCTCAGTATCCAAAGATCATAAATGACTGTTGCAGATGAAGTGAAGAGTATCATAAAAGCTCATCTGACTCTGAAAAAAAAGATTCAGATGTGTACCAGGTGCCTAGAACCACACCCGAGTTAATAAAGGAAACCATTTACTTTTGGCAAGTAGAGTTTATGACTTTTGGTAGCATCATACTCAAATAATTTATGTTTTGAGATAATGAAAATGCATCATTCTGCTTTTCATTAAAGTTTGTCGCTAAGGTTAATGATAACCTCATGAAGGTAGATAACTATGACTGTGAATTCAGGATTGAGCAATTGTTCTGAGAGGAGTCCATGGTAGTGCCTCTCCCCATTTCTCCTCTTCCCTTCTTTTGTCTCCCCCCATTTCTGCACACCAATTCCCCAGGCCTGTACGCACCCCTCTAATAAACTCATTAGTGGGGGGAAAAGTAAGGAAACAAAGAAATGAAGAGAAAGAGATGAAAAGTAAAAAATAATTTATATAAGTCTCATGTATGTTTGTTAACAGGCAGAGTACCTAAAAGTCCCTGATGCTGGTGTTCCTAGCCCATTTCATATCCATGCAGTTCAAAGTATACACAGGGCATTTCTGTTCCCAAGGCATATAATAACAATAAACAAAGGGTATTAAATAATAATGATGAATCTATGCACAAGAGTGATTTCTATGAACAGTGGCTATTGTAATTTTGTTGAGAGTTCAAGTCCAGGCATAAAAACATGAGAATTCTATAGCAGTTAAGAAACGTTGTTAGCTGGGTATAGTGGCCTTTAATCCCAATATTTGGGAGGCAGAGACAGGCAAACCTCTGAGTTCCAGACCCACCTGATCTATAGAGGCAGTTCAAGGATAACCAGGGCTGCACAGAGAAACCTTGGGACGATAAAACCAAACATTGTTAACTGTTTATTCTATCAAAGAGGATCCCATGTATACAGTAAAAGGAGATCCATGGATACAAACTCTATGTTGGAGAAAGGGGGTCATTATTGAGAGTGATACTCAAAACAAACTAGTCTGAAGCCTACAAAGTTTTGCCTACCTGGTCCAAGTGAGCTTTAGATTGTATAATGGTGAGAGGTAGAAATCACACTCTACCTAGCAGGGGAAGTAGTTTTAACAGGTCTGCTGCAGTGCAAAACAGTGTGAGACCTTGGTACTATTAAACTAACAACATGGTAGAACCTTCAAATCCAGAGCTTTCAGTAACAGTGACAATCCTTCTCACAAATCTCAGCCCAGATTGCTAATTTTGTCGAATATTTGAGAGAAACCACTATTCATAGATGTTTATATTATGTGAATGAAGAACCAGGTGACCAAAATGTTAACTTAGTAGAAGAAAAGCAAATCAAATCTAAATTCCACTCACCAGCTTGGCAATAATGAAGAAGACAAGGGTTGGTGTCTGCATTGAGAGTGAGCTCACATCCTTGTGCTGAGTGAAAGCTGATGTGATTGGCTACTCATTGCCCTCTTGGGAAGTGGAATATATGAATATAAAGAGCAGTGTTTAAGACGGTAAGTCATCATTTTTACTGTATAGGAATTGCAGATGGAAGCAATTACATACCTTTGTAATAGGAAAATAGTACAATAAATTATAATATACTCAGGCAACAGCCATGGGAAAGGATGGCAGAGAGAAGAATGTTTAAGGACCATAGACACTGTCTGTGGGTATGGAATGATGACACAAAGGTAGGTAGAGACCTTCCTAAAACCTATGGCAATGTCCTCTTCATGTGAAAGGGTGAAGAAAGTTAGTTCCATGACAAACGTGAGAGAATTTGAGGTGGATACTCTAGAGCAGAGGTTCTTGACTTCATGTTGTGGTGATTCCCAACCATAAAATTATTTCGATGTTCCTTCATAGATGTAATTTTGCTATTGTTATGACTCATAATGTAACTATCTGATATGCAGGATGTTTGATATGTGACTCCCGTGGGGGTCGTGACCCACAGGTTGAGAACTGCTGGTCTAGGGAGAACAATAAGGTTGTGAATCTTTGTAAATGAATGTGAAGGTGAAATACTGTTAGTGACAGAGTGGGAGAAGGGTTTGGTTAGCTGTTCATGGGGAGAAGAATTTGATTGTCTGTTAATGGCTTTGAAGGCTGAGAAGGGCTTAAATAATGCAGACTTCCTCCAGCAGCTGGTAAAGGCATGGAAATGGCACCTAGATAAATAACTCTGAGAAGAAGATAAAGTTAAGTTAGGAGTGGAGTTTTGGAATCTTCTTCTCATAGTATTATCTTCCTCCAAATTTGCAAATACTTAGTCCCTGATGATCCTGCAGACACTAACACACTTCCTTCAGTGAACGCTGTTCTGCTGTAAGCAGTTAAATGCATCCCTAGTATTACAGAGACACTCTTTTTGCTATTCCCATGGTGGTTTTGTATTTTGATAATGTGCTAGTCCCTTATTTAAGTGTTTGTTGTGCAGTTGAACATAGTGTCTACCTGTTAGAACACCATACAGCCACATGATAGTGGTTATTACAACTACTTTGTTGGAGTACAGAAATAATGATTATGTTTTATGTCACAAGAAAGCAGAGAGGAACACACTTGTGTAGGTCTAATTACAATTCTATTAAAAAACAAAGCATAAGAAAATTCTTTTTTTGTTTTGTTTGCATTGCCTATAGAAATTACAGACACTACAAATCACAGTATAAGGGCCAAGGTTTTCTCTAGAAAGTCCATGAAAACATCATATATGTATTTAAAAGGCAGTTCTATACCTTGAAATATCAGAGAGAGAAAGAGAGAGAGAGAGAGAGAGAGAGAGAGAAAGAGAGAGAGAGAGAGAGAGAGAGAGAGAGAGAGAGAGAATTTATTAGTCTGTACTGGTCTTTACATTTTGCTTGTGGTATATTTTGTTGAATCTAAGTTTTTTAAAAATATAAGTGAATATAGCTATTTCTTCCTTAGCATTTGTTGTTTTACATAAGGCTTGTTTAAGAAACCCTATCACAAACTCCAGAAATATCTTCTTTTCATTGTTTAGGGCAGGATCTAGTTCTGTAGCTCAGGCTGTCCTCAGTGCCCTGAGTGTTGGGAATACAACCATGCCTGGATTGCATACCTTTTAGATATTTTAGTAGTATTGGTTTTTATGCCTAGATTTTTAATAGATTGAACTAGCTTTTGTACTGGTTGTGAGTGACAGGTGGGATATTTTCCTTGTAGATGAGCTATCGCCTCATACTGACAGGAATGCCTGACAAGCGTGTGAGCCTGGTGGAACCCTGCAATCAACCCTTCCTTCTGCCTGACTCTTCAGCAATTCTCCGTCCCTGACAGGTAAGGTGCCCTGCGTAGCAACCCTCCATTCCTGACAGGCAAGGCCTGCTTCTCTCCCAGTACTCTGTCTTCAGCTACTTGGACTTTTGCATTTCTATGTGAGTTTTACTGGATTGTCACAGATGGTTGAGAAAAATTCTGATGTATTGTGAATCTTCCCAGCTAAGTACTTGGACCATATCTTTATTATTTAACATCTTAGTTTTATGCTCTCCAGTGTTTAAAGGCTCCTACCTTTGCACATTTAGTTTATGTTACTGTCTTCATCTTGAGGACTGGGAAGACTTCCTACCCTCCATCAAACAGTCCTCCCCTCTGTGCCTCATGTTGCTCAATACTGTTTTTAAGGAATGTGGTGCGCATCCTCTCTCTGTGTCTCATTAATAGGTTTCCTGGCTTGATGACCCTCACTTTCCTCATCTATGAAATAGAACAAAATAGAGAAAATCAGTGTGACATGTATAAGAGATAAATTATGGTATCTATTACAGGACAGATTGTCCTTTTTATATAAAACCAAAGTATGCAGAGTAGAGACATAATATGTCTGTAAGTCAGCTCTTACTGTTCAGAGAAACATACACATTAAGATAGAGAATGAAAAATCAAATGGTAGCAAAGTGACAATATTTGAGATTCTACCTAAAGATTATAAAAACATCTGTTTTAATATTTTTGTAATTTTTCTAAAAAGTGTCTTAAAAAGAGAAAAAGATGTTTGATACAAAGGTTGAATCTTCTATTTGTAATTATGTCATTAAATTTGCCAGACTGAGATATATTTTCCCTAAATTAAAATTTAATCTTGTTTACATTTTATAACCAGTAAATAATGATAATTATGTACTGCAGTAAGCCTGACTCCGCAATTAGCCAGACTGCAATTTCTAAGGGTTAACTGCAATTAGATGTCCCATCCTAACTCTGTTCCTGGCATATTGTCCCAGAATTTGCTACTTCTACATGAATCAGGAATAAGTGCAGAGTCTGTTTGTTGATGATGTCTGAGATGGATCCATGTGATACTGTAGAACAAGAAGACAAGGTCACCCTGGTGAAAATCAGCTTTCACAAAGAAGGCTTTATTAATACACTTTCTGGATGAACTTTAGGGAGTCCAATTTTTTTTTCACAAGGTAACAAATTAGTTGGATTAGGAGGGGCAGGATGGCTTAGCGTTATAGATTTATCATCTTGTGGAGAATGAAAGTTAAATATTTGAACATTCCTTCTACATTGAAGGGCTAGAGTACACATTTCACTGTAGGTAAAAATGAGCTCTTGAGTAGTTTGTCTTTGTGACATTCCTGACTGCCACATTTTCTCCTCATAGCAAACTGAGAACTCTGACTGAGGCTGTGATTACAGGGGTAGCATTCTGCCTGAACTTAAGATGTGGCCAGCCTAGAAGCCGGCATCCCTAGGACCAGATTTCTTTAGGGCATACTGGAGAATGGAGGGGACCAGCTGAGTCCAAATAAGTCTGATGGGAAAGTCCTGGCTTAGCAGACAAGTTTGGAAGGCACTGCTAACTGTGAGTCAGTCTTTTCACCTTGTTAATCTTAGATCTTCTCCTGTCCATCCCCAGTCTATGCTTGAGGGTGTGAGGTTCTCAAGTCTAGGCACCAAAAGCAGGAACATTTCACATTGCAAAAGTCTGGGAAATGTGCTGCAAGAACAAAAAGAGTGCTTGGAGATCCTACCCAACGGTATAGTGCAAAAGTCTCTCTCTCTCTCTCTCTCTCTCTCTCTCTCTCTCTCTCTCTCTCTGTCTGTCTCCTCTCTCTCTTCTCTCTCTCCCTCCCTCTCTCCTCCTCTCTCTCACCCTCTCCCCTCTTTCTCTCTCCCTCTCTCATCTCTCTCTCCCATACTCTCTCCCCTTCTCTCTCTCCTCTCTCCCCATCTTCCTCTTTCTCCCCTCTTTCTCTCGCCCTCTCTCCCCCTCTGTCTCCCTCTCTTCCTCCCCTCTCCTCTCTCTTAACTCTTCTCTTTCTCTCCTCTCTCTCTTCTCTCTCTCCCCTCTCTCTGCCTCCCTTCTCTCTCTCCTCTATCTCTTTTTACTCCTCTCTCTCCCTTCTCTCTCTACTTCTCTCTCCTCCTCCTCTCCTCTCTCCCTCTCTCTCCCTCCCACTCTTCCCCTCCCTCCCTCCTGTGTGTTGTGGATGTGCTTTCTACACTGCCACACAGAACATTCAATTCCAGTATAGAATAGCCCCAGAGTGCTAAGATCTCAACAACATGAGATCAAATATGGTGATTGACACAAAGCCAAGGCTCAGAACTCTGTGGCTTTGGCCAGGATGCATGGTGACATCAGTCGTGGGAAGGAGATTTTGGCAGAAGCAGCAGAAACTGTAAAGGACCTGAGATAAGGAAGTTGCTACACTGTAACTTAGATGTGTTCTTGTGTGTTGGAGTGAGATGCCACCTTGAGACCTTCAACTTCAAATAGAAAAGAGATGCATAGAAACAGAGCAGGGAGAAACAGGACCAAGTAGTCGTGTGGTGTAACAGTTTAAAAGACTAACAGAAATATGGTTTAATTGGCAGGTTATTTGCATCCTGTAGTGTGCTAATTTAAAAGAATAACCATCTTTTAGAATCTCTACAATTTTAAGTTTATGTACATTTATTTATTTGACTGCTACCACTATTAGTTCTCCAGTAGCCACCAAAATCAACGCAAAAGGGAGTGTAGTCTAATTGCTACCCGATTCTATTCTTAGAAAAAAACGGAGCGATGAAGTCAAAGCAGCCTTTATTGATTTATTATTGTGTTTGTTAAAGCACACCTTAACTTGTAACTAGCCAGATAATGGAGGTTAGAGGAAAACTTTCAGGAGTTAGTTCTCCCTTTCCACACTGGGTTCCAGGCGTCAAACTCAGAGCGCCAGGCTTCTGAAACAAGCACTTTCTCCTGTTGAGTCATCTTACCATCCCTCAAACAGACATGTTTAAAACAATATATTCTAGGAAACCTTAGTATTTTCTTTTTTGTTTTACAAAAAACCAGTGTAGCACTATATCATAATAAATAACTATATATTATAAAATTATAATTGTATGACATTTACTCCGTGTAGATGACTAGGTCTATCACCATAAAATGTAACATGAATCATAAAAGAAAATAATAATTAATTATAACATTGTATTGTGGATTCTATTGTCTTTGTAAGTACTCTACAGTCCTCTGGATTTACAGTAGTTAGGAATGAGCAGAGTGAAGACTTCTTGGGGCTGTTGGTTCACACCAGGGAAGTCTGAGTTCTATTGACTCTAGACTCTACTCATAGAAGTTGATGATCCAGTTCTGCCAGGCAGAAAGCAGACTGCCCACTTACCTTTATTTCTGTTTGAAAGTCCAGAACCAGCTTAGCGTGACGTTTTGCCCATTGCTGATATTGTACTTTTTGTACAGCTGATAAGATTTAGCAGAACCACAGACCCATCATTTCTCCTGATGGCTCCTCGCTGAGGTAGATACTTTTTCTACAGTGCTTTGCAAGATATTAAGAAAGTTCTCGGGCAATGTAAAATTAAGTATGACTCTAATTTATAGATTTATAGGGTGATGCTTTTAGATTCAGTGTACACATTTCCAATGAATAATTCAAAGAAAAAAGAATACTCAGTAGAGACTTTGAGCAATGGATATAAAAGTCAGGACATCAAGGGAATAATCATCTTTTAATCTTTTCTTTATTAAATTTTAATTTAAAAAGCATTTGGCTGAATATTGTTTTACTTCCATTATCATTAAAAAGTCATGGTGCTTGCTTGGTATTATTTTGAGTGCATAAAACCAATACAATGATTTGTTAGTATTTGAAACTTCCCTGTGTAAACAGTGATTGTTTAATAACTGTACATTTAAGAGGAAAGGTTAATGTTCTTTGTGAAAATTAGGTTTCAGCAGTAAATATGTAAACATATGCATACATACACACCTCACACATATTCATTCATAGCACACACACACACACACACAAACACACACACACACTGCACACACACTGATGAGTTCCATCAATCAGAACTGTGGTTTCTCCTGCTTTGCTTCTTCCTAGACACCTTCCTCCCAGTCAGTTACGGTAACATTAAGTCACATTGGGGTTTTCTGTTTTAATGTATCTCTGCCTGTTCACTTATGCATTAGCCTAAATAGATTTTCCATGTTTAATGTTTACAGAAACCGTGGTCCCAGATTCATTTTGTGGTTCTCGTGGCACTGGAGATGCCATCCAGAGTTCTCTTTCCTGCTCACTCACTGTGCCACAGACATGTTAACTCCCAATTTTAGGACCTGAGGTCCTACCCTGCTGCTCTTGGACCGAATGAACCTTAGATCACTAGAGTATGAGCAACCTTCTTAGGTCTCTTAGTCCCTGCTCTTTTAGGGACTCTATCACTATCGATCACCAGATATTCAGAAATTTGTTTACTCATTTAAACCAGCCCCACAAGGTCTGACGTAAAAATGAATAAATACTAGACTGTTTCAAATAGGACGCCAATGGGAAGGATTCAGGGCAACAGGCCTGGTTCTAATTAGCACACCTGAAACTGACCTGAACAGGAAATTTTCACTGCTGTGTTTACACTGATTCCACCCCTTACCCCGGTCATTTCTTTGCCTCTAGGTTTTCCTAATCTTAGCTTGGAGGCATGAAAGTCATCAGACAAACCAATCTCCATCTTTATCCCAGCATGGCACTCATTTCTTGTTTTCTACTTTTACCAAAAGGTATGAGGTGTGTGTGACTCTTCTTCAAGACATGTTGCTATTTTTCTTTGACACGGAGCTCTGAGTTGAGCACATGTTTCTACAGACACACAGACACACATGCACATGTACACACAGGCACACAAACACACACAGTGTGAATGTGTATAGAATTCTACATTGTGCCTTCACAGAGAAATAGCACATTTATTTAAATATGTACCTTCGAATTCATAAATTTATAAAATAGAACTTGACATATATTTATATATATTCTCTCCTTACTTGATTACAACTACTGCTTTTGAATGTAAGAGATCCAAGTTCATTTTTAACAGGAAATATATATTTTAGCAAGTTAATTTTTTAACAAGTTGATATTTCTCACATTTTGTAGCCATCTGTCACTCAGTAACTATAAAAATCAAATGTATCAGAGACTAACCTTTGATTTATAAAGAAACATGTATGTATATTTAAGAACTTTATATCCTGCCCCCTGGGGGGGTTGTAGGTTAGGGCAATTTTGCTGTGAAACATTACTGACCTCTTGTGGTCAGGATAATTTGTTAACTTAATTATTTGTATTTTATCAGTAGTTTTTCTGTCTAACAATTTTCCTGTCATTGTAATTTTTATTTTTTTGCCCCCCAAACATACTATAATGTTGGTAGTCTTATTCTATCTCACCAAGGCAAGGCGTAGGGAATGGTCCATGTTGGAAGAAAGCCCAGCTCCAGTGGTGAGAGTTCAATGTGCTGCAGCTGTTGACTTCAGAGAGGCTGTTTCTTTCCAGAACTTTTCTACAAAAGCTGCCTCTTAGCTCTAAAAGCATCGGAGCTGGCTGTTTCCTTTATTTACCCAAAGCTATTATTCTCTCTATCGGTTTATTTCTACAATATGCGGTGCAATTCTCGGTAATCGGCATCTTACTCACGGCTGTCTTTACTTCCCCGACAAGGACTGTGCCTCAGTTCATCTCTAACCTAAGCCAGCCTCTGACCTCTGGTCCTCTAGTCTCATCTGCTTCCTTCTCCACACTTGGGCTGCCCACAGACGATTTGCCTTTTCATGGACAGGTAACCAGGGAACTGGGGGTCACGGTTTGAAATGCTTTTGAAGATTTGACCCAGAGTAATTTTAAGTAAATTCTAATGTAAGAATAAAAAGTTGGGCCTGTGTTGTCATCATCATCTCTTGCCCACTTTGTCTTCTGGAAATTTATTCCTATTGTCTTTTGTAGCAGCACCAGCTAGCAAGAGCTTGGAAGGAAAGTATTCTTTTCCTCTCTGTCTCGCTCTCTGTCTCTGTCTCTATCTCTATGTGTGTGTGTGTGTGTGTTGATGTGGGGGTGTGGTAGTGTATGAGTGTGTCAGTGTGTGTGTGTGTGTGTGTGTCAGTGTGGGAGGTATTGGGATATGTCGGTGTGGGGTTGTGAGGGGTGTGTGGAGGTGTGGGGCTGTGGCAAAGTGTGTGTACGTGAGTTGGTGTCAAGGTGTGGGGTTGGCTGGAGGTGTGTTGGTGTGGCTGTGTGTGGGTGTATGCGACGGTGTGGGGGTGTGGATGTTGGGGGTATGGGGTTGTGGGTGTTGGGGGAGTGGGGGATGGGGACTAGTCAGAATCTGTGGCTTCCTGCTGCATTAACCCTTTACAAAGTTCCTCTTTTGGTGAGTTATTTCTTTGCTTGTTCCATATGGTCTCTTGTTGAAATGCTACAGAGAGTTTCCAGTCAACTGCCACTTGAGCCTGGTAATTCAGACTGCTTTGTTCAGTTCAGGGAACTTCCTGATCTTCTGCACACATTCCTTCAAACCCATTTTTGTCTTGGATCTTGAGACAACTTTGCTGAAGTTACTTTTTCCTTTCCCATGACCACTATGAGAGGGGGCCACTGTTTCAAGGTCCACTTCTGGTAAGAGCTTCCTGGTGATTCCAGTCTTGTTGATTGTATCTCAGTTCCCATGTCAACCATCTAACAACACATTGGCATAGGTGCCTGGTAAGGAAGTGGTTTGTTTTCACCTGGTTCCTCTCAGTGAAGAAGCCTAAATACAGGGCTCAAACTCACAGCCAAAGCCACATGTCAGAAGAAACGGGAAGCAGATAGTGGCAGGCTAAATTGCTTTTTCGATTTCCCTGTGAGGCAAATGTTAGGAACTCAGGCTTAGAGAGGAAGGAGTTTGAAATTTGGTGCCCAGGGCCACAGAAGTAGTAAAGAATTGATTTGAACATGTCAGCTGCATTAAATTCTTGGGTGTTATAGCAAGTTACTACAGCTGAAGTGGTCTTAAGAAAGAGAATTATTGAATTATTTTCTCATCCCAAAGGCCCAGCGTCAACAGAGTCAGTTCCACCTGGAACTCAGCGATTGTTTTTGCCCTGAGCTTTGGTGGCTGCTGGAAGGTCCCTTGGCTGGTAGTACTGTCACTGCGAACTCTGCCCCTTATCTCATGTTTCTCACTCTGGGTATATATACCTGCCAAACCTCCTCTTTCCTTCTGCAAGGACACTGCCCATTGTTTTTAGTACTACTTGCTGAAAAATCAAGGCTGACCTCAGCCTAAGGTTCTGTATTACAATTGCTAAGACACTATTTCAAATGTCATCTCCACAGGTTACAAGGCATTTGGGAGATATAAAACTTGGACATATCATTTTGGAGGCACACTATTTGTCTTAGTTACTTTTCTATTTTTTAACCAAACACCATGACTAATTGAAGAAATTGCTGGACATGGGTCTCACGGTTCCAGAGGATTAGAACCCATATCACCAGCGGTGGAGAGTGTGGTGGCAGATAGACAGGCATGGCCCTTGAGCAGCAGCTACAAGCCTACATCTTGATTTGTAAACATGAGACCAAGAGAGTCTGTTGAAACCTAAAAGTATCCCCCAGTGACACACTGCTTCCAATAGGGCCACACTTTTATAACCCTTTCCATACAGTTCCACCAACAAGGAGCCAACTGCTCAAGTATCTTAGCCTATGGGGGAGCATTCTTTTAGACAGAAGTTTCTGTCTTGCCCAGTCCTGCAAGTTTTCAGTCCCAAAGAAACACACAGAGGCTTTTATTAATTATAAACTGTTTGATCTATTAACTCAGGCTTATTTTTAACTAGCTCTTACAATTTAAATTAACCCATAATTCTTATTTATGTTTAGTCACATGGTTTGGTACCTTTTCTTACTGAGGCATCCTCATCTTCTCTGTCTTGCTGGTGACTGACTCTGCCTTTCCTCTTCCCAGAATTCTCTTAGTCTATACTTCCTACCTGGCTACTGGACAATCAGCATTTCATTAAACTAATACAAGTGACAAGTTTTTACAGTATACAAGAGCCTTATCCCCCAGCACATTTTCATTCAAACCACTACACTGTTCAGTCCATTACAACAACATTTAATGTATATTATATACCTTTCGTATACCAATGAGTTCATGCCTTGCAACTTAGTAATAATTTACATATACTCTCTAGGTGTAAGTCCAGTATCTATGCAAGCTACTACTGTTGAAGACCATGCTTATCCATCATCTAAAATCCCTTTGTGCCACCCAGTACACTGGAAAAGAAACCCAGCACAGGAAGAAACTGCCTAGGAGGAAACACTGGGCATCGCTATGGTGAGGCATCCTTGGATGGAAAACTCTTCCCACTTCTTCATTGCAACCTGTAGACAGACATCTCTGGATACAGTCATTATCATGTGGATACAAAGGTAAAGAAGCGTGTTGGAACACAGGGAAGGGGTTGACCTTTGAGTAAGTACTTCATGCTTGACTAGGTCACTAATTCTATGGTATACCTAAAATAGTTAATCTGCAACTGATTTATGAATAGCTGAGTAGTTTAGCAAGATTGAAGAAAACAACTTCATAAATTTATTTTGAAAGTAATTACTGAAATATAATTGAGCCTCAAGGGAGTATGTATGAACGCTCTTCCTGAAATCAAGGGCCTGGAACTTCAGAACTATAAGAGAAGATTTTTTTTTTAATATCCCCAATAGAGAAAGCTTAAAAGCTAAACAATGACACTGTTTACTGCTTTTCAGTCCTGAAGTTTCAGAGTTTCTTTGGTGACTTCACTGGAAGGAAGTTAAAAATAGTGGGATTAATTCCAAGCCCAACAAAGCCTGTCCATGCATTTCAAAACTTGATTTGCATTCTAAGTATCCAGGGGCTAGGGATTTTGTTTGTTTGCCTTTGTTTCCCTCTTAGTCCTTCAGAATGTGGTGTAAAAGGCATCATACTTAAAGGAAATGCAGAGTCAGAAGGCTGTCTGTAGGTGAGAGGGTCTGCTTGGAACACTTATCTTAAAGATTCAGCTTTCCTGGCTGTCCGCAAAGTGACTTGTTCTCCCAATGTGGATGTAAATATAGGATGACTATACCCCAACTTTTGTGCTGTCTTGAAAAGATGCAAAGGCTAATTTTTAGAATGAATAAATCTACAATGAGAAAATGAGATCAGGAAAGGCAAGTCATGGTATTCCTTTTGCTTTCTTTCTGCTTGACATCCTGTAGGCTGGAAACCAGGCCTGCTAGTTAACGCTGGAGCCAGGCCAGCAGCACCCCCTTGTGGTATCTCTGGGCATTAAAAAAATCTAAATAGGATTTAAAACATCCAGGACAAGCTAAATCTGAATTGTAAGCAATAGCTTGCTTTTGTTGTTGTTTTTTGATTGGCAGTGTAGCTCATTTTCTCCCTTACTGTGACATTTCAGTTAAATCATCGAGAAATTCTTCAGCTTAGGGATGAACTCGGTGGCTTGGAACAGACCAAGTCTAGTGTTCTGAAGTGAACACATTTTCACTACTGTGAGAATCAGTCCTCGGAGAGAAAATTTCAGGTCAGTTCCAGCTCGATTCCTCTAAGTTCCATGTCCAAAGGGTGTGGTTTCCTCAATAATTGGGTCTTACTTTTGAGTTCTGGAAGGTAACCAAGTCTATGGCAATAGCCTATTTAATTTTGGGAGTCTTTCAGACTCCCTGGACCAACAGCTTAAGGGGAGTGTTTCTATGCTTTTGTTAGTTTATGGCTCTTCACGAGAGCCTTATCATTCCAAGTGGCAAAACTTCCTTCAAACTGTATATACATATATGTATATATATATTCAATTTTAAAGTAAACATAAACATGAAATAATCTTTCTCTATGGTCATTTCAAATGTCCTTAGTGTTATTTATGCCTCCTCTTGCTTTCTCCTTCTGTATTGGCCTTCTCTTACCATTTCCAGTTAACGTCCAGTCCTGGTTTTCCCATTTCCCCGTCTGTAGCACCTGTGTCCTCCTCCTCTTCTCTCTAAAGCCTCTTCTTCCCCCATGATCTCTTCCTGCTTTCCTGGCTTCCGTGGTCACTCGAAGTTACTAACTTACCTCTAAAGATCCACAAATGAGAGACTTTAAGGACATGAAGCATTCAGTGTCTGCGTTGCTTCAGTCAGTAATATATTTTAATTCTATCAATTTAAATAACTCTGAGCATAAGTCATTGCCAAAAGTCCGTGCCAAACTCTTGTCTTTGAGGCATCTGGATATTTAATTATAAAATATGCTTTTCTCATGACTAAGTAGGTTTCCCCTGATGTATTGCTGGTGATGTCACCTAGGGCCTCAAGCATTAAAGTACTCTACCCTCGCCATTCTCCTGCCTCAGGATGAAGTACCTAATTGCTCCCATTGTTTTGTTATTCTCTTTACATTTATTGGAAGTCAGTGTATTACTTCTGAGGACTTTCTCATCAACCACTAAGTTCCGTATCTCACACACTTCATGAACCGGTCCCTTCTTAACTTGAATTCTGTGTGAAATTTCTTTGGAAATTATACTTTTTGTGTTAGAGGTACAGGTCCCTCAGAGCAAACAATAGCTGCTATGGATTTTTGCATTCTGAAAAACAAAAACAGCCCCCCCCCAAAAAACCCAAATCAAACCAAAATAAATATAAAACAAAATTTAAAAACTCTCCATGTTTCAAATCAGAGAAATAAAACTCAGAATTAATGCATTCCATGGGACCAAGTATGTGGCATTGAGTTTTCCTCAATACTGGCATGCTCATGAAACCAGTAGTAAAATTCTTCTCAACAATGCTTTAACTTTCAGCCTCATTTTCTTTTTCTTGCTACAACCACTTCCCTGTCTGTCCTTTCAGGCTTGGTTTACCTGAAAAAATTGCAGATGGGGGTAATTCAAAAGTCATTTAATGTACAATTTGTCCAGACGTCATCACAGATTATACTTAGAGGACTCTAAATGAGTGCTCAATTGTAGAAACAATACTTTCTAAGGCAACTGGTTTCAAGGCCCAGGTGTCTGTCTTCCTGGTACTCCGGTCCTATGAAAACTTGGGCTGTGATTCAATATGGCAGCTATGAGAAGGGCAGAGGGGGTCAGGAGGCAATGAATGTGTACGTGTGAGTGCCAGGAGGCATACCTGAAATTTCCAGGCACTAGAAGGATCACGAGACACACAACGGAACCCACTTTAAGAGTTTATTGAGAGAGAGAAAGATATCTGCTCAGGCCTGAGGAAGTTGTTAGGAAGAGAGCATGGAGCAGGCTTGTCCAGCTTTTAAAGGCTGCCTAGTGCGTACACACAGGGGCTGATGTAGCTGCGTCACACATAAGTCACATGATCATGTTGTACATAGATTGCGTAGGGCTTGAGAGCCAGGTGGCTCTGTAAGTTGCCTGAACACTTGATGGCACATTCATGGCCCTGGAACCGGTAGTGCCAGTGCTTAGATATTTTGCCAAAGTGCTGGGTGATGGAAATGATAACAATACTTGTGTGATTACCCTGAAACACAGAATCTCAATATTTTTGAATCATTTCCCTCCAGGTCTGAATTCTCTTGAACCTGAAAGGCAGCAGAAGAACTCATTGTGAATACTGGAACTCTGTAATCATTTAAAGACCTCAACAGTGCACTTTCTACATGCTTTTCTCTTTCCAAGCAGACTTTGGAATGAAAAATGTTTAGATTTTAATCTGCCACAAACCACTATAGCTATGTTTCTATGTAATAAATTGCACCAAAACTTAGCAGTAAACAATACTAGACATTTATTATGCTAATTTTGTGTTTCAGGAATACAGTGATAATTTAGTTGGGTCTCTGGGCTCAGGGTGTCTCAAAGGCTGGAGTCAAAATGTCAGCAGGGGCTGTGTTCTCATGTCATGGTGAACCTTGGACAAGCTGTGTAAGTGGTGGTAGCATGTGCTACTAACTTTCTTCTTGGTTTCTCTCAATGAATGAGAAGCAGGTCCAGAGAAGGCTATAAAACAGAACCAGGGCACCTTGAGCAGCAAGAGTGCTGTGGGCCGAGCAGGGGCTGCAGGGGAGTGGGAGTGCAGATTGAAAAATGCAGACCACCAAGGCACTGCTTGTTACTCCAGTTCTGATCCGCTCCTTTACCAGGGGTCTAATCAGGCCTGTGTCTGCCTCCCTCTTGAGTAGACCAGAGGCCCCATCTAAACAGGTTAAACAGCCTTCCTGCAGCGGCTCCCCTCTCCAGGTGGCCGGACGGGAATTCCAGACCAGTGTTGTTTCCCGGGACACTGACACAGCTGCCAAGTTTATTGGTGCTGGGGCTGCCACAGTTGGTGTGGCTGGATCAGGGGCTGGCATTGGAACAGTGTTTGGTAGCTTGATTATTGGCTATGCCAGGAACCCGTCTCTCAAGCAACAGCTCTTCTCCTATGCCATTCTGGGCTTTGCCCTGTCTGAGGCCATGGGGCTCTTCTGTTTGATGGTCGCCTTCCTCATCCTCTTCGCCATGTGAGGCTCCATGGGGCCACCCAGCCGTCCCTGCTGCTTCGACTCCATGCCGGTCCTGGCACTGGAGTGTGCTGAGCTTTACCATTAAACAACAACGTTTCTCTAAAAAAAAAAAAAAACAAAAAACAGAACCAGGGATGTTTTCATAATCAATTCACTGTTAGGAAGTGGGTCACTAGGTCTACTGTACTTTCTTTGGAAAAGGACTGGAGATGTAACTCAGTTGTAGAATTCTTCCATAGTGTGTGCAAAGCCCTGGGTTTGAAGATTTCTAGCACCACACACACACAAGAATCACATTAAACACAAATGCAAGAAGTTGTGTTGTATGTAGCCCATTACATCTTTTGTTGCAGACATTGACATCCCTGAAGGGAGGTTCTCATATATCAAATGATGTCCTGTTTGTTTGTTTGTTTTGCCAACTTGATATGATAGAATTGTCTGAGAAGAAAAACCATAACTTCCCTCAGTGATGGAATATGGGTGTAAGATGAAATAAAATTTTTCCTTCTCATGTTACTTTTGATCATGGTGTTTTAACACAGCAATAGAAATCCTAACTTGTTACATCTAGCACAGCTCTAGGGATGGATCTGACTGGAGCAGGAAGAGAATGGAAAAAAAAAAGACAGACAGTCAGAAACACAGACAGATGGGATTAGGTGATCAGGGCTCTAAGCTGGAGAAACCACAGTACCTGGGAAGCTCAACATATTTATTACATAGAGTTGACCTGAAAGGTAGGGTTATTGCAAACAATTGAACAATGAGGTGGGTTTTGAGGTGTATACTGGGATTAAGGGAACAGGGGTATCTAATCTCATTCAAAACAGTCTATGTAAGGGAGCAGTCATTAGGCTATAAACATCCAGGGTGGGTGGAGAAAGCTATGGTGGATATTTTTGCACCACACACTGTCATCACTCACACATGGACAAGAGGGAAGGTTTTGCCCTGATATTGTAGGTCTGAGGGTCTTTGGCATGGCCTGCTTGTCAATATGCACATTCACTCAAGACTTCACTTAGGGATTTTTTTTTCTGCTTCCTCCATTGACTAATACAAATATGGAAGGGGACCCTACATCAACATAGTCACTCAGTCCTATGGTTTTAAATGTGATCCTATGAAAGTGTCACCTGAGGATAATTTGAGTGTAGATATGTGTCCCAATTGTCAGCCTTGTTGATTCAGCTCCCTGCTCAAATACCTTCTGTAATCTCTGGGTGATCCCTGATTGTGCATGTTGTGTCTGCTTCCTCTCATGTTCAAATTGCAGTTCTGATCTTCCTTCTTGGATGCCATATCCACATTTTTCCTATCTTTTTCTTCATTAGCTACCTTATTTGGTCTTCTATTTTTATTTTTCTTAATTACTAATTTATATTGCTATTTATCTTTGCCCCTTGATAAGTTAGTTCCATGAGGGTCAATAACCCACCCCCAGACACCATTATGAGCAATTTTGTATTTTTCCTAATTATGGTGGAACTTAGATATCTAATGAATGAATAAAATGAAAAACAGGATGATTCATGTAACACCAGTGGGATTGTTGACTTTGAGTGTTGATTTGATACAGATTGCCAACATCTGGGGGGAGAATCTCACCTGAGGAATTTTCTGGATCAAGTAGGCCTGTAGGTATGCTTGTGGGGGATTCTTTTTCCCTCAAAAGGCAGAGTTTCTTTGTGTCACAGCCTTAGCTGTCCTGGAACTTGCTTTGTAGATCAGGACAGCATCCAACTCCCAGAGATCCACCCGCCTCTGCCTCTCTAGTGCTGGGATTAAAGGTGTGCACCACCAGCCTGCCTTTGGGGTATTGTCTTGATTGTTAGTTGCCATTGCCCAGTGTGGGCACCATTCCCTGAGTTGGGAGTCCTAGACTGTATGTGACTAGCTGCTTGAGTTTATGCCTTGAAACCCACATGGTTTGTAACCTGGAGGTGCAAGCAAAAACAGACCTTTAGCTTTTCAATGTTGTGTTTGGTCAGGATATTTTATCACAGCAACAGAAATGCAGCTCACAAAACCAGAAAGAATGAAGTATTTTTCAAAAAGAAAGAGAAAATCCAGTGAAACCCTAGCCCCAAACAGCAAGTGCTAATGTCAACCCCTCCAGGTGGGATTAACTGGACGGAATGGGAGCTTCTCAGGGGATGGCAGAAAAAGCAGTAGATGGGAAAGGAAGCCATGCTTACCACTCATAAAGGTTCTAGAAAAGTCTAAGAATATGGAAGGTTATGAGCAGAGCAAAAGTTGATAGGACAACAAGGTACAAATTGGCTTTTATTGATTTAAGAACTAGAGTTATTGAATAAAAGTTGAGGACACCATGAAAACCCAGGTTGTTTGGTATTGCTCATTAAAAAGAAGAGTGGATTACTTCATTCAGAAAAGTGCTTTAAATATAGAAGAGAATTCCAGCAAATTGAATAGGGCTCTTTCTCTCCTCGCTGTGAAAGGTCACGACAGGACTAATTCTAATGTCCAATTACCAAGCGCAATCAGCACAGCCAAGGAGCATCAACTCAATTTCAGTCGCAGGCATTTGCCTTACCTTTCACTGGCTCTGGAAAGACTAGGCAATTTTCTCATCAAAAAGCTAATTTTAGGAGCAAAATGTCAAGGAAAGATGAAAAAGAGCCCGGCTTTGCAGAGGATGGGAATTCTAAAAATTTGTGCTGCACTTGTAAGCCACCTCTCACATCAGTCACCAGGGAAGCCTCTTTGCAATGTCCTGCTGTGATCCCAGGGCATGTAAAACCAGTCGGGAAGACGGCAAAACATCCACCTCCTTCTATAAAGGCCAATGCAGGAGAACATTCCGTTCCAGTGGGCCCTATATTTTGACCTGACCCAGCGATGATAATGTTACTCACACGTGCATGCACACACGCACATGCGTGCACACCACAAACACACATATACACACTTTTTATTTGTTTGCACAACACAGTGAACAACAGCTGTGGCTGTTTCTGAAGCAATTATACTTCTTTATTAAGAAAAGAAAAAGCTTTATATTTGAAGTCTACATAAGGAGGGGAAAATGGGTTTTCATTCTCTAGGCTGATATTTAAAATAAAAAACTTAAAGCCTGTGCTTGGATAGATCGGAAAAAAAACCATACTGAGTGAGGTAACCCAGACCCAGAAAGACAAATGTAATATGTACTCACTCATAAGTGGCTTTTAGACATAAAGCAAAGAAAAGCCAGCCTACATTCCCAGAAAACCTAAACAACAAAGAGGACTCGAAGAGAGACCTACATGGGTCTATATAGGAAGGAGAAAAAGACAAGATCTCTTGAGTAAATTGGGAGCATGGGGAGAGGGCAGAAGGAGGAAGGAAGGGAAGAGAGGGGAGCAGAGAAAACGTATAGCTCAATAAGAAAACAAACAAAAGAACTAAAGCCTGACACAACCAGGATATCAGGATCTTTTTTTTCCCTTCTCACTTCCCACTGCACAGTAGGAGCCCTCAAACTTTATAGCTCAAGAATAGATAACTCCTACGTCTGTGTCAAGAAAAGATAACTCCTGTGTATAGGTTTCTGTAACGTGACTTAATAGGCTCTTGGTCAGTGTTCTCTGGTGTTTCAGTGACACTCATGCCTGGAACATTCTCTATGAGGCCAATCCACATCCCTCCTGCCACAATCTTATCTTATTGGAGCAGCTTGAAAATTACATAAGTGTTATCCAACCCTTTATATTATTGGAAACCCAGACTTATATTCTAAAGAGCCCAGATAATGGCAATCAAAAGAAAACAACCCTTTGATTTTGAAAGCAGGTGATGTTTATAAAATCCATGTCTTTTCTTTGTGTCGATGATCCTATACCCAGGATCTGGTCACCCAACCACTCACTGACCCTTTGACTTTGAAAATTATTTCTTTACAGGTATATGCATGTGTTTGTGTATGCTTGTGTTGTGCTGGTTTTGAGGGATGGAGTATGGGAAATGATCTGTGGGAAATACTTTGCCTTCTGAGCTCCTCTGAAGTATATCAGGCATTGGTCAGACCTAGGAATTGCTGCAGCTCTTGGTTCTCTGTATTAATCTGTGCAGAAATACAAATTTAAAGTGTGTTAATATTTTCATCTCTTGCAGGAAAGGAAAGTAGCCCTTTGTTAGGAATGTGGCTGGATGTTTTGGCTGATGTTTCAACTGCTATGCAACAAGGCTAAGAGGAAGAAAAGCATATCCCTTTTGGAGGTAAAATTTGCAAGCTTCACATTTCAATTATTAGATATTTTCTTGCAGTATTTGCACTGTTTCATTTGTCGTTTGTTAGGTGATGCAACACCCCTAGCGTTAGACCTTTGCATGATGACACATTATGTACTAGATGAGCTATCCAGGTTCAAAGAGCCAGGGTACCGGGCAGACTGCTGCAAAGTGGTGTCTTCTGGACACAACAGGGATGCTGCGTCAATGAACTCATGGCAGTGTGGATGCCTGAATAGACCTTCACAAGATCAAGCCAGTTAGCAACGCAGAACAGGTTTGTGAAGGGCTCTCCTCATATTAAGGAGATACAGGCAGTCCACAGCTCCTGGGGAAGGGAGAGTTGGTTTTCTTCAGGGATGGGTACACTGGCAGATTGCTGATGTGCCAGTGATTATTCAAAATAGGAGAAGACATGAATTTGAGAGGGAGATGTTTGTGTGAGGAGCTAAGAAATTGTTGGGAATAGTGGTAGATAAGATTAAATGAATTGTATTTGGGTGATGATGATAGCTGCTTCTGCGGGGAGGAATGTGGAGGAATAATACTAAGTCATTTTACCAATTCTTTTCCTGAATTCACATGCCTTTCATGAACTCAAAGAATATTTTGAATACGAAGCATAACAAAAACAGAAACATAATAAAACAATGAAATAGAGTTGATTTTCTTTTTTCTCTAGTATTGAGTGTTTTTTTTTTTTTTTTTAACACTGAGTAAACTCAGACCAAGAGGATATTTCTCAGCATCACTGGGTTCCCTGGCAGATATGAGAGAGGTCCTGGGTGGGTGGCTGCATGGTGCTCTTATTACCTGAATGCTACAGTCCTCCCTAGCCTTGCCATCCTTCTCTCTCTTGGGGAATGCTAATCATGAATCTGCACGTAGATGAAGGCCTTCACCTACTGAGATAAGAAGCTACATAGCTTTGCAGAGGATGTGTGTGAATAAGTTTATGAGGTCAAGAAGGCCAGGGTATATTAGTCTGCTAACTGTTAGTTACTAGTAAGATATGAGAAATGGGGAGAGCCAAGAAAAAGAACAAAGATTACTCCTTATGAAACTTTGCAAAATTTTGTAAATTGGAAGATTTGAACAGCTTATTTTTAATGTGTTATTCCCAGTCAGCAAGTTAAGCTATTCTGAACATGTGAACAGACCTAGACTGTCAGATGTTTCTTCTTGTAGGGAAGGAAGAGTTTGCCAATGAATAAAGAATTCACAGGTTCTTCTTTTTAAATGCTATGATTTGGAAAAGTTTGATGTTTTGGTATGAAGAATCACCATTAAATCTTTGTCAGCATCAGTAAGTCTGTGAGTCTATTAGGAAGACATTGAGTAAATGCCGCAAATAAAAGTTGCAGGATTTTCTTCTCTCTGTGTTTGAAAACACCCATGAAAAATACATTTGAAATAAAATGTTGTGCATCTGGATGGCACATTTTAGTGTCCCAAATGTCTGAATTATATTGCGCTACTTAATCCCTAAGACAGCACCATATGTTTTGGAGGGAGAGAGGTTATGTCATTGTACAGAGAATCACTTGATCAAGGACACTTGAGCAGTAACTGAAAATTCTGAGTTTTCATGAAGTTTTTTTTTCTTTTTAAAAACTGATCCAAATTCTATATTCTCTCCATAACTTTATGGTGATGTTTTGATGATTTTAACTATAAACTCCATTTGTTTACAAAATATTAAATATTTTGTTCAAATAGAGTGTTCATCACTGTTGGGGGAATGTCTGTGGCTGCTCCTGCTAGATCACATGCCTTGAGAGCAGAAATAAAATCTATATGCATCATTCTATAGTCTCTGCTCAGGGAAGTAATAAATTTCTGTGAGAGAGCAGTAATACTGATCTTACGCGGGGTATTTTACAGTACTGCGAGCCCGTGAAGAGAGAGGAATGGTAAAGCATGTTATAGTCTGTTAAGGTTTTTATTTTATCTGCAAAGCCACCATAAAGCATGCACTTTGGATCCACACTCTGTCTCCTTAGAATGAACAATGTCTATGCTTTCAACTTTTGTGCCATTGACCGTTTCCCTTTGGAAATTGCCAAGTCTATTGCTTTTAGCAACCGGCTTGGGTCCTGGTGCTCAATTCCTTCCTTGACTGGCATCATGCTAACACAGGCAGCAAGCAGAGGCTGTTGGGCTTTGAGCAATAGGCAAACTTGTGGGGAGGCAAAACAAAACATCAAATCATATTATCACTGAAGTTAAGGACAGAGAAATGGCGTCCTGCAAGTTGTCATGGTCTGCAGGACATAGCCTAGATTTTTGAAAGTTTGCTCTCATGATGATTTGCTCAAGCTGATGAAATACATTTCATCAGCAGTGGGATGGGGGCTGTGCCAAGTGATGATGCTAATGATTTAACAGTGAGCATACCTGAATGACAGACAGATTCATTGGGGCAGCAGGAGGGGCTTCCAGCAAGACTGTTTTCTATTCTCCTTCAAGGTAAGACTCTCAATAGGGTTTAGTCAGTTCCTTCAACTCTGTATGAGTTTCCTTTGTGTCAGGGGCAAAGTCTCTATTCTCAGGATTGTCTACTGAGGCACAAGCCACTGTGTTAGGGAGAAGACCAGACAGAGACTGAAGTAGAAGGCTGACTAGCATCTGGTTTGTATTGCTGTACCAGAAGCTGAGTCGTTTGTTAAGAAAAGAAGTCTGTTTAGTTCACAGTTTTGAGTCTAAGAGCATGGCTTGGTATCTATTGAAGGTCCTGTGTGGATGGTCTTACAGAGCAGGAGGGTGAAGGAGAGGCAGACAGAAGTCCTTAGAAGAGGCAAACACTGGACCAGTCATGATTTATAATGATTTACTGTCACAGGAACTATAGTAAACAACAGGTTAATGAGACCTCCTCCAGTCTCTCCAGTCTGTTCATGAATGCCTAGCTCCAAAAACAGTACATAGGCCATCAGATTTCAGAGTGCGCTTTGGTTGGGTTAAATCATTCAACCACAGCAAGTAGAACAAAGGCTGGGTGTCCAGGAATCAGGAATGGCCGGCGCAGCTGAGGATCATCATTTCTCCTTGTTTCTGTGAGCACAGAGTGTGTCAAAGCTGTGCCGTGATTCTCTTCATAGCTGGGTTGACTGTTGTTAAATAGGCTTTGACACCTGTCCTGCCTTCTGTGTTCTACCTGCAGTGCTCTCTTAATCTCTGGCTGGGGAGATCAGCAGTTTCATGTTGGTTTACTTCCTCATTGCTTCTATCATAGAACCCAGAGGGACATTGTGGAGGTGACCAAGAATCTGAGTTCCAAAGAAAGAGCACACAAGCTGGATTCAGGGCAAGAATAGAGTCCTGAGGTGAAAGGAGGGCTCGGAGGAGCACAGGTTGCATGAATAGGTTTTATTTTATAGCTAGGCAAGTGGCATGCAATGATTTGATTCTTAAAACATTATTTGGATTAATTAGCATTTTAAAGTCTAGTTTCTTGAGTTCTTTATATATTTTGGAGATCAGACCTTTGTCTGTTGCGGGGTTGGTGAAGATCTTCTCCCAGTCAGTGGGTTGCCTTTTTGTCTTAGTGACAGTGTCCTTTGCTTTACAGAAGCTTCTCAGTTTCAGTAGGTCCCATTTATTCAATGTCGCCCTTAATGTCTGTGCTGCTGGGGTTATACATAGGAAGCGATCTCCTGTGCCCATCTGTTGTAGGGTACCTCCCAATTTCTCTTCTATCAGGTTCAGTGTGTTTGGACTGATATTGAGGTCTTTGATCCATTTGGACTTGAGTTTTGTGCATGGTGATAGATACGGGTCAATTTTCATTCTTCTACAGGTTGACATCCAGTTGTGCCAGCACCATTTGTTGAAGATGCTTTCTTTCTTCCATTGTATACTTTAGATTAACCCAATTAAAAAATGGGCCACTGATCTGAACAGAGAATTCTCAACAGAAGAGGTTCAAATGGCCAAAAGACACTTAAGGTCATGCTCAACCTCCTTAGCGATCAGGGAAATGCAAATCAAAACAACTTTGAGATATCATCTTACACCTGTCAGATTGGCTAAAATCAAAGACACCAATGATAGCCTCTGCTGGAGAGGTTGTGGAGGAAGGGGTACCCTCATCCATTGCTGGTGGGAATGCAAACTTGTGCAACCACTTTGGAAAGCAGTGTTTCGGTTTCTCAGGAAATTTGGGATCAACCTACCCCTGGACCCAGCAATACCACTCTTGGGAATATACCCAAGAGATGCCCGATCATATGACAAGGGCATTTGTTCAACTCTGTTCATAGCAGCATTATTTGTAATAGCCAGAACCTGGAAACAACCTAGATGTCCTTCAATGGAAGAATGGACGAAGAAAGTGTGGAATATATACACATTAGAGTACTACTCAGCGGTAAAAAACAATGACTTCTCAAATTTTGCATGCAAATGGATGGAAATAGAAAATAGTATCCTCAGTGAGGTAACCCAGACCCAAAAAGATGAACAAGGGATATACTCACTCATAATTGGGTTCTAGCCATAAATAAAGGTCAGTGAGTCTATAATTTGTTATCCTAAAGAAGCTAGATAAGAAGGTGAACCCAAAGAAAACATATAGCTATCCTCCTGGGTATGGGAAGTAGACAAGATTGCCAGGCAAAAATCGGGATCTTAAGGGTGGGGTGGGAGGGGGGTAAGGGGAGATGGGGAGAGAAAAGTGAGAAGGGGAGGATGGAGAGAACTTGGGGCAACGGGATGATTGGGATAAAGGAAGGTTGGATAGGGGAGCAGGGAAGCACATATCTTAATTAAGGTAGCCATCTTAGGGTTGGGAAAAGACTTGGACCTAGAGGGGCTTCCAGGTGCCCAAGGCGAGGTCCCCAGTTAGTTCCTTGGGCAGCTGAGGATAGGGAACCTGAAATGACCCTATCCTATAGCAATACTGATGAATATTTTGCATATCACCATAGAACCTTCATCTGGCGATGGATGGAGATAGAGACAGAGACCCACACTGGAGCACTGGACTGAGCTCCCAAAGTCCCAATGAGGAACAGAAGGAGGGAGAACATGAGCAAAGAAGTCAGGACCACAAGGGGTGCACCCACCCACTGAGACAGTGGAGCTGATCTATTGAGAGCTCACCAAGGCCAGCTGGACTGTGACTGAAAAAGCAGGGGATAAAACCTGACTCTCTGAATATGGCGGACAATGAAGGCTGCTGAGAAGCCAAGGACAATGGCACTGGGTTTTGATCCTACTTCATGTCCTGGCTTTGTGGGAGCCTAGCCAGTTTGGATGTTCTCCTTCCTAGACCAGGATGAAGGGGGGAGGACTTTGGACTTTCCACAGGGCAGGGAACCCTGACTGCTCTTCAGACTGGAGAGGGAGGGGAAGTGGAGAGGGGGGAGGGGGAGAGGATTGGGGGAGGGGGAAAGGAGTGGGGGGAGGGGGGAGGAGTGAGAGGCTGGGAGGAGGCGGAAATTTTTTTTCTCAATAAAAAAAAATAAAAAAAACATTATTTGGAACCAATAGTATGCCAACACACTGGGTAACTAGAACATCACTTAACACAGGGTAATTAACATATCCATTACTTTAAACTTTTTATCATTTATTTTATTTTATTTTTTTTTCGAGACAGGGTTTCTCTGTAGTTTTTTGTGCCTGTCCTAGAACTAGCTCTTGTAGACCAGGCTGGCCTCGAACTCACAGAGATCCACCTGCCTCTGCCTCCCGAGTGCTGGGATTAAAGGCGTGCGCCACCACGCCCGGCTATCATTTCTTTATGGTGAGTACCTCATGTTCCTTTCTTCTATTCTGAGGTAAGTAACATACCCTCTTAATTGTATGCTTTCTGAGGCATAACAGAACACTAGGACTTTCCCTGCTATTGAACAATAACTTTGTGCCTTTGTGGTTTGGGGAGCATTTCCATGGAAGAAGAAGGTTGGGATGGATCCCCTTTCAGTTTCCTTTGCCATCTTAGAATTCACCCAATATGTGTCCCATAATACAAAATGTTAATCCCACCAATCAAGAATAAGACCACAGTTTAAAGTCACATTTGAAACAAGCTTTAATTAGATACTGGCCAGGTGAATTGGCTTTGACCAAGTACATCTCTGGGTTTCCAGAAGGTGGCCCCAATCAAGTTTTGCAGTGGCTTGTATTTCCCATCAGGTCCAATCGGAGGCAAGTGTACATTCAGATGTACCTCCAGCCTACATCCAGCAGGGACAAGCATATATCCTGAGTTTTTCCTGCTGTGAACCTCTTGCTCACACGTGACCAAGCACATCTGGTGCAGGTGGGTCAAATAAACTTGTTTAGCTGAGAGAAAACTCAAGGCTTGATACCTCCCATAAACAATAGCCTCCAGAATTTTAGGAACTGTCTGTCCCTGGACAAAGGGGCTTTCAGATCAGAGACAATTTTGTTTCATGGATCTCTAAGGCATAACCATTATAAAGTAAAATTTAACACTGGCCAAAGGGAAGATGGGTCTTTGTGACTGAGATAGTCATGGATTTTAATTTGTCAGTTGTACAATTTCACTGAGTTCTCTCCAGGAAAGCCGTAGGGTATCCTGGGTGAGGAGTGAGTGCTGAGGAGACCAGAAGCTGGTGACTGCACAGGTGGGTAACAACATGGAGGGGCTGCTCTGATGCCATCTGGCATGTTTCTGTGGTGCATCTCAGAAAGGTCTGAACACCTGCTGTGTGACTCCATGGCAGGGAGGGCAGCAATCGCCACCAGGAAACAGCTGAGTGCGAGGAGGGAATGCATCGCTGCAGTATTCTGGCAGCAAGATCTGCGAGAGACAGCCTAGAGGCCAGTGTGGGCAGGATGGTACATGACAGGGTTTACAGCCCTCATTTCTGGTGTTATAAGGTTACAGGCAGTGACCTTGGAAGAGTTCACACTCAATTTAATTTTTATGGTTTCGTGGAATGGGAATTGTTTTCTGCCAGTCAATAAAGCAGTGGGCACCCTGCCGTATAATGGATGTGAATAGACCATTACTGTTTGCTATGGCCCCTTGACTGCAGGACACTCTTATTAGTGGAGATTCTGGAGCTACAGGAATTTTATCAGCCCCAGGGCGAGTTCCTTATCCATGTCAGCATTCCTGTTGCTACATAGAAAGGGTCTGGCTACTTCAAAAAGAAGGAAAGTTCCAAGTCCTTGAAGTTCGCAAGGAAAAGAGCCATCTGAGTGTCCATGAAAGAAGCACCACAGCAAGCAAGCCAAGTGATCAAAACTCCCAGAAAACAGCAACAGGAAACTAGTTGTTAAAAGAAATATTAATGAAGTGTGCTGCGTTTCCAGGGAGAAGTGAATGCTTACAGCAAAATCATTTAGTTAAAAAATATTAGTTAAGGGATAGAAAAATGATCAATCCTCTTTTTCCTATGTGCTATGAAAAAGCAAAAACAAAACCAACAAAAAACAAAATGACCAAGCATCCTGCATTTCCTCAATTCTCAGTTTTGCTGAAGCTGAGCAGACACCCACATGAAAAAGCAGTATATAGATGGAAGCAGAGGTTGGCCTCATTCAGCCACAGAATGGCCTCATTAGACCAGTGTGCTATTGATTTTGAATTCTTCATGAGGGCCAACTAATTGCATAGATGCTTACACTAGAAACAATGAAAAGTGACTGTATCAGGGCTGGACAACAAGGAAGTAGAAAACTGAAGAAGAATTGCTTCCTGGAAGCAGAAGGATCAGAAGTCCAAGGTAGCCTGGTATTTTAGCAGGACTAGATTGAGATAGTTTTTTTTTTCAAGTATGGTAATGGGTACAGTGTGTGTATTTGTGTTCATCTATGTGTGTGTCTCTCTGTATATCTGTGTGTCTGTGTCTCTGTGAGTATGAATCTGTGTCTATGTGTTTCTTTCTCTGTATGTGTGAGTGTATCTGTGTGTGTATCTGTGTGTGTGTATCTGCATGCATCTGTGTTTGTGTGTCTCTGTCTCTGTGTGTTCTCTGTGTGTATATGTGTGTGTGTTTGTGTGTCTCTGTGTGGTCTCTGTGTCTGTTTCTCTCTGTAAGTATGTGTGTGAGCATGTGTCTCTGTGAATCTGTGTTTTTTTCTCTCTCGTATCTCTCTCTTGGTCTGTCTCTGTGTATATGTCTCTGTGTGTCATTGTGTCTGTGTGTCTTGGTGAAGAGAAGAGCTACTCATTTTTTATGCCTGCATTCTAGTTAGTCTCTAAATAGTGATTTTGTCTTAGTGAACACTTCTACTTTTTATATTGCTTTATAGTTGAGACCACACACATAATTTTATTGCTTCTGGGGAATAGGCTGCTAAATGTCTCATGGAACTGACAAGAAAACTAGCAATTAGTTCCCCTCCATGCAATCACATCTCTTTTCCTCCAACCATCTTCCTTCATCTGCTCTGAGATCCCCTTCAGTTTGTCCAACTCTTTGCTCCTTTGGAAGCCTTCATCTTCTCGAATGCTAAAAGGTGCATATTATTTGTTTTGTCCTAGGATACAAGACTCCTTTGCTTCATTCATAAACATAATTTATGCACCTGACACTTAGTGCATATTTATTTAATTGAATGAAGAAAAAGCTAAATGAGAAAAAAAGAAAATTCTGTCAAAAGATAAAATAGAGGCTTCGTGCTCCTGAAGTAAGGCAGAAAATGGAGCTAACCCCTGCTCCAGCACTTCACACATTGCTGCAAAACTGAGAGGCATGTCTCTGAAGAACGAGTCCTAACACTTCAACAGTGAGCCCACAGACTGGGCACACACTGCATGACCACCACAGTTGGTGAGAAAGGCCAAGTTTTTGGTCTTTGATTCTAAACACACACACACACACACACTCTCTCTCTCTCTCTCTCTCTCTCTCACACACACACACACACTCATGCACACACACTCACACACACACACACTCACTTTCTCTCTCTCTCTCTCTCTCTCTCTCACACACACACACACACACACTCATGCACACACACTCACACACACACACACTCACACACACACACTCACACATACACACTTCAGGTTTATTGTATAAATAGAAAGTGCCATTTTTTGCCTGCCCCACAAAATATTTTTAATTGTTATTACTCAGATTCCTGGTAACCCCTTTATGATTTCTATGTGATCTTTTGAAGAAGAAGCTAGGAAACTATGAAACTCTAAGCTTTCTTTCTTTAAAGACAGAGCATTTTACAAGTTTGTCCTTACATTGATGGTATAAATATGCTAGAATTTTTCGTTAAGTCAACTTTATTTTTTACTTTAAATGCCTTTCTCCTTAGGTAATGGGCTCCAAAGAGCCAGTTCATACACTAGGGATAAATACTGATTCCATTGCTAGAGTTGCCACCAACTGCCCATGCCACATAACTGTCAGCCTCATTCAGAGGCCCTACTTCTGTCTCATGCTGTTTCCTCAGTTGTCAGTCCAGGGTCAGTGAGCTCGCATTAGCTTGAGTCAGCTGTTTCCGTGGTAATCCCCATCATGGTCTTGACACCTTAGCTCACACTGCCACTCCTCCCTCCCTGTGACTGGATTCCAGGAGTTTGGCCCAGTTCTTAGCTATGGATCTGTGCACCTGCTTCTATCAGTTACTGTATGAAGGTCCAATGATGACAAGGAGGTCATTAATCTGGTTGGTTTAGGTGCCCTTTCCAATATTGTTTAGATTTGGGGTTATCCTTGTAGTTTCCTGGGAGTTTCCTTAGTGCCTGTTTTTTTTTGTTCGTTTTTTTGTTTTTTGTTTTTTTATTTTTTGCTAATGTCTCAATGGCTTTCTCTTTCAAGGTATCTTTTTTCTTGCTCTCCCTCTTTGTCCTTTACCCAATTCTTCTTGATCTGTCATGTTCTCCTCCCTGCTTCCTTTTTTTTCTCCCTGCTTCCCTACCAACCTTTCCTTTTCCCCATGCTGTCAATTTACAATTTACTAAGGAGATCTTGTCTATTTCCCCTGGGGGTGGGTGAAGGGGGGAATCCATGTAGCTGCACTTCCTTCTAACTGACAGTCCCTTCCTTCTACTTTCCTTCCTTATTTCTTCCTTCTTATTTCCTTCTTTCCTCCCTCCCTTATTCCTTCATTCCTTCCTTTCTCCCTTCCTTCCTTGCACCTTCCTTTTTTTCCCTCCTTCTCTCCCTCCCTTCCTCACTCCCTCTCTTCCTTTCTTACATGTTTCTTTCTTCTTCCTCCCTCCATTCTTCCCTCCCTCCCTTTTTCCCTCCCTCCCACCCACCCTCCCTTTCTTTTTCCTTCCTCCCTCCTTCCTCCCTCCTTTCCTTCCTTCCTTCCTTCCTTCCTTCCTTCCTTCCTTCCTTCCTTCCTTCCTTCTTCCTTCCTCTTTTTCTTCCTTTTCCCTTTCTTCCTTCTCACCCTATGTTTCTCTTCATAACATGCTGAATTTATTATGTACTCTCATTAGAATGGGCAATACAATACATGGAGTATGGCCAACCTACCACGGACCATACCCTTAAAGAACACCAACTCACCCTTCTCCAGAAGCTATCAACTATAAATAGCACCTTAGCTGGGGGATGGGGACTCATAAAACCCTCCCCCTCAATGCTAAAAGTTGACCACGTTGATTTTGTGTAGGTGTGTGCAGGCAACACAGCTGCTATTACTTCATGGAGTGACATGGTCTTATCTTATTTTGCTCTCACTGCCCCCAATCTCTGGCTCTTTTTCTTTCTGCAATGGTCCCTGAGTTATGGGGAGGAATGTGATGTAAATGTCCCATTTATGGCTGAGCACTTTACAGTTATTTATTCTTTGCACTTGGACTAGTTGTGAGGTATGTATCTCATTATTAGTGATTTGAGGCCACTTAATTTATTTAAGGTTATTAAAAAGTAGCTTACCACTTGTTTTTAGTTGTTTTTCTGTTCGTTCAACCACTATTTGTTTTATACTTTTTCCTTGATTGGACATAGGTGTTGGCTAGCTTCAAGTACTATACATGACAGATTCTTAGTTTTCCTTATTCCATCTATTTCTTCAGTGAAACTTCCTTTAATTTGTGCTTGCCGAGTCCTGTGATCCTTCCTCCAGTTGCAGCTTCTCTTTTCTCTGTTGCTTCAAGTTCTACTAAGTCTCCCAAGCTCTTCTGAAAATGTGGTCTTTAACCTTTCGCTTCTTTTCTTGCTTATCCCATGGTAACATTCTGCTCTTCAGGGCCAGATTTCCTAAGTGAGAGACACCTATTGCCACATTGATGAATGCTGACTACGAAGACACTTTAAACACATCTCCACCTCACTGAAAAATCATGAAGCTCCTGAATCTTGAGTACAGAAAGATATGTTGAACATACTTCCATTTCATTTATATTGACTGTTGGTGTTAATATTTCCTTCCTCATCTCTCTCTCAACTTTCAGAGCTGTGACAGGTGCTTTAGCCATCATTGGACAGCTGGGCCATCTCCTCAGCGGTATTTTATCCTTGCATATCAGCTCTGCCTAGGCTCTCAGCACTTCACAGCTACCTATACAGACCTAGTGCTTTTCAGTTTCCCCTGACACCTATTTGAGTTGTCAAGTTTTACAGTTTTAATATTCTGACCCTTAATTGAGTAACTTCTTTAGTATACACAACTATTTTTATTTATTTTCCAGTAATATGTTTGCTACCTTGAAACAGTGTTGTCTTAAATTTCAAAATGCATTGTTATAAACAATTTAAAGATGTGAACAATTAAGAAAATAGTGTGGTCAATGCTTTAATCAAGTGTACTCTTCAAATGGGACCAACTTTACAAATCCAATGTTCACAACTGTCTTTTGTGTATTCATCTTACCGCTTAACATATATTTATAACCATTGGTTTTTCTAGTGCATATTTTTACCTAATTATGATTTAAACACTCATTTTTACTTCTATATGTATGTGTGTATATACATGAAACCCTCTGGTTGAGTAATCTTTTGAAAGGGGATTTCTGGCTATCACTATATTTTTTTTCCATGAACACAATCTGCAACATATGTGAAAATGCTGAAACCATAATGATGGAGACCCAGTTAGAGAAAAATTGGTCTCCTCTGGTAACTCTTAATCTTGACTGCACACTGGGGTCACCTGGGAGCTGTGAAAGCAGTTGAAGCCTGGGTCTCAGCTTCTTAGCTTCTGGTTTAATTGTTCTGGCATGTGTCCAGGGTGTGAGGCACTTTAAATGCTCCCTTGTGATTCTAATGTACAACTAAGATTAAAAACTGCTGTTCTACAAAAGGGCTAAAGCAAAGATTAAGGATCATTGATATTAAAATGCAAGCTATAATTAGAAGCAGTCCCTGGGAGAGAATGATTTCTATTCCCTACAGGCTTTGATATTCACACAACTCCTTTTAGTGTGAAGTCTTAGAAAATAAACAACCAACAAAGCACCCCAGTATGATGAGTATTTTCCAAAGGTTTTGCCATCAGTATATGATGGAGTGATGTGAGAATTTAGCTGCAGGTTTGAAACTCCACTTGGGTCTTTTCTACTTAGATGGTTTCAGGTACAAACATAGGAGATGGCCACACGTTTCTCAAATCATAACCTGAGAGGTTCTTGTTGGGGAGGAAGAAGAGAAGAAAAAGGTGGCTTATCTCTTGATGTGGGAGTGTCATATATCAATCTGTTGATTTCATTGGCTAAGCAATAAAGAAACTGCTAGGCCCATTGGATAGGCCCACCCTTAGGTGGGTGGAGTAAACAGAACAGAATGCCGGGAGGAAGAGGAAGTGAGCTCAGACTCCACAGCTCTTCTCTCCTGAGCAGACGCTTTAGAGAGACGCCATGCTACCCGCTCCAGGGAAGATGCACGCTATGAAGCTCCGACCCAGGATGGACTTAGGCTAGAATCTTCCCGGTAAGACCGGTGCCACAGATTATTAGAGATGGGTTGATTGGGATATCAGAATTAGCCAGTAAGGGCTAGAGCTAAGGGCCAAGCAGTGATTAAATGAATACAGTGTCTGTGTAATTATTTCGGGGCATAAGCTAGCCGGGCAGGCGGCTGGGGTTTTGGGGACATAGCCCCTGCCGCCCCTATTACTACAAATGGCGCCCACGTGATGGACTAAACCCACTTAAAAAACCTGAGAAGGCTTAAAAATAAGGGAGAGAGCGTTTAACACAGATTTTTGCAGTTTGTTGGTGGCGTGCTGTAGAGAGATTTCCTGATTCGGCAACAGCAGCAGAAAAAACGCTGTGTCATTTCAAAGAGTGGCTTCCTGGGGCTGTGCCGCCAGTGCAAACTCTGGCTTTATGTTTGTGTTCCCACTTGGGATCGGAAGGAGAGTGCTCTGAGACCTTGACGACGACTCAGAGCTCCCCGCCTGCTCCTGGGCAGAAGGCAGAATCAGGCTTAGGCAGGCGGAAGAGCATGGCGGATTCCTGCCGCCATTCAGGGACGTGTTTTCAGACTGCGCAGTGCTCTGCATGTCAGATTTGGATGTAACTTGGATGAAAAGAATTTCTGTGCTGCACGCTCAGTCTCAGAATTAAAGTGCTGAGTGCCGCTCCTACCTGGTGATGGAGCTAGCACAAAATGGTACGTCCTCCATTTCGAAATTTTCCTGACTCAGCAGCAGGAACAAACCTGTGTTGTTTTAAAATGCCAGCTTTCTGGGCCATCCTGCCAGGGCAAACTCTGACTGTTTGAGGCAGGAGGGCTGGCTACCGAGAGAGGATTTGAGTGTTGTCTGTTGTAGCTCGCTGGCTGGCAGGGACCTTGAAATGCTATAAACATGGCTACAGCCAGTACCTCAGCCGTGAGGCTGGAAAGCTAAGGAATGGGCTACAGCTAGCCCGCAAAGCCACGCCTTTAGTCCTACTGAGATTGCTTGGCAAATTAAAGACTCATGTGGTCAGAAAAAGAGAGAGAGATACAGTAAAAAGAGAGATTCAAAGACAAAGAAAATTTCTGAATGGTTTAAAGTGTGTTAAAAATATATGCAGACTAAAAGTTAAAATTCTTAAAGTAAACCTCTGTGACTTCAAGGTGTGGTAGCACACGCCTTTAATCCCAGTGCCTAGAAGGCAGAGACAAACAGATCTCTGTGAGTTCAAGGTGTAGTAGTGTACGCCTTTAATCCCAATGCCTGGGAGGCAGAGACAGGAGGATCTCTGAGAGTTCAAAGACAGCCTGGTCTACAGGGTTATTCCAGGTCAAAGATATGCGCTCAAAAAGCAAAAAGTTAACATAGGAATGTCACAGCTTAGATTCTTAAGTGCCTAGTGATTTAAAGGCACAAATCAAAAGTGCTCCTGGATAGTAAAAAATTGTAGATTCACAATAGGACAGATTCAGACCACTAAATGAGTCACACTGTTGGATGAATGTACGTAGGCTTGAGAGAGAGAGAGAGAAGAAAAAGAATATAGAGAATAAAGTTGATGATTAAAAAAAAAAAAGAGGTAAAGTCTTTAAAGAGACAGAGTACAGATAGTTAAGAGATTAAAAGAAATAAAGAAAAATAAGCCGCGTAAAGATGGAAAATTCACAGAGAGTCTGGATTATGTACATTGTGTTTTCTTTAAAATTTTTAACTGTGAAGGAGCTAAGTACAGAGAGACATTTCATTATATGGGCTGCTAAGCTGAACCTACACATATGTTCTAAAGGTATCTTGACTTCGGAATTTGGGTCTAAGGATATGATGCTTTGGAGAGAGTCTTCTTTTGTTTTCACAGAGGATGAGACTCTATGGATTTCTTCTATTCCGATTTGGTATGATGGACCACGTCCTCCTGAAGGTTTGCTGTGAACATCTTCAGAAAATTGCTTTGCTCAACTGCCAACTGAGATGAAACTAGCACACAGGTTATACCATGAAAGACCTAATTAACGACGCCCCCATTCAGCAGGAAGCAGTTTGGAGAGAAAAAACTGCGCCCATGTTCCCAAATATTGTTTATAAATGTTCTTTTACATTTAAAGGGGGAAATAATATAGGTATGAATAATTTGCATTAGTATGGATTTTAAGGTCAATTTTGTCATATGTATATGCATATTTTTGCTATTGATTAAGATATTGTGATTGTGTAGTTCATTAAAAAATGTAATGTATAATTAAGAAATACAGATTAGTGGATAATCGATAATAGTAAAGCTTGTAGTCATTTTAGTTAGATTTTCTAGATATATAGAGACATATTTTAGATAGACATTCTTCATGTCTTTCAAAGATTATAGAATAGGACATTTAATGTTTTAATAACTGAGGACTTTTCATGACAATGAGACACTCTGCTCCTGGCAGCACCAATCTACTTCAAGAGGAAGATGGGCATCGAAGAGGCTCATTATGGAGTTTGATAGCCATTTGGGCAAGAAACTGCTCTTGCCTGGACTATTGCATAAACTGGACACAGAGAACCCGCAGAGAGAGGACTACTGAACTTGCCTAAGGTGAGATGATCTTTCGGGGTTCCTGATTCATGAAAGAGTCTACGAGACATTCTGCAGGACACAACAGATAGTGACTGAACTGACTTTGAATTTTCCTGCTTTATGGAAATGTCTGCTGGATACCATGGGCCTGAAGGCTGAAGATGGATGCCCCAATGGTACAGAGGAACTTTGAGTGACTGTCCAGGCAGCGAGATGTCTCTGTCATTTCTAGAGTTTTAAAAGTTGCTTTTTTCTTGTTTGCTTATGTAGTATTGTATCTTTCTGGAGTCTTTGATGGAGTTAAGAATAGTTAGTTATAGTTATAGTTTTCCTTAGTTATGATAAAGATTATTGTAATTTTTGCTTGATAACTGTTTTGTTATATGTAATTTTGCTATGTTAAGGTTAAAGCCTTCCTTTTTTTGTTTAAACAGAAAAAGGGGAAGTGATGTGGGAGTGTCATATATCAATCTGTTGATTTCATTGGCTAAGCAATAAAGAAACTGCTAGGCCCATTGGATAGGCCCACCCTTAGGTGGGTGGAGTAAACAGAACAGAATGCCGGGAGGAAGAGGAAGTGAGCTCAGACTCCACAGCTCTTCTCTCCTGAGCAGACGCTTTAGAGAGACGCCATGCTACCCGCTCCAGGGAAGATGCACGCTATGAAGCTCCGACCCAGGATGGACTTAGGCTAGAATCTTCCCGGTAAGACCGGTGCCACAGATTATTAGAGATGGGTTGATTGGGATATCAGAATTAGCCAGTAAGGGCTAGAGCTAAGGGCCAAGCAGTGATTAAATGAATACAGTGTCTGTGTAATTATTTCGGGGCATAAGCTAGCCGGGCAGGCGGCTGGGGTTTTGGGGACATAGCCCCTGCCGCCCCTATTACTACAATCTCTTAAAGCCAAATGTCACTGCATCCATGACAAGGAAGTAATACATAAGAAAAGAGAAAGAATAATTAAGATGTAAATAGGAAGAGGTTGGCATGGCCATTATGTTGCTACAAGGTTCCATGCACAAATAGCACCAATCTTGGATTATATGCTGAGATCATGAAGAAGCCTGTGTTCTGGTGGTCTATGCCAGGATTAGGCCCTGTTGTTTTCTTTCTATGTTGGAATAGGATAAGGTAACTATCAGATAAACTGACTGCATGTTAACTGGGATTCTCAGCTATGACTTGCATCATTTCTGCCCATGGAAGTCAATGGTTCCCTAGTAGGATAGCCCTCTGAAAGGCTGAGTATTCATAGCCTTGTCTTTAGATGAAGAAGAATGACAAGTTAAAATTTAGCCACAGAACTTTTTTAGAGGCTGGAAGTTACAAGTAGCAATTTTGGCATGTGAGTAATGAAATACCTAGGCATGGACTTTACAGCCATGTACAGGGAGAGTGTTTGCATGCTCCTTTCCATGTATGCATTGTGTGCAAATCCTTCTGGAAGTTCTTAAACCCAAGAGAAGCATTTAATCATCAGTCAGCCCCAAGAGTCTGTAATTGATTTTTAATACAAGGTCTCTCTATGGTTGTCTAAGCTGATCTGGAATGTGTTATCTTCCTGGCTCCATCTGTTGAGTGCTAGGATTACAGATTTGCACCACTGCACATACCTCCACAGTGATTTTAAAAACACTGACTCTTTATTTGTAAGAGAATAAGGTAAAACAACAATGTATTGAAGAGATGTAGGTTAACACCTGTACTACATATGTGGATAATTTATTCAAAATCTATTTCACAGACTGAAATATTTTACCTGAAATTTTTTTTATTGAAATTTGGTCGATTGATAAAGATTGAATTTTCTCCAGATCCACATGGAAGTGTATAAACAAGACCATGCCTGACACAGCTTGTGAATTCATTGTCAATGATAGTTAGTTAAACATTGGTGTTAAATTTTAGTAAACTTTAGCATACCACCTCATATAAAATAGGTTCTCTGAAACTTCGTTATTGAGGAATTGATGATCATTTACGACATCATGAAAGTCACTGATCCTGTAGAGTGTGTCAGTTTGTTAGGAGTTCCTGTCAATGAAAAGGATCTCGCTTCCCTCCTTCAATTCCCAGTTGTAAGACACAGATGGAGTTTGGCATGGTTGCAGGCATAATTACAAGACCAGATTCAGTTACAGACCAGTGAGGAGAGGCCAAGCTTGACTTCGGTCCAGGCTCGAAGCAGTGAACTCCCAGAGAGCTCAGATTCAATTATGTAGGGGAGGCTTCTGCCAGCTCTGCTTCTGTTATTGCACTTTTGAGACTCCTACCTACAATGGAATGCCTGCTGGCTGTTACAGCTGATAAACCAAGTAGGAGTGTCCTACTGTTGAGGGAGCAGAGACTTACACAGAGACCCACTGTTGGCAACTGGTGTTCCATAGCTAGTACACAGGGCTAGGGGTCGTCACCTTAAAAAGACTAGGGCTGGCAGCTGCTTCAGATCCAATCTTTTTCTCATTTTAGATTGACTAGGCAGAGGGCTCCTAGATCTGGGTATGCTGTGAGGCTACAGGTCTGTGGGAAGTCTTTTTGACTTGTAAAATAGAGGAGAGGATGGTTGTTTAAATATCATTCACACAATGATAATAGATTTGAAAATATAAAGAGGATTACAGCTTTTAGGATTAGCATAGGATTAGGCTGGTTCTTTCTTCAGTACTAAAGACACAAATGTGAAAGGAAAAAAATGTATACAGTCTTAAGTAAAAATATAGCTAAAATTGAAAGGAAAAACAGATACAATCTTAAGTAAAAATATAGCTAATAATTCTATAGAGGAATTCTCTTAAGGGATTCTGTGTGAGCAGCGTATGGTCATGATTAGCATTAATGTTTCTAAATTGTCACCAATGGCTATAGGCAACTCCTGCAACAGTAGTCCTGAATTCTGACTGATGTGCAATATCAAAGTGTGAGAAGTTCATACTCAGAAATGAAATAGTGGCTTGGAAGCATTCCCAGTTATTAACCTTTGAAAAGAAGATTGCTCATCAGCATCTCATTAAACCTCCCACTAATGTGGCCTTCTTATTTACTGATCATCTGTTCTTTTGCGATCCACCACAAGCAAAGGTTTAGAAGCATAAGGACAGAATCTTCATTTTTTGTAAAGACATTAAGAGCTACAGACAGGATGGAATCTTAGAGCTGTTTTGATTTACATTTTTCTGATGACTAAGGATGTTGAGCATTTCCTTAAGTGTCTTTCAGCCATTTTAGATTCATCTGTTGAGAGTCCCTTCATTTTGGTATGTACCATTATTTTTTTTATTGGATCATTTGTTCTTTTGATAGCAAGTTTCTTGAATTCTCTGTATATTTTGGAGATAAGCCCTCTGTGCATTGTGGGATTGCTGAAGATCATTTTCAATTCTGTAGGCTGCTGTTTTGTCTTTTTTCTTTCAAAAAATATTTATTTATTATGAATGAAGTATTTTGCCTGCACACCAGTAGAGGGTACCAGATCTCATTATAGATGGCTGTGAGCCACCACGTGGTTGCTGGAAAGTGAACTCAGGATCTCTGGAAGAGTAGTCAATGCTCTTAACCTGAGCCATCTCTCTAGCTCAGCACCTGATACTTCTAATACCCAATAAACTGCAGACTCCAGACACACAAGCTTTTACTTTATTTGCCCTGTGGGGAATTGTCTGCATATCATAGCAGACCAAGTCACTGTGGATCTACTCCTTTGGCTTTTTGCCAGCACCAACATTGGCCTTCACATTCCCCCTTACCTTCTTCATTCTATTCTTGAGTTCCTTTCACTGTTTTTGGGAGGTGTTTTTCTTCTCATAAAGGCCATGTCTTGCAAGTCTATGTTTGGGCTCATTCTTCTTTATATAATCGAGAAAATCATAGATCATGCCAAATCCAGTTGTTTTCCCACCACCAAAATCAGTTCTGAATCCAAATACAAAGATGACATCTGGTGCGGTTTTGTACATTTTGGCTAACTTCTCCCGAATTTCTGACTTTGGTACTGTTGCCTTCCCAGGGTGAAGGACATCAATAACCATCTGTTTTCTTTGAAGCAGATGATTGGTCATGAACTTCTGGGTCCAGATTGTTACTGTGTCATTCGTGATGACTGCTGCAAAGCAGGAAAAGATCGTTTTGTCTTGTTGAACATGTCCTTTGTTTTACAGAAGCTTCTCAGTTTCAGGAAGTCCCATTTATTAATTGTTGCTCTTAGGGTCTGTGCTACTGGTGTTATATTTAGGAAGTGATCTCCTGTGCCAATGCGTTCAAGTGTACTACTTCCAACTTTCTTCTCTATAAGGTTTAGTATGGTTGGTTTTATGTTGAGGTTTTTGATCCATTTAGAAACAATAAAACTAAGCAAACAAAGACCTACAAAAAGAATGTTGTCTGGAGCACACAATCTCTACTAGTATCGGGACTAGTCTTTGGTTGTAAATGAGGACACTGGCGGATATCCTTGACAAAGATTTTGACAACAGACATCCAAGAATCTGAATCTTGAAATATGTAGTAGTCAGGAATTATATTAGCAATAAGAGGGTGGTGCCATCTAATGGATCATTGTCCTTATAAACTAATGTGTAAGACTTTTGAGTCACATAAATGCAGCCCCAAACTGTGTTGCTACATGTACATGGGATGCGAAATACCTGCACAAACGACTCAACCTCATCAAACTTCCATTTACTCTTCCCTAAACTGGGAAGAATGACATAGCATTATTATTAGTATTAATTAATACTATTATGGGAAAACAATAAAATTTCAATAAATATACCTGTTTTTTATTATTATAAGAGGCAAAATGAAGGGTTGGAGGAAGCTGGCACCAGTACAATGAAAACATCTACTTCTTTAAATTGTTTTTTGTAATTACTGTGTATCTGTGTGCATGATGTGCCACATGGAATATGTATAGGTCAGAGGACAACTTTATGGAGTGGGCTATTTCCCTTCACCTTCATGTGGTTCAGACTCAGGCCACCAGGTCTGTGTGACAAATACCTCTACTTACTGAACCATCTTGTCACAGAACATATTTCTTTTATAAGGACTTTTAACAGCTCTTGGTAATTTCAATGTATTTAAAAAGGGGATATTTAAAAAAAGGATTCAAATGGATTCAGGAATATACGTTTTGAGGCCAAGCAGAAATTGCGTTTTACTGACTAGAAGATAAAGGGTGTTATTAGTGGACAGAGTCAACTTTGGTTGCTCACAAATGCAATAGTAAATATTCATCATGTTTTTTTTTTCTTTTGGAGTTTTGAAATTGCCTATCTGTTTGTTTTAGATATTTTAATTTTGGTTTCCTCTTTAAGTTGTGCTGAGGGTTAGTGGTAGGTATTAGGGGTCAGGTAAATATTCATGGCAAAAGGAACAATATAGACCAAACATAGAGACAAGATCTACTGAGGGGTCCAAGGAGAAAGAGAATGGAAATTGTCAATGTGTGTTTTTATGACTAGGTGAGTGGTAAGGGAATCAATTAGGTGACAATGCCCTCTTCTTCCTTAGACCACTCTATTTACTTCTTATTTTCAGTTTTCTCAATATCAAGAATAATTTTGATGGACTCACTAATTAGTCATCAATTCAATTACTGTTGGGACTAGGCTAAGTATATTGTTTTGTGATAAAGTTTAAAACATATTAAAATGAATGAAAAGTAAACAATGGCTTCTAATAAAGGTGATAAAATGTATGTAAATTGTATATAATATAATATAATATAATGGTCGTGGGCAGAAGCATATGTTTCTTTTGAAGCAAGGATTCCTAGCTTCATGATTACACTCAATTCTGAGAAATAATATTTATGAGGTGATGATGACTACATGCAAAAATACTCAAAATTAGAATGTGAACTTATATTTAGACATGAAATGCTGCATCCCTTTTATTTATCCAAAAGATACACAAGCCAGAATGATTAAGAACCTCACATAAGTGCTCTCATTTGGTTAGGAAAGTTTGGAAATGTAATTGCCACTAGAATTTGGAAATATATTTATATTTCATAAAGCATTAAGTCTGAGTCCATGAATGTGAATAAACTAGCTTAAGACATGGTTCAGAAAATGCAAGGCTAGTTCTTATCCTGGGCTTCAAATGCCAAAGCTTTGTCTACAACTCCAAATCTCCTAATCCCTGCTCTTGCACATGATGTGTGTGCTGGAATTGTGAAGATATCATGAGATAGGCTGTTGGTGTGATTCTTCATTGTTAATAATGGTGAGCCAAGTGAGACGAAGGCAAGGAGGTAAAATGCAAAGGAAAACAGAAGAGAATGAACCAATTATGAATGAATGAACGATTAAATGTGTCATTGGGGGAATTTCTAGGAGAGGTGAGACTGTCTTAATTTGTTGGGGTTTGTAGAGAATCACCAAGTGAAAAAAACATTTAAGGGCGATCATCAAAGATATTAATTTAAATTCTTTGAATTTTGATTTTTATTTAATAAATCAGGGATTTATCAAAAATTTTTGAAAAGAGAATTGGCAATCAAACTAAGGTTTTAAGAAGGCAGTTGGCAGTGTTTTATGGTACAGGTTCCACAGGAGGGGTGTTGCTAGATGATATTGAAACATTTCACAATATTTTGCCTTTTATATGACTTGCTGTGTAATCTGTGTTTGCTAAGTGGGAAGAGAGCTGCATTCTAGTATGATCCGTGTCAGCCTGACTTTGTCTTTAGAATTCTCAGATGTACTTTATAGTGTTGTTCAAACACCCCATTTTTTTCCTAAGCCCTTCATAGTTTTATTCTTTTCCTAGACATCACAATCTAAATCAAATCATCATCCAAATGGCTAAGCCAGAGAATGGGCATTACTGTCAGTTTCTCAGTTTCCTAGCTGTACATGAACAAAGTGTCATTTCTATATCTTAAATACTTCTCTGATGGATACCATGGGCTTCATTTTATCTGACTGTAACAGTCTAAAACCCCACTAACTATCTGAATTTTATTTATTTTATTCCTTTTCCCTGTCTAGGTCTGGCAGACACACAATAGATTTATATAGTATAGTGTTTATATAGTATAGCATACAGGTATGTTACACATATCTATATAATGTATAGATATTATTCATGTATAATACCATATCATTTACTCATGTAAAGCAGTTATTTTCCTGGGGCAAATCCAAGTTCTTCCCTGTGATCCTGAGGACCCAGTTAAGGGACCCTGAGAATCTTGTCAGTTTCATATGCCTGATTCATCCCTATATACAGGGCCATTTCCCATGTTATTCTCCATTTCTCTGCTCCATTAGCAGGGGACTTTCCGGATTGATTCAGTGGGTTTTGTTTCCTTTCTATTATTGCTTCCAGCTATTTTCCATTTCATGATAAAATCTTTTGCTTGTTAATTAATATCTAGTTTGTCACAATCACCAATTACACATCTCCAGAGAGAAAGAAGAAACCATCTTGTCTACTACCATGGGCTTCCACCTGCGCTTCTGCACTGCATGCCATTTGTGTATACTGATAAACATCGAATCTGAGTGTGAATGTTTTAAACAAGCCACCCAAAGGCCATCTGTGACCACTAGAGAAAACTAGATATCAATGTACATGTTTAATAAATATACATTACATAGCTCTATTGTATTCTTATATATATAAATCACATATATGCACATATATGATATATATACACATATACATTACACATTTTGAATTATACACGTGTATATAAACACACACACACTTATGTTCCGCTGAACTCTGGTCCCTGTGATATGCAAAGTTTGGATTGAACTCTCTCACAATTTGGCAACAACACACCCAAGATTTGAACTGTTTCAAAACCAAGCGGCGTCCCGTTTTTTGTCTTTTGTTAAAACAACTACAAGCTTTTAGAATATGTACAAAAGACTTTCTGTTTAATCATTTCCTCAATGGTGAAGGACTGCCCACAGTCAGTGTCAGTACTGAGGAACACAGTCAGAGGAACGTAGGAACAACACAGGCAAATCTTTGGATATAAACTAGTTATAGAAATCAATGGGTGCATGCTTGTAATCTCCATGCTTGTTGTGTTGAATCAGGATGTGAGCTTTAGGACGGTCTAGACGACATAGTGGATCCTGTCTCACACAGACAAAATGGAAAATGATGTAAAAGTCAGCAGGGTGGCTCAAGGGACCACTGACAAGAGTCTGCTAGCCAACAACTGGTCTGGGTTTGGGGTTGTGTAGAGTCACAATCCACTCTGAAGAAAACTGAGGATCTCTGTGTGTGTACCCAGAGAGACACGCTGCTCTGTAGGCTCAAGGCTAAGCCCCGAGAGCAGCCCCCTTCTGCTTCTACAAAAGAAAGGTCCTGAACAACTTTTTTTCTCTTTAAAACACCTCCTGTAATAGTTTTGTTTGTGTAGTTAATAGTTATTGTATGGTATTTGAAGAGACTTGGGGGATTTTCATTTTGATCAATAGTTTTAAGGCTGTGGAAAATTATCCCCAAGAAGAGAAGTTTTGATAGACAAAGAAAAAAATTACTGCAAAAGCCATCTTTATTCAGTTGGGAAAGTTGAACTCTGTATCATTATCTACTGTTGAAGGAAATGGAAAACCGTGTTGTGATAAATTCATACATACTTTGGTGAAAATATAGTACTCACCAAAAAAGAATTAGAAGTAGTTTATTTATGAGACAATTATGAACCACCATGACCTCAGAACACAGATTCATATTGCTCCCAACACCATATGTCAACATGGAAACAGTTTTGTGCAATTTCTACAGATACTGACCAATAGAATGGCACAAATCAAAACACTTTTCAAATTGATCAGCGGAATTATCAGGTAGGTGGGTGACCAGTATTGGGGGCAAATTTGGCCCTTTGTCTCAGATGCTGTCTGATAATATTCCTAGCATTTGGGTCTTGGAAGCTGGTTATCTGTTAAGTTAGTACTTTACAAAAGGATTTACTTGGTAGTCACATGGCTGCTGGTCAGTCAGAGAGGTAAGCAATGAATGGTTTTTAAGAGAACCAACAAGGGCTCAGGAGACTTTGCCTTTGGATCTGCAATGTTTTAATTCTTCACAATCATGAATGTGTCTTCTAGAGTCTTTACACATAAGTGTGGATTTTATGACAATTTCAACTCACATCATTGAGTGAACGTATTACAAATAACATTTAAGTAAAGGAATGACTCACTAGGCAGCATATTTTGCAGAAATATTTCATTTTAAATGGGGAAACTATTTACATAAACATGTTCTTAAGCAAATACATCCATGCTGTTGATTAAGTAAACAAGAATGATTCCATAGTATGAGGTAGCTTAAGCATGTTACAATTTGTTCTGGCTTAAAATATCACCTTCCAATTTGTGATAGTTTTTACTGTTAAGGAAAAATTATCACAATTCATTAAAGTGAGCAAACTCTGATACACAAATAATTCATCTAGTAAGCTTCTGACTCTTGTCAGCTGAGATTATATTTCACTACTCAGAGAAAAAAGTCTTGGAGATCTTTCTCGGACTATGTATACAACGCATCACAGTGTTGCTGCGGACCATATGGAAATACTTTACAGGGCCACATCAATCGAAGTGAGGATTAGGAAGGTGGGTTCCATGACTTCTTGAATTTATGTAAGTCACACATCCAGTTTTTGAGTACGACAGACCTTGTATTCAGGTTCTTTTCTGCACTGTAAGTAATTTTTGTTTCACGTTGCTTTACGTTACCTGTATCCATGGACATGTTCATGTTGAGTTCACATCTAGCTGACAGTCGTTGTTCAGTTAATGCATCTTCAGAGAATCTGTAAGAAGTTTATGGTGGTGAGCTGTGCATGTGAGTGTGTGAGAGATAGTGTGTGTGCGTGTGAGAGAGTGAGAGAGAGTGTGTGTGCATGTGTGCATGTGTGTTTGTGCATGAGAGTTTGCATGTGTGTGTGAGAAAGAGAGAGAGAAAGAAAGAATGTGTGTACATGTGTGTGAGAGAGTATGTGTGTGTGCATGTGTGTGTGAGGGAGTGAGAGAGAGAGTGTGTGTATGAGAGAGAGAGAGAGAGAGAGAGAGAGAATGTATATGTGGGTGTGTTATTCAGTGCTGTAAGCCACTGGTTGAAATGACTCCTTGCCCATGCTCTCATAAGTAGCCCTATTTAAACTCATTGATTTCCCAGAAACAACATTCCCCTCTGAAAGAAATACTCATAAAGCTAGAATCTTCAGTATTGTGACATATGTTCTAGTGATGAGATTACAAAACTGTCCTGGCCCCCAGAAGTGTAATATAACTTTCAAATGTAAGTCACAATCATAATCATAATCAGATCTGGGTGTTCAGGTCTTATGCAGGTAATCACAGCTGCTAAAAGTTTAAGTGCAGCAGCCCCATCACCCCAGAAGTCAGAATTCTACAACACACACCTTTTCCTGACTCTTATTGATGAACGGACGCTCCTCTTCTTCAACATTCCTTGTGCCTTGACTTACATGTCCCATTTTGGACAGATGATTCAATAGCTTACTTTCAAAACTTTGAAAAGAACTTTATGAGTTTCTTTAGTCCCCACTACAACTAACAGTTTGAAAAATGAAATGGGATTCCGTGCTCCCCTATCCAACCTTCCTTTATCCCGATCCTCCTATTTCCCCAAGTCCCCCCTCCTTCCCTTCTACCTTTTCTCTCCCCATCTCCCCCATGAGGGCTGATGAGACGCCAAGGACAATGGCACGCAGTTTTGATCCTACGCAATCTGCTGGCTTGGTGGGAGCCTAGCCAGTCTGGATGTTCACCTTCCTAGATATGGACGGAGGGGGGAGGACCTAGGACTTACCACAGGGCAGGGAACCCTGACTGCTCTTTGGACTGGAGAGAGAGGGGGAGAGGAGTGGGGGGAAGGGGAGAGGGGTGGGAGGAGGGGGAGAAGAGTGGGAGGAGAGGGAGAAGAGTGGGAGGAGGGGGAGGGAAAGGGGAGGCTGGGAGGAGGTGGAAATTTGTTTTTTTTTCTTTATTCTTCTTTTATCAATAAAAAAAATGTTAAAAAAAATGAAATGGGAAAAATTGCAGAATTATTACAGAATTAAGAGCATCCAATGTGAACAACACATGCCTGTCGTTGCGATAAGCTCCGGTCCCAGCGGTAAAGATACAAGCTCATAGAGTCAGGGAGAAATTGGTCACTGCTACAGGAAGCAGTTGTGCAACATTGCAGAGGGCAAGTTACGTTGATGAATAGATGGAAGATGACGTAAGTGACCTTAAACTTGAACAGACACCGAAGTCTAAACGTGTACTCTAAAAATGTCCACTACTTTTTTGTAGTGGCTATTTCTTTGCACATATCAGCTATTATTAGTTTTGTTCCATAAAATAAAACATTTATTTGATAAAGAAACTACAGAGGTGAGTGGTGATTACCTAGAATTATAGTTCTAATTCCAAAGAATATTAGCATCCCTGCTCACTCTTGCTAAAAAGGAATAAAGCGCAGATTTTATGACCATGTGTTATTCTGTCGGCCAGCAGAGGGCGCTGCATACCGACAGTATGCTCTGGCCACAAATCCTCAGGTGCACCCGAAGTTTTACAATTTATTCAGAGGTGTTTCTGTGCACTTTGCTAACTCTGTTTCAGACACTAGCACATGACCAAAATTTAAAGACGGTTGTGTAGAGATTAAATTGATGATATGATTTTCTCTCTGTGTAATGAAAAGGTCTATTTGCACAACCATTTCTGCATTACTTTGTGAATATAGCTAGATTGCTTAAGCGAAGTCAACACGTCTCGCTTAAGCAAGTCAGCACTGACTCTAAGTTATTTCTGTAAATGTTTTTGGTTTTATTATTCTGTTTAATTCTCAACCCCAAACTAAAGATTAAAAATTAACTCCCGTGGATGGGGGTGTGTGTGGGGGAGGTGGAGGGAAGGGGAGGAGGGGAGGGAGTGGGAGCTGGGATTTGTATGTATAATTAAAAAGATAGCTTGTTTTCTTTTTTAAAAAAATAAAATAAATAAGAAATTAAAATGGTATAAAAATTAACTTCTAATTCACTTTTTTCAAACACAGACACTATTGTTCTTGTAACAACAAGCTGTGGTCATGTACAGTTTGTTTGTTTTCAAAGATGCACTATTGTACACTATCCACATGCATCCGAGAATGTGTAAGAATAGCCAACACCCTATTTTCCTATTAACAAACCTGGAAGGCACATTTTAAACTTTGTACTTGGTGAAATACGGAAACGGGAAACTTTTTTGTTAGCATGGCTGAATTGTAAATCAACACACAGAATCTTTTTCAATTTAAGGAGCAATCTCAACTGAGCCTATGAAATGCTACTGACTTGGCTTGCCGTGGCTCACTTATGTGACAAAAATATAAATTCCACCACTTTCAGAGTCAAGATATTTCCCAGCCAGCAAGATCCCAAGGATACGAACACAGCTGAAGGCAGTTAAAATTTCTCACCAGGGAATGCCTGAAAGAACTGTGTTTACAAAATCTCTCATACCCATGGCATTACTCCGTGTTCTGATGGTGTCTTCTGAGCGAGTCAAGTATGTTAATGACGAGGTTTAGTGACAATTTGCAACAGGTCCTGGTAGATGACTGAATGATGATGCAGCAGGTGCTGTGTGGAACCAGAAAGTTATGACACCCTCTGATGCCTTAATCAATGCGCGGTTTATCTAGAAATTTACTTAGGTTTATTGCTTGACATAAAGGTTTTATGAGTCAGATAGGGCCTAATTAATGCTATTAAATATGACTCTAGAATCTCTCAGGAGAAATAATTCTATTCTGAATAATACCAAATAACGGCTCTGCAGTGCCTGGAGGCTGAAAAATAGGACGCGCCACTATTTTAGACAAATTCATGATTTTATTCTTTAAAACTGGAAGGCAATTTAACATTTTTCTATGGTTTCATTGCCACGAGTATCTGGGTCCCGTGGCATTCCTCACGTGTTTGCAGCACCCTCTTGCCATCAGGCATCTCTGCTGCTGGAATGGCTCAGTACTTAAAGTCATGAAGACAGAGGTAAGATGTGTTGGTATTCATCTGTAACCCTAGAACTAGGAGGCGAAGTCAGGAGGATCCTGAGAATGTGCTGACCGACCAGCCAGCCAATAGATGGCTTAGTGGGAGTCTTGTAGGAAAGAATCTGATGATGACTTCTGGTCTCCATATGCATGTGAATGTATATCCGCATGCATATATGAATGCACAACAAGCATTCAACACCCTCCACCAAAAGGAGAGGAGGGAGGTGGAGGAGGAGTGAGAAGGGGAGGGAGAGGGAGATAGATAGATAGATGGATAGATGATAGAGGTATTTTCTCTTTGTTCCAGTTCAACAGATAACAAATCTAGTCAAGAAAAGCAACAGTTTTTGGTTCATATCACATGTGTCAAACATACCTGGGCTAATTGTTCACTCTTTTGCCTAAATTACATCATCTGAGGATGAAACAGTAACAGACTATATAAAGATTAGGTGTTGCTGGTATACAAGACACTAGTCAGTCATTGTAAGTTAGCTTTAAAAGCCTAAATTAGTGCTAAAACTGGTCTTTCCAATGAGTTTTTAATTGGCAATTAATTGATTTTTTTCTTTTAAAATCATTGCATGTTTACAGGAAAATTGAACATCATGGATTCCGCACTCTTCTGTCTACATTTTTCTACTCTTCCTGTAATCCAGTGGGGGTGGAGGACCTGTTATGATTAACGGGACAGGTCAGTGCATGATTATTAATGAATGAATACAGATTACAACTCTACTTCTTTTTTAAAAAACTTATTTATTCACACATTTTGTGTATGTGGGTGTTTTGTCTGTGTATGCGTCTTACAATAGTAGAAGCCATTGGATTCCATGGGACTACAGTTATAGAGCGTTATGAGCCACTTTGTGGGTTCTGGGAATTGAACTTAAACTCAGGACCTCGGAAGATGATGAACCATCTCTCTAGCCCCAACAGAACTAGAGACTAGTGTTCTCCATTATAATTTCACACAGAATGATTCACTTGCCTGTCAGCCCTGTGGGTTTAACTCTTTCTTCTCCTCCAGCTCACCTCGCTATAGTTCTGGACCTCCCAGATTTTCTTGTAGTTGGAAGCATGCAGTTTATACACTTGCTACACTGGCACCTTTCATTCATATTATTGTGGTAAAACCCTCTGAGAAGAGCAGCTCTGATAAGAGAAAGGGTAATTTTAGCTCACAGGAAAAAGCACAGCCCACCACGGCAGCAAGATGATCACATCATAGTCGCAGTCCAAAGAAGAACGACATGAATGCATGCATGTTAATGTTAAGCTCAATTTTCCGATTTTAGACTGTCCAGAATCTCTTGCCTAGGTGATGGCCCCACCCACAATTAAAATTGGCCATTCTATATCAATTAATGTAATTAAGACAGTTCTCAACAGGCCATCATGAGGGAGCATGTATTTCCAGGTGTTTTCACCATCATGGCTGTTGAGAAGGTTTCTGGGCTCCTTAGAGGATGACTCAGTAGTAACCCTGTTGTGTGAGTTTAGAGAAAAGACAAGGTGGCTGGAGCAGCAAAGAACAAGCACAAGGTGATAGCAGTAGCCTGACTTTTAACCTCCAAGTGTTTACAGAAAAAACATGGCAGCAAAATATTATTATAAAGAGGGTTTTCACTGACAAGGTGAGGGTGACATAGTTTACATTGTAGGTGGTTGTTATTTAAATTAAGTTCTATGTAGGAAAACAGAAGGGATGGATAGAGAGAGGAATGTAAAGATACAAGCGATTTGATTGGGCATGGGAAAAATGAGAGCAGGGGGAGCTCTAATTAGGGAAGATGAAAACACAGAAGATGAAGTAAATAATAGCAAATGTCTTTAAAAAGTCTGCCTAAAAACCTATAATACATGTAAGTCGGTATATAAATATACATACACAGTTTAAGGAAATTCCTGGAAATTCCTCTCATCTGGACTGACAATGCTTCCTCCAAGAGCCAAAGACCATCTAACAAAAACCCCAACAACAGGCATGAGAAACTCTTCTTTGAGTTGATGGTCAGGATTGTCCAACAGACTCCTAAAACATTGTAGGCTATTCCCTTGATTGCTTCCCAGAAGTGGAAGATAAGTCTCTGAAGACACCATGCACTTCAAACACAAGGACCAGAGACCTCTGAGCTGGAACTTCCCTGAATGCCTCCCACCTGAGAACTAGCTTTATGGTAGCAAAAGGTGGCGTTCATGATTCTAGAGAAGGGAGATAACCAATAGAGCTAAGATTTCCTACACAGCTATGATATCTGTGAAGCACAGTGACTAACGGGGAAAGATAACCCTAAGAGTGCTTTAGTGGCGTGCATACCTTGGAGGTAACCAACATCTCTTTTTCTATTCTTTAAATGGAAAAACAGAGGGTCAGGAGATTTATGGCTTGGCATGGCATAAAGGAAAGCTGAGGCTTGAATTTCCTGTCACAGAAGTTCAGATTTTCCTTTGAGGAGTTTAAGGGGATTTAGGGGGAATCAATGAAATGTGTTGTTCAAATTACTCCCTCATGCCTTTCCCTGCAGGATGGATCCACATCTCAAGGATGGGGAATGATGAAATCCCAGCCTTCATTACTGGATAAGTGCAATGTCCTGGGGAACCCAAGCTTGGGGCAGGAGGGTATCCTGAGCCAGACAGGGCCTTATGGAAGTAGGACTACCTGAACTCAGGACAGGGGGTAAACTGGGGGCTATGGGAGGCAGGGTTTGTAGTAACGTGGGGTAAAGTTGGCTCTTGGCTCCCATAGGGAAGAGACTGGAAACCTGCTGCTCACAGATAAGTAGGCGTAACACCCGGTTCTGTAAAAAGGAGGGTTGCTTAGCTCATTGATCGTTTCCTTAGGATTAGAGTAGGGAGAGGAGATGGAAAGCAGGTAATTCTGGTTCTCTTTTTCCAGATGTCAATACAGAAAATAACCTTGACACCAGATTTTAGATCCTAGACCCATGTGTTAGCAATGTCAAAGGAAGGATAAAGACTGAGAGCAATTAATTAATCACAATTACATGCCTAGTCAAAGTACCCTTCTCCCAAAAGGCCCATTTTTTTTTTCAGGTAAAATTCCATTGTAGTATTTAAGTCAGTTTCTGAGAGCTTTATTGCAGAAAATTTATATAAAAAAAATACATCACAGAGTCAATGAAGGAAAAATTCCAGAGTCACTTCAAGTCCATATGAGGGGCAATCTGATCAGTGGACACCTGGTGGCCCTGGTGTGGACTTTGTGCCCTCATGTATCCATAGCTACAAAGCAAACTCACGCACAGAGACAACAATGCAGAACCATCTGTTATAAAGCAAGGATATAGAATTTTCATTTATTTTTAATAATGTATTTTGTCATCTGATGGGGATTTTCATATGCCGGTGGGTATTCTCCAAAGGCACATACATCACAGAGCATATATTTGTGCAGGTGGAGAGAGTGATCATTACCTCCACTGCGCATGGTGTGGCCAATTCGCTCCCTCATGTCAGAGATCACTGCTGATAAGAAATGTCATTTATTGTGTTTGGACCCATTTTACACTGGTAGCAGGCTGCCAATTTTTGCTTCTATTTCTGAGCATTGCTATATTTTATTCCAAGGGTGATAAAAATGAAATCTGAATGAGAAGGATGGGTTTGAATTCTCAGATTTTGCTTAAGAATATGAATTTTCTATTTTCTGTAGCTCTAACGCTTTTACTAACTTTCCTCTTCTTTTCTTTTTTTTCCCTTACAGAGACATGTAAGACCCAAACTCTGGTTTCTAATTGCACTTCTTGGTCTTAATGTTTGACAGCCCATACATTCCCCTCAGGGTTTCTATGTTCACTGAGAATAAATAATAAAACCCCTAATTTGTCTCTTTCTTGCAGGAGGGGATAGAACATGAAGGGAGCTGTCACAAGACTCTGGGGGTGAAGGAGAACACAGATTGTCTCTTAATTTCATTCATCTTCATTTTAACCAGCAGCTAGAGATTCTACAACCCCTCTCCCCTGCTCCACCTTGGCTCCACCAGGGATTTGAATACAGAACTTACAGAGGCAAGAGAGGCCAGTAGTTAAAATCCTGACGAGAGTTAACACACGCTGAATAGGGATTTATATTCTAACTTAAGAGTCATTAAAAACGGGCACTATGTATTTTATCTTGGATTTGGACTTTTAAGAAAAATCTTCTTAAAAAGCCTCTGTGAAGGTCTCTGAGTAGCTGTGAATTTCCTTCCTATTCATAACACCTTTTAAACATGAAGAATACCCAATGTCCATTGTAATCAGTGACTGATAGTCATCAGGGTGGGAATTATGACTCTGAGACTTCTCAGACATCTTTTTAACCCAGGTAGGTAAAAAGTGAGACTATTTTATGTTGGCAAATTCAATCTATTCCATGCAGACAGGCTGATTATGGTTGATGACAGCCCTTAGTTGGTACTTACCATCAATAATATTGTGCGTACGTAGAGAGACAGTGGGGGTGTGATGTGTGTCAGTATCTTTATGATTGACTTCTCTCCAAGATACAAGTATCCGGAGATGCATTTGGCAGATAATAGGTTCAGTTTCATGAGCTTTATTGTTAGCTTGGTGATGTGCTCATACCTAAAAATCTCAGCATAGGCATAGCTGTAGCAAGCAGAATTGCCCGAGGTTATAGATTCCTGAATGTAATTATTCAAGCACAGTTGTGTTGACAGGTGGCTTCAGAAATATCGTGACTCTAATCATGGCCTTGCCGAGATTGGTGGGGATTGCTCTTTGAATAAATAAAATATAAAATGCGTACTGATACCATGTAAAAGAGCTTCTCACAGATAGTCCTATTATCAGAAAAAAAAGCATGTTGTCTTAAAGGTCAGATGTACTACTTTAAAAATATCTGAGACGGAAGGCGAATAATTTAGCTAGCATTTATGCAGAGTGTTCTTTTGATGTCACTCTCAGTTACTAAGGAGCGCCACAACAATTGAAATAGCAATTTCTGACTTTCCAGGACCTTAATGAAATTACTAAGACAATACACATGTAAACTAAGAACCTGTGCTCAAATAGAAGCCTTATGTAAACAAAGAATGTTCGTTTACAAGGCTGGACGTTGACATGAAGATATTCTTTATAATAGAGTTCATCAGAGGGAGCCAAACGGTAGGAAATGCAGTAATCCAGTAACTCAGAACTAGGGTATGTAGCCTACATCTTCTTCATCCTGAACATGACAGGGTGTCTGGGCTGGACAGATAATGAGACATACCTGCCGAGGCTGGAGAAGGAAGCTCAAAATATGGTATACGTATTAAGACATTCATTGTGAGTTGTGTAAATAAAATTCCCAGTGCTTTTCTAGCACGGCTGCCAGGTTTAGCAAATAAAAATCCAGTGCTCCCAGGTGAAGCTTAGTTTCAGACCATCAAGGAGGTGTTTCTCATTTTTAATGGACTTTATAATTTCAGAGCAGATCCAGGCTTATGAGAGAGTTGAGTTGGAAGCACATAGATTTCTCAAATTCACCCTGACAAATTCAAATGCACACACAACCTAACTTCCATAGCTTCTTCTAACTATATCCTCTACCAGAGGGTGTATTTGTTACAGCTGATGAATGTATACCAACACTGCATTCCAGTCGTCTCTCCCTGAACTCTCTGTCTCTGTCCCTCATTCAGTGGCTTCATGTAGGGCAGTAGACATAGAGGCCACAGACATTTAATTATAGTTATATAAAATCAGGCGAACTTTTATATCTCTCTCTAATCCTCCAGTTAAAGCAACTAATTCCGTGACAGTCAGTGTATCCCTAGAAAGTGCAAGAGACTCTAAAATAAACAGTGATAGGGCAAGACGCTGTGTGTGATGTGTGTATGTGTGTATATATGCTTGCAGATGTTCGAAGAGGCCAGAAGTTAATATCAGGCCTCTCTCTCTCTCTCTCTCTCTCTCTCTCTCTCTCTCTCTCAAGGTCGAAGTCTCTCTGGACACAGACACACTGATTTGGCCAGAACATTAGACAACTGAGAGCCAGGGACCCTCTGGTCTCTGCTCGACAGCATTGAGATCCCAGACAGGTACAGGCAGGGCTTTGTCTTGCACACTCATCTTCTGATCTCTGGTCTATGCTCCATAACAATGATACTGCAGACAGATAGATATAGACAGGTTTTTGACTTGCATACTTGTGTTCTGATGCTCCATCTCCTGCTTTGTCATCATCAGGTTTATTGATTCTAGACACAATTCCCACTCTCTTGTTTCAGAACAATCAAGCTTTATTTCATCCAAACTATGAGGCTTCTAAAATGTAGAGAAAAGTCTTGATTATTTGCTGATGACTGGAGCATCACTGCAGATCATTTAAATTATTCAATAAAGATCTACAAACAAATCCAATATAGAACGACTGAAAAAACATTTCTCATAAACCTTAGTTCAGTCCTGTGCAGCCGCCAAGGGCAGAACCCTACTGTGTGCAACCCAAGGGCCTGTTTTCAGATTGGTAAGAGCAAGTGTGACGATCTTGCTCAAAAGCAGTGAGGGAGGAAATGCAATACATGTAAATTCTAATTAAATTTGATAATTTGCAATTCATGTAATATGTGATAGTTTTGTTTAAGATGAGCAATTATATTTGGAAGCCTTTCAGTGGTGATAGGGATAAATGTTGAATTGAAATTTCAATACTACTGATAGTAACAAAAACAGTCACTTCATGATATATTAATATGTATGCTTAAGAAAGACATATCTGCACATGGGATACGGAAGAAGCCCCTGAATTATCTATCTCTCAAAACACGTTAATATTTTGTAAATTTCTAATCTTTACTATTAAAAATTGTGAATAATTTGTCCTTCCATGAAAACACACACACTTTATTTTATTGTTCTGAGCATGTTGTAGAAAGGTAGTGATATATAAAAAAACATTTAAAGTGACCACACTGGCATTAGAGATAAAAATTGGACTGGCTGCTATTTGCTTTAGCATATTCTTTAAAAAATAATTTATATTATTTAAAAATAATCTCAGTACTATGTGCTAACTTTTTAAAGATTACATGTAGGGAAATATTTCCAGTTACATTTCATCCTTGCTATGGAATTTTAACCTGTGAATGCAATTGCAAATAAATCTTCCTAAAAGAGAACGGCTGAAAAAATTGAAACTCTGTGAGCACTGAATGTTGTTCTTACAGGCACTTACCCTGGATTATATAAATCAAAGGCAATGACGGTTGTTAAGTCTCCATTTTCTCCAGGTCCATTTCATTTTATGCCTCAGTCCTTGGGTTTCTTGGGTGACACACACACACTTCCTGTCTTTCTGTCACATCCTTGTCATTTTTATCAGCTTTATTCTTTAATTTGAACTTGAATCACAGTACAGCCAGCCATCCTTGTCATCTGCTTTTTCCATCTTTCTCCTTTTAGTTTTGCTTTGAGTTTTTTAGCTCTGCCCTTCTATATTCTTTCTGAACTTTTTCATACACAAATAGCTTTTTATCTCAAGTACTGAGAACTCTTCTAACCTAAGGTTTTCTGGCTTCAGAATGTGATCCAGAAAGAATTTGAGCTGAATGGACTCACTGAATTCAAGACCGTGGTTAAATGGATTAATTTATACTTTGATTTATGGAAATCAAACATGAGTAACACACAAATATTTTAGAAATAATTTGGGTTCTTTTAACTAGAATTAGAATAATCTTTATGAGGAAGAAATGTAGTCTTTATTATTAACGCAGTTATTGCTGGTCTAGTCTGTGGGAATGCCACACTCATGGCTCTTCGTGAGGCACATATTTTTTCGTTGGAAAGAGGTTGTGGGAAATGATTCCACCAGTATGTGTGTCTGGTTAATTTTAGTCCAACTTTAGTCTGTACAGATATTTAATTCTGGCTAGTTTGCATTTGAGTGCCTAGAGAGCATATCTATTCTAAAACTTCCTACCTGTTTTTTCCGGATAAGCAAATATGATAAAATAAAATAAATACTTTGATAGTTCAGGATACTTCCTATATTATGACATACATATACTATATTTATGAAAATAATTGTTCATTGAAAGTAAAAATATATAGCAGTCCTATTCCTGAGAATTTTCTTTATTAGCAACTAAATATCCATTCTTAACTTCCTTGTTTATTACAGTTGCTTAAATTTATGGTATCAAAATCTCCCAGAGAGATCACTAAACAGATTTTTTAACACACACCTTTGTTCTGATTGAGAGGATCCTGAGTGAGGAGTAGTCGCCAGTTTTTAGTCAGCTGCCCATTGTTATGACAAAATATCTGAGAGAAATGAACTCAATGAAGAAGAACTGGCCTTGGCTCACAGTTTCAGAGATCGCAGGCTGTGCTCTTAGCTCCATTACACTAGGTTATGGTGAGCCAGGGCATCATGACTGCAGTGTGTGGCAGTCACATTGCTTTCTGTATGGCCAAGAAGCACAAGTCAGAGATGAAACATCTTTAACCTGCATGCTCTCAGTGTCCTGCTTCTTCTTCTTGACTTCTAGAGTTTCTACCCTCTAGTCCAGTGAGCCATTCTATGGATTACTTTATTCACTAAGCTGGAACTTTTATGGTCTAGTCACCTTCTAGAAACTGAACCTCTGAACACTGCTGCACAAGTCTTCCGTACAGGAGTCTTTGTGGGGGACATTTGAGAGCTGCACTATACATAACTAGGCATGTGGGTATAGTGTTAAGATCAAGTTTCTTATAGGATTCCAGCTATTGAGGTACTATTGTCCTGAGACCACTGACTGATAGAATGTGACGTGTTAAAAAGCATTTTTACTGTTTTCCGTCACCAAATCTGTCTCAGTGGAGGTATGTAATTCATTTTAAGAGTCTGCCCTCTAGAGTCAGACTGGGTCCGTTGAAATTCTCGTTTTAGCAATGTTAAAAGTCATTGTTTAAGAGACAGAGAATCAGGGAGTTTGCTGTGAGACTGTGTCTCCTAGTAATGCCAGAAGCTACACTCATAAAGTTCCACCAACATGATGACCTCAACATGAGCTGAACAAGGATGATATCCATAGGCATTGCAAAGTGGACAGAGAAAGCCCATGAAGATTCAGTTCTCCACAAAGAACAAAGGAAACCAAGGACGACTAGGAGCAGGAAAAAGAGTTTTCCCCAAGGAATAGCACAGCAAGTGGCTAGCTAATACCAATAGTCAGCCCTGAAAACATACATACTGACTGAACATGTTATATTTAGGAATATATATGTATGTATTATATGACAAGAATACACATGTACGTATCATACATGTGCATATAAGAGCAATTAATGAAAAAAGGCCACAGCTTTGAAAAAAACAAGGAAGGGTATATGGGAGAGGTTGAAAGGGAGGAAGAAATAATGTAAGTACATTATAATCTCAAAAATAAAAGGGAAAGTCATTGCTATGGTCAAACAATACATGCCTGTGGCACAGAGGCTTTTTTAGTGAAAGCTAAATCCTCTGCACCTCTCATTCTCCTTGGAAACATTTGAGCTCAGTTCGTCTTCTATAGTCTTCACTTCTCCATTGCTAGCCAACATGCTCATAGAGTTATTTCTTGATTTATCACCAATATTTGATTATTTTGTGAGAACCACTCAATTAATAAACTAAGCATCCCCACCTCTATCCTAGTATGATTATTTCATCTTTTTAAAGTTCATTAATTATACTTTGGGGATCTAAGTATATTTACCATTTTATTTCTTATCCAATTAAATGTAGTCATCATCTTGATTCCTTTGTAATAGAAAGATGCCTATATTATTATTCTTTTAGCTCATCATACTTCCTTTCTGTATTTCCACATTATCAACATAAGTTTTTGTTTCATTTTTTTTACTAGAATTGTTTTCACCACCAGTAGTTTGATCAAAATTTGAATACAAGATAATTTTCTAGTAGTGATTGAGGAGTGACCATCACCGGAAATCCACAGTGATGGTGAGGTTCTAGAACTTGTTTTTCATGGACTTTCTTTTCCTTTTGGACTTGACCTCTTTTACATAAACTGTACCCTCAACATCAAATAACTCATCACAGCATGATCTACACTTCCTTCTTATTTCCTTCTTGTCTAAAGACTTTCCCTTGTGTTCTTTATTGCTTTCATTATTTTCCTATCTCTCTCTCTCTCTCTCTCTCTCTCTCTCTCTCTCTCTCTCTCTCTCTCTCTCCCTCTCTCTCATCTCTCTATCTATCTTCTATCTATCTTCTGGTCCTAAGTTGTTGCTCTCTATGTGTTCATCAGGTAACTGCCATCTGGAATGTTCCTTCATAGCATTTTTAAGCTGGATCCACTGTATTTTGAATGTTTTCTTATTTCTTGCCACAGTCCTTCCTCTTGACGACCTATATTCTTAATAAACTTCTCTAGAGGGAAAAGAGTGCTGGTGTGTTTGACAGTGCCTTTCTTTAGCCCTTACAGGAAATCTGAAGATATCTCTGCATTGTCAGCTGTCATCCAGCATTCTCTAAAGCATCTTTTTATTTTGACTGGGCTTTTTCTTCCGCTCTCTCTGAAAAACTAAACAGCTAATTTTTATTCTCTTTCATTTAAGAATGAGTATTTACTCTCATTTTCTTTTATTTGTTTTCTCCAAACCTATTTGGTTGATTAAAAAGAATTATATTTCATCTTGCTTCTCTTTTGAAGGTATTCTTCAGTTTCTTTTTCTCTTCCTAGTAAATTGTTGGATCTCTCTCTCTCTCTCTCTCTCTCTCTCTCTCTCTCTCTCTCTCTCTCTCTCCCTCTCCATCTCCCCCCCCCTCTCATACACACACACACACACACACACACACACACACACACACACACACACACACATTTTATTTCTGAGAATATTCCCCCAGGCTTTTCTTTTTCATATCAAGTTAGAACATCTCATTGTAAATATGAGTGTATCGTTAGACTTTTTTTTCCAGAGCTGCTTTTTTGTTTTGTCTTTTTCCTTTTTTTCTAAACCCTTGGCTCAATTTACTTATTAAAACTTATTAAAACACTCATAAAGTCTCACCACCATGACTGCCAAATATGAGCTGAACAAGGATGATGCAGGTGAACATGACCAAGTGGATGGAAAGACCAGGAGACCTCAACCTTACACAAAGTAACACAGGCAATTGAGAAAAGCTGGGAACAGGAGAGGGAAGAACACAACAATTGGTTATGCAGTGCCAAGTGATCATCCCTGTAAACATATGTACAAGTAATGTTATATGAACTGAGCTGGTTCTATTTAGGGATACATATGTGTATGCATTTGCATATAATCTTGCCATAACAATTACTGAAAAAGGAGGCCATGAATTTGAAGGAGAGTGAAATATCTGGGAGATCTTTAAGGGAGACATGTAATCATAATCTCAAAAACAAATTTTAAAAAAACTATAAAACATCTCTTGGTCTTTTATTTTCTCTTTTATATTCTTTGTGTTGTGGGTTTTGTCAAATACATGATAAGGCTTTGCTGATTATGATAAACTGAAGAATAATGTTCTAAAAGAGCTGGCGAGTGTTGAGACTGCATGTATTAGCTCTTGGTACACTGACTTTGGTACACAGTCTTATCAACATGCAGTCAGTGTTGTTGAGGGCAGTTCAGGAACCAGGGTATCAGAACCGATTGCAATGCCCTTTGTGGCTTTACTTGGTGGGGTGTTCCCCCTAGTGACATCCATCCCTGTTTCTTCACAGTGTTGTGTTTGATTTCTCCAGGGTAGAGCCTTGTTGTTGTTTACTGTTTTATTTTAATATCTCATTTGTTTCTTGGATTATTAGGTTTTCTGGTTTCCATGTGCTCTGTGTGAAGAGCTGAGGGCAGAGAACCACTTGCAGCCTGACTCTACCCCAACTTTCCTGTTTCTCGACTCGTTTGACCTCATCATTATTGACCCTGTTAATTCCTTACAAGATCATTTCTCTCTGTCCCTTATCTATCCCTTGCCCCGTATCTATACAATTTTAGAATCCTTTGAAAGCTTCCCCAGTTAAAAATAATCATTGTAAATCTTTCCTATCCCTTAGCTATCACTGCAAAGGAATCTCAGACACAAAGACAGTAAAAGCACACTTCAGTCTTCTGTCCGAAAGGTGAACTGACCCGCAGAAGAGGTCATTTTCAAAGCAGGTTGAGATGATAATGTGAAAGAAAGAACTGTGATCTTCTTAACACTAAAACTTAATAGAGTTTGTATAGAAGTTAGTGCATGACATTAACTGTCAGGCAATGAAGCTCTCTGCCAGTTATGAGAGATTTTTAAGACCAGTCTTGTCCCAGAGGCTAGTTCTAATTCTGGAAATGTCTCTAACCCACTCTGTTTACTGGGCTCTCTGTTGGTCACATGGGGGCCTTGAGCACCTGAGATGTGTGCTACCAAGCAGCTGATTAAGATCCTGAGCAGTTTTGATTCAGTTAAATGCAGACATCTAGCCCATTGAAAAGTTTCCCTTTATTACTGGTGAGTTCTTTTTTTAATCATTCATAATTATTATTTATAATGAGTACCTTTTTCTAATGAATAAGAACTTTCACTTTAAAAAATAACTACTATCATATCACTTGAGGGAGGACCAAGGCCAAGGACCAAGAACCTCCATGTATCTAGACTGAGCAAGGATTCCCTCCATAGGAAATGGACTACTAAAATCCAATTCATGCACTAGGGATAAATACTGGTTCCACTGCCAGTGGCCCTCCAAACTGCCCAAGCCATACAACTCTCATCTACATTCAGAGGGCCTAGTTTGGTCCTATGCAGGTTCCATAGCTGTCAGTCCAGACTCAGCACCCACTAGCTTGGGTCAGATATTTCTGTGGATATCCCCATCATGGTCTTGACCTCTTTGCTCTTATTATCACTCCTCCCTCTCTATGACTGGACTCAAGGAGCTCAGCCCAGTGCTTAGCAGTGGATCTCTGCATCTGCCTCCACCAGTTAGATGGTTCCACCAGATGATGGCTCTATGGTGACAATTAAGGTAGGCATCAATCTTATTAGAGGTGAAGGGAAGTTAAGACACACTCTCTACTATTGCACAGTTCTTAACTGGGGTCATCCTTGTGGATTCCTGGGAATTTCCCTATCCTTTCTAAGGGATGGATGGGGAGATGGGGTGGGTGAAGGCGAGGGAAACTGGAGGAGGGACTAGGATTAGTATGTAAAATAAAAAAACATTTTTTTAAAAAAATAAAGAACTACTAGTTTCATTTTTAGAGCATTAAAATAACTGTTTCTTGAAGATTGGCACACATTCTTGCTTGTCAGTTTTATTTAATTAGGGTCTGTAGCGGTGTGTGTCTGGCAATACCAGGTCCTTCCAAGTATAGTTGACTGAGCCAAGAGGAAATGAAGGAATCAGGGTGCAGCGCGGTTCCAGCAGGACATGGGGAGGTGAGGATTTCAGAGGAGTGTTACCTTGTAAAGAAGAGATTCACTGCCTTCCACTTCAAAAAGTCCTATAACAAAAACTTTCGTGTTATCACAGAAACACTTTCTACGTTTCATGGGAAGCTTTTATTCTTCCTGGAGGCACATTTGCCCTTTTCTTTGTCCTCATTTTTACTTAGTGAAATCTTCAATATCCTTTAAGATTCAACTTAGGTGAATGAAATATTTTATGATGTTTAGGGACTATTCCTTTACTTTTCATCCCAACCTTTTCCTACCCAGCACCAACCTCCCCAGGGTCTGGTTAAGAAATGTCTATTCTTAGTTATATTAGCTGCTCTTACCTGCATGTTCAGTTATCCTCCACAATCTTATGTTTTCTGGAAGCCAGCACCAGGTCTTCCTTCAGTCTGTTTCCTAGCATGATGCCTGAAAAGTGTGGGCGTGAGTGTGATGAACACTTTTAGTCACACTAGTTGCTGACTGGGTAGCCTTGAGGACAAACATTCAGTATCCCAGGGTACAGAGTACTGGTGATTGTGGTGCTCCTCCCTTATTTGTAGTTATCAGAGGTCAGGGAAAAGGCGCTATCTCTCTTAGCATATAGCAAATACATCCTTGATAGTGTTTAAAACCTGTGGCTAAAGGCCAAGCATTTACAACTGGTTTGTTACATCAATGCATTTACCAAACATGATCACACGTTTATCAAGATATCATTACTTCATATGCACACTTGGAAAGGCTGAGATGGTATTCTGTGTCCCGGTAAAAGGTCATGCTTTGTCACTATGGAGCTGATACGAGAAGCTGCTGACTTCTGGAGTGTTGTCTGTGCATCAGAGTAAAGATGGGGCTCTCTCCTCCAGCGCAGTTTACATGGCTGTGAAGTCAGCAAGGCAATCAGGTGCTGGTAGACAGGGCTTTTTGCAAGAGCAGGCAAGACACAAGCAGCCTATTGTCCTTTAAAATGAGACATGCAGAGAGACATGCTTTCGATTACAAAACCTCCCAGGATGTCTTATGTATTTCTAAGAGAGAAGAGGCAAAGAAAGACACAGAAACAAGGCGCTGTCACAGAGAAAACTGAAAGAGGATTAAGTACTGTGGCCTGAGGAGCTGCTGCTAGAACATGATATCCAGGGGTTGCTGCAGGGTAAGGGAAGTGACTTGGAGTTGATCAGAACTATGGAGGCAGACACATGAATGAAAGGAATATGGCTATACAGACCCAGTTGTCTCTACTTCCATTTCTTCCTAGGACCCTGTGGATGTCATCTGTGGGAAGCACAGTGCTCCTATTTATGCTTGGAAGGATGATGTGGATGCCACTCTGCTTCACATCTCTCCCCATTTAGTGTTTTAGGATCACAAAGCCATGCTCAGTGTCTTATGTGGGGTGCTGGAGATTTGAACTCAGATCATCATGCTTGCAGAGTGAATGCTCTCATCTACCAAGCCATCTCCCCAGAACCATGAGCTAAGTTTTAAGACAATATTATATAGCATAGGTATAGTTCAACACATATTTTAAGCAAAGGATATGTATTATTTTTCTCGGATTAACATAAAAATATCACAGACCAAGTGACTTTCCCGACAAGATTGACCCCGAGACAGAATCAAAGGTTAAGAGGGCTGATGGGGGTGGGTTCTCAGAAACCCTCTGCCCTGACTCTCATCTGACTGACTCCCTACCTTGTTTTTACATGGTCTTCCCAAGTAAATGTCTGTGTCTGGATTGCCTTTTCTTTCAAAGTTGCCAGTTCTCAGTTCATGCAGTCCACACACATGACGTCATGTAACCTAATCACACTGTTAAAGACCTGTCTTTAGTAAAGTTGCAGTCTAAGACATGGAGAACCTGAGCTTTTCTATCAGAATTTTGGAGGGACACAGTTTAGTGTATTCCAAGATAGATTCTAAATATTTTAAGCCTTTAGGCTATACCTCTCTTTTATTTAGTGTGAACGCTGCATAGGTAGTACCAATAAACAATGATGCTTGTGTTCCAGCACAATTTTGTTTATAGACATCAGATTGGAATTTTATACCATTTTATTATACCATAAAACAGATTCTGTTTTTTTTAGTCTAAGCATTAAAAACATTTCTTATCTCATAATGCTGCTTAGAAGCCATCTCCTGGTTGTACTTTATCAGCCCCCTGAAGGGAAAATGTTTCTGGAGCTTTGCCTAGTAGAATGCTGGACATGGCAGCCAGACTCACATTGATGTCTCAATTTAAGTGGATTTATGTGGCGAACTTGTGTCCTGACAAGTACTTCCAGGGTGAACTCAGCCTGCTATGGAGACACTTTGTTCTTTTCAGGGATACACTTGTTCAAATCGAATAAAGCCATCCATCACTGTGAGAGTATTGACAATGATGCCATGCTTGCCTGGTGGCTTGGACAGAAATCACACACACACACACACACACACACACACACACACACACACACACACACACACACACACTGATCTAATTACCACAAAGCACGAAGCTGCCTGTATGGGAGTCTTTTCTGCAAGAGGAGTCTTATGTATTGTTTATAGTTACAGAATATTATATATATTTCAAATTAATGCTTTCTATTGCTCTCTTATAGGATATTTTATTAATGGGCCCATGCTGGAGAAGGTAGCCCAGGTCATCACTAGACCTTAGTGTGATACCTAGGAAAGTTGTGTCTTCTTTTTCTTTCATACTCTGGCCTCTGACCTAAGGCCTCTTCTTAATGTCTAACTGAAGAATAATCCACCTAAGCAAGAATCTAAAACGTTGACTACGTTCCTCATTAAACTATCCAACTTCCTGAGTGTCCTTTCCAGCTCTTGTCATGGTTCTGGGATGGTAACAAAAGGTGAGCTGGGAAAATGGTCTTCAAGGGGGCCTGAGCAAGTGTGGCGGGCCTGGGACCTTGCAGAGAACTGGTTTCTACTCACTGGCAAGATTGAGGGTAGCAAGTGTTTGTTATTGTTACCCCAGAAAGCCCTCACCTATGCACTCCCCAACTTTCCTCTGGAGAACTTTGGAATTAGTTTTGAAACTAACTCTAGCAGATTTGAATCTGCTGTCTCCTTTGGAATGCCAATGACTTCCATGCTCGTGAAGCTGGAGAATTAAAGCCAAGTGTTTGGTGTAGGCAGCTGAAGGCTGTTAAGATGCTCATTGAAGCCCTGACAACACAATTCCAGTAATCCATCCATCTGTTTCTGCATTGGAGAAATCAGTCCCTTTTCTTCCCCAGTCTCACAGCACAGTTCTGCACATGCATAACCTTCTGGAGTAGACAGAGTAGGCTTAGGGCACAACTTCACACCGTTTCTCTGGTCCAGGATAGCTTCTAGTTAATTCCTATAACAGCCAGTAGAACTGTATGAGATGACAGATTCAGATATTTTCAGTGGTCTGGTCCCCTGCTTGGTCCTCAAGTTTCTGGATTGGGACTGGAGAGGCAAGTAACATAGCTTCTGGGCAGGACACTACTTAGTGCATCTGCATAAAGTTGGTTGTGGACATCCATGACCTCTGTCACTTACAATCTTTTTACCCTCTCTTTTATGATTATCCATGAGTCTTGGAGGAAGATGGTATAAAACAGCCCATTTAGAGTTGAAAATTCGTAGTCTCTTAATAATTACATGTTGACTAGTTGTAGGTCTTTCTGTTAATTTCTGTCTACTGTAAAAAGAAGCTTTAATGAGATTAGAGATATGCTTTAATATATGGGTATAAATATAAGAACTTAGGGGACAGTTTATTACTATGTGTACTTAGCAGATTAATAGTATTAGGTTCTCTCCTGGAGCCTATGACTTAGTCATACATATATTTTTGACTCAGTTTTTGGTAAAAGACATGAATTCTGTTTTGTGAAGAATGTTTTAAATCTAATTATAACATGGTTTATTACTTTTTAACATTCATGTGTGTATATCTTGTAAGGTCACACATTATTGTAGCTTAAAGGAAATAGTATATCTGGGTATACTGTTGATCCTTTCTCTTAATCCAGTAGCATGCATAGTGCATTTCAGCACTATGAAAGTTAGCCAGTAGGAATGAATCTTCTAGGTTAGTATTAGCTTAAATTTTCCATGTTCTGTGACAGAAGAATATGACGTCTTCAGTAATAAGATCTTACAGCCAAGTTTTGGAAGATAACTAAGAACAATGGGAATAGCCTGTAATGTTTGTGTGTGGAGGTCTATGGCGCCTCACTGACCAACAGCTAAAGTGGAGCTAACCCATACCTGGCACTGGACTATTTCTTTGATAGCCTATGGTGCCTGGGGAGCATTGTGAAATCTTGTTCTATTTTAAAAGATAGTTATTATTTATTTTTAATTTACTTTTTTTGAGAATTTTATATATGAGTGTTATACTTACATCGTTCCATCTCTACTTTTTAAAAATCCTCTCTGTATCCCCTCACTCCCCCTAAATTTGGGTACATAACCTGAAGTAACTGCAGAAGTCAGGACAGTGAAATGGGACCTCTGGTGAAATAGGGAGAGGGATCTCAAGAGAGGGACAGTAGATCACAGGTGCAAGAAAGGGGAAATGGAAAAAATTAAGGGGTATTTTATCTGGGGAATTTTGGGAGGGGGAGTAATATAGAAGGAGTGAGAGGAAGAGGTAAATAACATTGGAGTGTTTGAATGGGACACACACACACCACATATGGCATGGGTGGTAGGGAGAAATAGAGATAAATAAATAGATGACAGACAGATGATAGATGGTAGGTAGATAGATTATAGATAGATAGATGGCAAATAGATGATAAATGATAGATAGATGATAAGTGATAGATAGATGATAGATATAGATAGATGATAGATAGATAGATAGATAGATAGATAGATAGATGAGAGAGTTATGCCACATGGATTGATAATGCTGTCCCCAGGAGACATAAGCTATCCAGTAAAAACCCCGGTATAGTACATGTGAAACTCCTTTCGAATTGCTGGTCAACCAGAGATTTCCTCAATATTTGTTACTGTATTGCCCTTGGCTGCCTCCCCACACTTGAAAGTAAGACCCTGCTGTTGAGGGCTAGAAACACTTAGACACAGAACCAAAATCCTCCTTCCCTGAGGTCTGGTTCTCATGGTATTGAAAGGTGCTATGAAAGATGCCAAAGGAGAAGAGCAACCAATTGTGCTAACCAGCTCTGGTGCCTGCAAACCACAACAACAACATAGAAAGATATTCCTAATGTTTCAACAGTGGCACTTTTATCTTATAGGTAACTGAAAGCTGCCTAGTCGGAGTTAAGGCATGGTCAGTAGGGATTTATGCTTAGTACTGTAAGCCTAGCTAACTACCCATAGGTGGAGGCACCATTGACCCTAGAGGAGAATCTACTCCTGTCATTTCCTAAATCGGTGTTGCTCTATTTTAAGGCATTTTATCAATCATCGTGACTTTTCCTCATCCTATCATTTTGGACAGAAACCCACAAACTTAGTTCATACTTCACCACTACTTCCTGTGTCACCAAAGAACTCTTCCAAAGTAGACACTCATGGCTCACGAGTGGATACTGACGCTGGTCATTTTGTTTATACCACAGCCATCTGGATATTCTCTGTGTTCTGATCTTGAAGTTTTTGGTGCATTTTCTTAGTGTGGTAGAAACAGTTTAATATCCCCATGTGTTTGGTGCAGATACCCTACCTAGGCGCCCATTAAAGTTTGTAGAATCAAGTCTACTTGACAGACTCAAGTCATCTCTTTGCGAGTCTGCTGTTTCACACCAGCATCTCAGTAACCGAGCACAGTTAGAGAACTGTCACACTGTGCAGCAACGCTCTCAAAAGGCTCTTCCCTCCTTTGAGAAATGATCTGGCTGCTATAAAGGGTTCTCATCAGAAAACCAGAGCTTTGGTGTTTAATTCTTGCTTTTCCCTCTTTTTTCTTGTGCTGTTTATTTTTCTAGACTCCAAAGTTATTAATCAGAACCATCTTTAGTGATGCCTTATTTTTTCTACAAAAGGAATACTTTACAATTGCCTCTGTGGTTAAGCCAAGACTCAGCAAATTTTAAAAACTGATTCCGGAACCAAGAAGGGGAAACACTATGAGAGCTATCTTTGGACACTTGAGTGATTTATATGTAGTCTTTTTGAATTATTAAGATCACACATTCACAGATAAGATAAAACATGCTAAACAATGTCAGAGATTTAAGACTGGCAAGGAGAAAGACAGGCACATAAACTCATATGGAAGTAAATCAAAATAGTTCATGTCTACTGGCCTCTTTGAAGTGGAAGAAAGGTCCAGGAGAATTCTTAGATAGGTGTTAGAGAAAGACTTATTCAGAGGGCTTTGGAATTGGGCCTCACCAGAAACACAGTCAAGAGTCATTAGGTCATACCTATGGCCTTCAGGAGAAACAATAGGTTGATTTTGGCAATGTTCTATTGCACAATGGAGAGGAATGGGAGCTTAGATTGTTGCACACATCTAAAGTAGAAATATGAAAAAGGAAGCAAGATGAAAAAGTGGTTTTAATAAATTTGTGTGGGTTTTTGAGGATGTGGTTCAGGAGTCTCATTGTACACACTAAACAAAATGTTTGAGTGGCTAGAAAAGGGTCAATTTGTGTGTGTGTGTGTGTGTGTCTGTGTGTGTGTGTGTGTGTAGCAGGAAACAAAGCAGATTGAGTCAGCCATCTCTGACTCTTTATCACCATTATTTATTTGATTACTGGATACTTGGATGCATCAAGGCTTGGCACTGGAGATTTTTATTCCTTATCAACCTTCCCTGCTAGATTACACTGTTCACAGCAAGGCATTGGGGCCTCTCTACATGCCTCGTTTCCTAGATTTTACTATGGTCTCAGGAATATAAATGCACATGTCTAATTACCTCCTTGGCATCTCTCCGTGTGGAAATGAACTTGATAAGAGAGAGTGCTTTTTTAAAAATTACATTCTTTGTATATACATTTATATTCTTAAATATTACCCGCTTGTTCTGTATAATGTTGCATATGTGTGATAACAATTAATGAAAAAGGGATCGTGAATTTGAATGATAACAAGGAAGGACTTAAGGGAGGGTTTTGAAATTTGAAAGAGGAATGGGAAAGAAGAAATGTAATTATATTCATCTCAAAACCCCAAAATTACATTTTTAATTGGGTTTCAAGATAGATTTCCATGTAACTCCTTCATATATCCTTTGATTTGATTAACTCTTTTCTTCCTGTCTCCTCTCCCCATGCTCTCCCCTCTCCTGACTTAAGTCATTTAATGTCCACCATTCCTCCTCTCTACTTTCATATTACTTATTTTCTACTAACTTTACCTTTAAAATGCCCACTCCACCCAAAACCTTTCTAATGTCCTGGCTTCTAAAGGTACTCTTAGTTGAACATGTGAAACTAGATTTTCAAAGCTATGATGCTAATCCATAAACAAAATGAATTTGTTTTTCTGGGATTTTGTTACCTCTCTTAGCCCACTTTCCCTAGTCCTATTCATTAACCTGCAAATTTATAATTTAATTTTTCTTTATAGTGAAATAAAATTCTATTAGCCATTTGTAGTGTGTCTTCATTAGCTATTTATCAGTTCATGAACATATACTGTGATTCTATTTCCTGTTATGAATAGAGTAGCAAAGTATGTGATTGAGAAAGTATCTTGACACTGGGATATAGAGTCCTTTGCATATATGTCCAGGAATGGAATAGGGTTTTATGATAATCTCATTTATAGCTTTCTGAAGAACCCCTATGCTTATTTCCATAGTGACTCCATCAGCTTGCACTCTTACCAGCAATGAATAAGACTTCTCCTTTTCCCACATCCTAATTAATATTTGTTATTATTTGATTTCTTGATAATAGTCAATCTGACTAGTGTGAGACAGAATCTCAAGGTAGTCTTAACTGTCACTTCCCAGATTATTAGTGATGTTGAGCTCTCTAAAAGTGTTAATTAGCTATTAGTATTTCTAATTTTGAGAACTCTCTTTAGGTCTATAGCCCATTTACTGATTATTATTTATGTTTTGTTTTTTTGAGTTTGTTATATAATCTAGACCTTAATCCTCAATCTGATCTTTTCTCTTATTCTCTAGTTTACTTCTAAGAAGAGAACTTTTGCTTTCTGTGTTCCATATGTTGCTTCAAATGACTGTAAAGAAAAAAAAAAGTTGTGCGTGTGCATGTGTTAACTCTAAATGTATATATGTATTTGTTTTACCTGTGTGTATTTGTGTATCTGTGTGTCTATAAATTCCTCAGGTTTAGCTTTTGTAGCAAATGCCAAACCACTAATTAATCATTCATAATTCTTAAGTGCAGTTTGTGTTTGAAGAGTTCAAGGTGCTATCCCATCTTAATCTCACTTTCCGGGTTCATTCCTTTTTCTCTGAATTGTGTGAGGATCCTGATGTGTGACATATATACATTGCATACTTATTTCCTCTTAATTGAAACATTCACTCGTTGAAAGAGAAGGAAGGTCCTAGGATTTAGGAAACTCACTAAACTTACCAGGCTCAGAACGTTCACGAAACTTAAAAGATTCACAAAACTCTTCTCTCACATCCTAGGATCATTAAATAGTCTTTGAGCGAAAGAACCTTGTGAGTGGAGCTGCTCAAAGAGAGATCCAGGTAAGTATCTTTCTTGAGCTATGACCAGTGTTAGGATAGGTAATTTTATGACGCCACTGACTTCTATTACTCATATTTTTGATTAAACAATATGTTTATTAATTAGCTGAAGATTTCATACAATGTGTTTTGAACATATATACGTACCCTCTTAACTCCTTTCACAACTACTCTCGCATACTTTCATGCTTAATTTTGAGTTTTCTAGTTTTTTCCTTTACCCATAAAGTTTAGTTTGTATTACCCAGTCAGTCTTGGGAATGAAGTCTACCCTGGGTTGTCAATTATCTATCAAGCTCCCCTCTTGGAGTCTGTAGTCTTATCAATGAAAAAAAATAACAGTTTAAAATAGATACCCTGCAGTATCTATTACATGGATGAGTTATAGAGCATGGGGAAATGAAGCTTCATCTCTCCCAGCTTGTTTTCATAGCCCTAGAAGTTGGTACTCATGCTACCAGTGGAGGAAAATCATTATCTGTCTTCTCTAAATAATATGGTTTCTGTGTGATTATTTCAGGGCTGAGCAGCCAGGAATGCAACAAGTATTCCTCTTCACAACATATTTCAAGAGACAGAGGTGCTGAATGTCTATGAAGAAACTGTTTTCCAGACACAACAGGGCAATGCATGTATGAGCTAATAGCTTATTACAACACACATAAGCTTAAACTGGATAACATCCCAACATGGACAAGAGATGGCATGAAGTCACACTCCTACCTGAGGAGCTATTGGCAATTGATGAGTGCTTGAAGAGGGGGTTATTTTTCTTTAAAAGTATAGCACCTGGTATGTCTAACTTGCTCCAATATATGATTATGTTCCTACAAGTCTATAGGTTGCATCAGTAAAACTCAATTTGTTAACAAACGATGAAGACACAAAATTATGTAGGTATGGAATCTGGGAAGAGATGGAGAAGGGGCATAAAAATGTTCAGAACATAATGCCTGATTTTTTTATTTAAAAAGTAGGAAAGAAAGAAAGGGGACAAAAGGAATTATCTTTGAGTCATGATATGAAAGCAAAACAAAAAAGAAGACTCCTAGCTAAACTATTTAAGTAGAAATCATTGAGATCAAAATGAACCAAGTGAACCCAGAATCATATCTATCTCCAGATTCTGCTCATCGGAAAATATGCCTTAGAAAAATATAAATCCCTTGGGGGAAACATGAGGCTGTGTAATTGATTTATTTTGGTCATTTGAAAGGCTAAATTAGATCCTTATAAATAGAGACATATGAAATAAATGTGAAGTTAGTCAAACTTATAAATTTACAGTAAACTGATATTCTCTAAAAATGTCATAAATACACAGAAATATTAATTTGTTATATCATAGCTGAAAGTTGTCAGCTGAAAGTTTTGAAGGTATCAGAAGTGTAAACATTCCTATTGTTTGGAGTATTTGAAATATCTTCTGATATGATAATTTCAGGTGTGAGATTCATTCAAGCAAAAAAGAAGTATGAAAATGTTAAAAACATGCTATTTATGAGTGCCAGGAAAGTTTCATGTGTGGTTCATCACTTAAATGGCAGTAAAATATGAAGGCCAAGTGTAATTATTTCTACTTCGCAGCAATTTTCTATAAAAATTGGTAAGATAAATCACTGCTTACAGTTTACATTGACTCTTTCAGGGAAGAAAAAGACAAGTATCTTTACTGCTATTGATATTTTTACTTCTTGGGATGAAATATTTCCCACACTACCAACTGTGCTCAGAAATAAATTCTGAGAAAATCTCATTAGTACATTTAAAGATCAATCCATTTTTCAAATTTATACAGGATCTGTACAGTTAACAATAGATCTCAAACATAGTACGTGAGCCCAAACAACTAAATCTTCATATATTTTCATTTAAAATCTAAGAGGTAGTCATCTCATTTTATCCTGTTCTGCTCATCCAGGATGTTCAGATTAAACCCAGCTTCATGAACTAAGGTTGGTGTTTATCACTTAAAATGCATTAGCATTTGCAATATGTATTCTTGTTGCAAAGAATTCAGACAATATCTATGAATCTTAATCTCTATTGGCACAATCAATCTCATTCCTCCTTGCAGAAATAACCATGTGTAATTTATTTAGCAACTTCTGACAGTGCATGTATTATTTCCATTCTTAAGGGCTGGGCTGAAATGAAAATATCTCTGGAGCGGTTCAGATCTCAGAACCAACGTAGACTTCTCACATTGGTAGCTGCAGAGAGAACTTTCTAATCGGCTGTTCTATGTGAGTCCTTCTGTCTTTATGACTGCAAGAGTCCAGTGCTTAACCATCTTTAAATATTCACACCTCTCAGCATTTCTGTAACTCTGACATCAGCTGCATAAGTTCTGTTTAAATTTTTAAGAATTATTTCTATGAGAATTACATTCAATGCATCGATCTTACTCACCTTTAACTTCTCCTACTAACTGCTCCTAGATTAGTCCTCACCTCCTTACTCCTCCAACTTATTTCTCCCTTTAAAAAAATTGTTAGCTCTGTGACTCTACTCCAATTTGTGCTGTCTGTCTGCTTCTGGGAATGAGACTATCCACTTGAATACAACACAAGTCAGAGACAAACCCTTGAAGAAAATGGATGTTCTCACCCAGAATCTATTAACTGTCCAAAGCTTCACAATTATGGGTCAGAGCTCATGAAACCCTCCTGACTTCCTACTAGAATGCTTGCTGGCTTGATCTTGTGCTGGCAACCACAGATTCCCTGAGTTCGTGAGTGCAGGTTCTGACATGTTGGTAAGACACTTGTTTTGCACTGGTCCTGTCCAACCTCTGGTTGTTGCAATCTTTTGTCCTCTGTTCCATGATAGTCCCTGAACCTTGGCTAAGGGGTATGTGACAGTGTTCAGTTTGTGATTTAGCATTCCTCAGTGACTTATTATAACTTTGACAAATTGTGAGGTTCTGCATTTATTGCTATGTATTCCATGTAGAAACTTTGAAATATGTCCTTAGAGCAAAGTAATAAAAAAGTTCACCTCTAAGACCTGTGAGCTCCCTGGCAATCTTGATCAGATTTGCAGTGACCTGAACATGTAGGAATGAAGATTCCAAACTGATATGTGTTGAAAGGAAGGGCCAGGGATGAGAAAAGAGATATGACAGAATGCTGAGGTCAGGAGGTCTGCATAAGCTGATGGCTCATGAGAACAAATTTGTTAAGCATCATGACATATTTTATACTGTTTTCAGTGGGAAAACGGGAAGAAGTCGGCAGAAACCCATCACACAATGGGACAAAGTCAGCAAAATGCTTATCAAACATGGTTGTGCAGAGGGAACACAGGATAACTCAAGTGTGTCAGACTGAGCACACAATGGCTTTCCACAGCCTTTCAGGGAAAGTCTCCACAGTGAAAACTCAGGTTCTCTGGAACTAAAAGGTCGATTCCATTAAGGCCCTGTCCCAGCCCCACATTGGACCTTGTCAAGCCTGTCCATGGGCAAGGACCCAGAACTATTATTTCCTTAGTTCTTTCATCAGGGCCTCTAAGAAAGGCTTATATTGGTCTGCCCTCCAACATTGCAATACCTAAATACAGTCATAGGCAGCTAGTTAACGCCACACAATTTTGCTGCTGCTACCCCCATGCATATCTTATCACTGAAATTCAGAGGATTCTCAGGTGGATACGATTGTTGATGCTGCTATCCCAATCCCTGCAATACTTGTGTAGCTCCTTCTAGTATGATTAGAGCTATCCCCTGGGGAAGAAGCATCCTGGTCAGCAGTGATTTGAATTTTCTGTATCTTGTGAACAATGTGTGTGATTTCTTTTACTATAGTACTTACAGTCTGGCATTGGTGGGAAACCAAGAGAAATGACAATATTCCCTGTTCGTTTTGGAGTTTCTAGGAAATCTCTGATCAAGACCTTGAGGGAAGGGATCCCATAGCTGACATTATGCTTTTTGTTTGTCAACCTATGGTTTCTGTGATGAATAGAATCCCCTGTGCAGGGTGTACATGTATATATGTACGTATGTATATATCTCCTTAAATGCATATATATCTTCTTTCAGGCTGGCCTTGTATTTTTTAGTAGAGATTAAAGTTTTAATGCAGTTCAAGTTTTTCCATTTTTTCCTTTTCTCTGCTTGGGGTTTTGTTTATGAAAGCTTCACATATATCCCCAAGGTTATTAACAATTCTCCTATTTCCATCATACCATTGTTTTTCTTATGAGTCCTTCAATACACAGAGAATTGAGGTGTTATAAAGGGAATCTTGGAGTATAAACTGAGAAAAAACCTTAGCCAATTCCTTAGACTGACCTTCTGTTTCTCAGTATCCTTACCTACACTTGCCCAGAAGTATTTCTGCATTTATTACTTTGTCTATTACCTTGTTATCGTTTAACTATGGTTTAATTTTCTACAATTCTGTATTACACGAGGCATTTATTTCCTCATTTTGCAAAATGTCATGGCCGTTCCCATCACGTTTCTTTCACATCACTTTTAGAATCAGCTTGAAAAGATGTATAGCAGTCTCTAGAGTTAGGGCATTTACCGAAACATCACTGAATATACACATTCACTCATATTGGCAACCAGTGACCATGTGGTCGTCGTAGAGTGGATTTTCTTTTCCACTCATCTAGTTTGTCATTTGGGAACATTTCAGAATATTTATCTGCCTTTTAAATATATCTCCAGAGATTTATTTGTAAGTGTTTTATAGTTTACAAACAATATCCTCTGGCGAATGGAACTTTTGTTTTGTTGTCCACCCCATATACAGGAAATGGACACTGTTTTCTTGGTTGACTGTATATGAGCCAGTATTATGGTCTATCTCCAAGCTGTGGATTTCAGACTGTGGTGGGTTTTTCTGATACCTTTCTTTGTTCTTCTCTTCAGTTAGAGGTAGTTGTAGTTTCTACTGTTATGAGATTGTGATTTTTTTTTTAGAGTAAATAGTTGTTGTGGTATCTCTTCTTACAGCTATAGCCTGGACTCATTTTCTGCACTTTATCATTTGGCTTCATTCTAACAATTTTAAAAAGATTTCAAAAAGTTTATTGTTTTCAGGAATTAGTGGATGAAATGTTTGTTCTAATGCAAACATGAGAAACTCCAAGCAGATACCCAGCACTCACAGAGATGTATACTAGTGTGAGTCTGTAATCCTAACACTGAAGAGGTGGAGAAAATGGGACCCTCAAGGGATTGTTTGACAATGTATGAGCAAAGCGATGAGTTTCAGATTCACTGAGAGATTCTGTCACAAAAAAATAAGATGGGGGTCATAGTGCAAGACACTGAACATCTATCTACAGGCCTCTACATGTGCTAGCATGGGGAACTGCACCCATGCTCCCACATGAGCTTATACACACAAACACACATACATGTAAACCCCCACAAATACAGAAAATGTGTATATGATTGCCAAACAATCTACTTTGCTATTTGCTTTAAACCAAACCAATTAATGGTTTCAGTTTAGAAAGTTGCTGTTTAGGATTTGAAATAGGAGCAAAATTCTGGGAAGGCAATCTTAGCATCATACTATAAAGAATGCACAAGAGGCAGGGATGGAAAGTTGTTCCACTCTGCATGCAATTTCACTGGCCTGGGTATCACATTACCCTGGAGCATTTGTGGCCATAAGCAGAGATGGTTTACGAGTCTGAGACCCAAGAGGTCAGATACCGTGTGTGGCTGCATTTCCTATTACAGTTATTTACATTCACAGTGCCACTGAATTGGTTTCTTGTTTCTTTTCATTTAATAATGTTTACATTGTAGAAATAAGATGCTAATAAAATTTCTTGGGCATTTTTAATCTAGCCAGTGAATTCTGTTGTCTCTGGAAATAGAAGGGTTGCTTGGTTGATTTTTGTGGCTTCATTTTTCTCCTTCCTCCCCTAGCCTGTATCCCTCACCCTTATTTTCCAATCAGATTCTAGATGTTGATGTGTTTACCTGCATCACCTTTTCCACTGGATGCTCCTAGAAACATAGGCACATTTGCATTAGCCTAGCTTTACAGCATGTTTGGGGGATTAATTTTCAAGTATGGACATATAAAAAAATCTAGAAGAATTTAAAATGCTTTGATGTGGGCATAGAGGAAAGGAAGTTTGAATCAGTCCACAGTCTTTAAATTAGTGAGGTTAAATTATGTGAGGCTGTAGCCACTTTAAGATGAGCTTTCCTTCTTTTCCTGTTCTCTTCTTTTTGTTTTTCTACAGGAATCATGAATATCTTTTTGTGACTTGGTTTATAGGTGCAAGAAATGTATAATTAAATCCTTCAAATTATGTTTCATGTGTCTGTGCACCATATCATCTTAACCCATGTTTTAATTTTGTAGTTCAGATACATTTTTCTCAGTGTAAGCATGAACTAATTGCAAAGCTGAGGGCAGCTGGCATGTTCTCTGAGAAAGGAGATGACCACTTCTCTGCAAAGAGCAAAGGAGAAATAAACGATTCCTGTACTCTCTTCCCACCTTATGTTGATAATCAGGGAACTGTTCACAGAGGTAATCTTTCTTTCTTTCTCTCTCTCCACTCAAAATTTCCCCCGAGGAGTCATAGGAATATGTAATTTAAATATTTTGTATAATATTTTCATTTTAAAGTTTGACTCTGGTGTGAATTTCATGCCCTTAGCATAGTTTTAGATAGTCATGCCAGGCCTTGTAATTAAGATTTACAAACATCCCTTTTCAGGCAGGCAGTCAGAAGCACATATTCATGGAAATGTTGACCAAGGTTTCTGTCCACCTGATTCTGTAGTCATTCAATCCCAAAAAATCACACAGGGTCTACATTAATTATAAAACTGATTGACCAATTAGCTCAGGCTTCTTATTAACTCTTATAACTTATATTAGCCCATTATTCTGGTCTAGGCTAGCCACATGGTTGGCTACCTTATTCAGCGAGGCAGTCACATCTTGTGTCCTCGGCATCTGGGTCACAACTGCAGACTGCAGAATCCTCTTCCTAGAATTCTCCTGTTCTCATTGCCCCACCTCTACTTCCTGCCTGGTTGTCCCACCTATATTTCCTGCCTGGCTACTGGCCAATCAGCATTTTATTAAAATAATACAAGTAACAGGATAAATGACCATTGTCCCATAACACTTTCACCATTTTTTAAAACAAAAACTCTGGATCTAATACCCTTTGTTCAGCTTTTCTCCTGACCATTATCCATAACAACTTGTAGCCAACATTCTAAACAAAGGAAAATATCCATAGTCCATTTTTTGGAAACATGGGAGTAGTTTTCCAGGCTATTTCCTGCTGATTGGGAGCACCTCAGGCCCTTTGAGGAAGGAAGCCCCTTTGGGGCAGGAAGGCAAGGCTATCATGTCAACACAGGCTGAGGAGTGTGTGTGTATGTGTGTGTGTGTGCATGTGTGTGTGTATGTGTGTGTGTGTGCATTTGTTGTGACATGTTAGGAGTTGATGTTTCAGAGTAGTTTACATCTTCACCTTCTGAAGGAACTTTAATTTAGGACTGAAGTATCTGTGACAAGTCTTTTAAGCCTATATATATATATATATATATATATATATATATATATATATATTTTTTTTTAAACACACTGTAAACCATTTAGAGTTTTTTTTTGCCTTTGAATCTATCTTTACTCTCTCTCTCTTTTTTGACTACACAAGTCTTTAATTTGCTAAGCAATATGGCTAGGATTAAAGCCGTGGCTTTGATTGCTGGATCCAGTCCATTCCTTAGCTTTTTGAGATTCCAGCCTCATGGTGGAGGTACCAGCCGAAACCAAATTTATTGCCACAACTATATGGTGTTTCAAGGTCCCTGCCACCACCAAAAAGTATGCAGTCAGTGTTTCATCAACAACATTTAAGTGTTTTGTGGCAGGACCTCTTAAAAAGCTGCAAGGTTTTGTAGCTAAAGCTGAGTCAGGAAGCCTCTCTTAAATGAGAGCACTTGCTTTGAGCAAGCAGAGCCCACCCGAGAAAGTGCTACTCTCAAGAAGCCATGCTTAACTCTGTTCTTTTTTGTCTAAAATTATTTCCCAAACTCTCTCAGGTTTTATGTGGATGCAGTTGTCCATGTGGGTGCCATTTGTCGACAGAGGTTTCTGTTCCACCCTGTCCTGGAGTCATTCAGTCCCAAAGAAACACACAGAAGTCTACATTAATTATAAAACTAATTGGCCCATTAGCTCGGGCTTCTTATTAACTCTTAGAACTTATATTAGCCCATTATTCTTGCCTATATTAGCCACATGGTTCAGTATCTTATTCGGGGAGGCAGTCACATTTTGCTTCCTCTGCGTCTGGGTCATGACTGTAGACGGTGCTTCCCACTTTCCAGAATTCTCGTTGCTCCACCTCTATCTCCTGCCTGTTCACCCAGCCTTTACTTCCTGCCTGGTTCCTGGTCAATTAGCATTTTATTAAAAATAATACAAGTGACAGGATAAAAGACTCCTTTCCCAGAGCTAACCAAAGCTCATCTCAGGGATCTGTCTCTATCTCTGCATCCCAGTTAGGGTTGGAGATGTTGCCATGTCAGGCTCTGTCACATGGGTGCTAGCAATCCACACTCAGGTCTTCAGGTTTGTACAGCAAGACTTTTACCCATCGAACCATCTTTCCAGATCCGCTTCTGGTCTTTTATTGAGGCTCTGGCATCAGAGACTTGCTCAGCTGCTTAGATTAGTGGGAACCACTAACACCAAACAAGAAAATGTTTCCTGGTGATGATGGAAAAAACGTTGTGCTTCTATGGGGCAACTGAAGATCTGCTCTCTTGCCTTATTTTTATGAAAACGAAGCATTGCATAGGTTTCCTTGTCATCAGGACCGTTACATGATGCTGATCTTCCTGAACTGCTTCTCCAGTGGGAGCTGGACAACCCTGTGAACTTTCCCTTCCTAGTCTTCTCTTCATACTAAATTTTATATGTCAAGGTAAAAGGTTAGCGCCTTGGCATTCAGTGAAATAAAAGGTAGATTAAAACATTACCATCACTGAGCTAGTCTTCAACATTTGTGTTTTCCCCATTGTCTGCCCCATAACAAGAACTCCATAATGGGAGCTAATTAATCCCTACGCCACCACATAAAAGACAGCAATTTTGTGAAGGCTACAGTCACTAGTGTGATTTTAAGTTAAAAGATGCAGCAAAAAGAACTTAAGATTTACATCTCTAGGAGTGAAATAAATAAAAATTGAGATATACATTATAATTCTCATGTCTTATATGAAGTAAACTTCCAACATCTTCAAACATTAATTGTCAATAGAGGCAAAAAACCTGAAAGTGAAAAGAGATACTTTGGGCCTTCCTGTAGGAAAGGAATCAACTACCATCAGTTGTGTTTGCCAGAGAACACCAGCAGGCAGTAAAGTAGGAAGTAGACTGAGAATAGAATGCCTAGAGTTGCCCTGAGTGGTCGGGCAGCCTATAGCTATTGCTTTGGGGAGTTGTTTTCAAGTTGTATAAAAAGGTGATATTAAGGACCTTTCAGCTGTTAAACAAGACATTTTGGAGTAATGTTTACAAGGGTTACTGTTGCCTTCCCAGATTCGCTGTTGGAGGCACTGGTTAGAATTACTCTACAACCACTTGGTTTATAAACTGTGGGTCAGAGTTCTCTTCTATAAGCACATTGTCCATTGTTTATTTTTATATTAAGTCCCTTCTATTTTCAGAATGGTGATACTGTAGTTAGAATACTGAACACATGAAAAACCCCTTCACCTCAGGAGCAAACTTGAGATTCATTTATACATAAAAGTCTCCCTTTGTGCTCACAGTACTTTACAGTGCTCTTGTAATAGAATAGTTCTGATCTTAATTTTTAGGACTGAGCCAGGCCATAATTGGAAATGTTTAGCTGAAAGAGAAGCTTCCGAAATGACAATGAAGGAATCTAATTTATTTAGCTTTGCAATTAGCACAAAAGTGATTGGTGAAGACAATGCCGATGATGAATCATTTTGGAGCAGAATGTGGAGAGATGGAAAAACCAAGCATGAAAGATTCTGGAAGTGGAAGTCAGGCTCAGAGGTCCCCACAAGAATAATGGCTGCCTCACAGGCAAGGCGTGTGATTAGCTCCCACACAGAATGGAATTAAAAGGACCAGCAGAAAATTACAAAAGCACAAGAAGTAATTATAAGGAGAATCAGAAATGAGATTGAAAAGTGTGCTATAAGGAAAGAGCTTGGTGTCTGCAGCAAACCATAGAACAGGAGTTTCATCAGAAAAGATGCTAAAATGGTCGTGGGCTTCAGAGGAAATACAAGTTTTGATCAGGTTAGCTCTACTATAGGTTGAGTGATTTTCATTGTGGAAGAGATTTTTTTCTCTTTTTTTTGGTGAAAGCTTTTAAAAGGTAGAATAACTAAAAGTTCAATAATAATTCGAATAGCATGAAGAAAAAAAGAAAGGAGGGAAGCACAGAACCCTTCCAATGTCTTGTAGAGCTTTTAACTTTGACCCACAAAAGCTCAACTGTCCCCAGGTGTGCTGTTGCTGCTCTGAAACTTCAGGTTGTTCCTGTAAAAGTTCTGGCTTTAATTAGGCAGATGAGTGTGTGTGTGTGTGTGTGTGTGTGTGTGTGTCTGTGTGTGTGTGTCTGTGTGTGTTGTCATATATCTGCATAGGAGTCTGTGCATTTGCCACACAGAAGTCAGAGGAAGAGTCTAGGTGTCTTCCGCTGTGTGTACATTATTGTTTGTTGAGACAAGGGCTTTTACCGAAGCTTACCATTTTGGCTTGACTGGCTACCCGATGAGCTCGCAAGATTCAGCATGTCTCTGCTCACCAGTTCTGGTGTTACAGTGCTTCTGTGCGTGTGTTGGGGATCCTGACTCAGGCTGATATGCTTGGAGAGCAAGCACTTTACCCACTGAGCCATCTCCCACACTGATCTCAGTGTCTTCTTTTCTTTTTTGTTTTGTGGGAAAATAAATATAGTATAAAATTTGCCATCTTATTTGTGTAAAATTGCACAGTCATAGAAGTTAGTCACAGAATGACAAATACATTATCATTCTACTTATGTTCATGGAGAGAGTAAGTAGAAAAATGATGGTAGGGTCTGAGCAGGGGCACTGGATGCTATTTTGCATGTGTCTACAATAACTGTTTGGAGAGATGGAAAAAGTTCAGGAGTTGGATGAGCTGTGATGGCTATTCAACACTTTAAATATGTCTAATCTTGAGCCTTTTAAAATTCCTAATCATTTATGGATATTTCTTCTTTTTGAGTTTTTATTTTCATGATATTTGGGATAATGCTCCCTTTCTACATTTCTTCAGCAACTTGCTTCATGAGTCCTATTAGTATTCTCTGCCACACCCATCTACTTCATTTACTCTTCCTTCAGAAGGAGAGATTGGTGACACATTTCACGTGGGCATTTGGGGTTCATTTCATATCTACTTGTGATCTACTGTATTCTCTTCTCAGGCTATGAGCTGGATATTAGGTTGAGGTACATCCCCATGCCTAACTGTCAGGATCCAGACGCATCCTCTCTGCTAGATGGTTCTGAGGAACCAGGTGGCATGCTTCTACCTCATTTCCTCTTGTTCTCCAGTGCAGAATGCATATGCTGAGTCTATGTGACAGACTAAGCACACAGAATTTTAAATGAAAATATGCATCGCTGCATATCTTATCCTGGTTAAATCTTCTTTTAATATTCTTATTTAGGATGTGGTTTCTAGGATTGGAATTACTATTACAAGTTCTTCTTCTTCCTACTCCAGTTGTCACCCATATTTTGCAGTCTTGATTCATTGAAGGAAAAGTATTAATGGAGAAGGAATGACAGATAATTTTTACTCTTAAACAAACAGACAAAACAACACAAATTAAAACAACTGTACACTGAGATTCTTTAAGCAGAGAAGAACACAATACAACTTAGTCTAAGCTGTGTTTTGGGTATACTTCAACCAATGAGCAACTAACTGCTGATAAGATCCAGTACAAGTTGTAAGATCTGTTTGTTTTTAATGAGAAATATTAAGTCTGTAGTTCTGTGAAATCATTGAATTATTTATTTACTAACTATTACTAAAGCAGAGCTATAGACAAAAAAGAAAAGACCCAATGAAACCTGCCATGCAGATGAAAGAATAGCTGTCCTGTGTCTAGACTATAGTTCAGATATTCAGAAGGGAAAGAAACAATGTTATAAATTATGTTGGAATGATGAGATTTATTTTACCATGTTATTATCAATGTCTTAATTTGTGATGTGATGTTGAATCCTATTTCCTGTTATTTACTGAATTGTAAACACTAAATGCATTATCAAAATCAAATAATCTTTTTTGGGTCATGAACAATTTCTCTTTTATCTCAAATAAATTAGATAATACAGAATAATAGATTTGAGAATCATTAGATTTAGGTTGAATGAGCCATTTTGTAGCCTGTCAATATTCTTATCTGTTTTAAAAATAGATTTCCTGCATAAAATAAATCAGTGTTCTTGAATTTTATATGCCTCTATTCTGTGATTTTCTGCTTTATCAAGAAGTGTTAAGTTCAAAACAAACTAGATTAGATCAGTTGGCACTTTTATTCTCTTTCCTCCTTACATAATGGCCAAAGATACACTTAAAGGCCATGTCTTGCTCCTGTTGTTGTTATTTTTACCTCTTCTTCTGTAAATGGAAGCTAGGCTATCAGGAGCACATTTTCTGCAGAATATGGATCGTGACTGTTGTCTTCACAGGAATTTGCACCAAAAACCTCCTGTTTCTGAGATACAAGGCACACAGTTCCCCGTGAATTAGTCAGCCCAGGAAGGACAAATTACAATGGTCCGGGTGATTTAAATGCTAGAAATACTTTTCACAGTTTGGGAGACTGGAGGTCCAAGATCAAGGCATGGCAAGGCTAGTTTCTGGTGACAACTTCCTGCTGGTGTGTAAAGTGTTATCTTCTTGCCATGCCCTTGTGTAGTCTCTTTGTGCCTTCAAAGAAGGATGCCTTTTTCTTAAAAGGATACCAGACTTATCATACGCATCCACTCTTATGAGTTCACTTTTCTATAATTATATTCCTAACAGCCCTGTCTCTAATGAAATCATAGTGGGAGTTAAGAATACAACGTATGAGCTTTCTTTGGAATAAAATTCAGTCTAATGCAACTATCATACAGATAACACTGTTCAAGGAAATCTACTTTTTATTTTCAGTGTTAGCACAGTGAAAGAACCCCAGTTATCTAACAATAGACTGTGTGCTGGAACCATAGAAATGACTACATACATGTCTGGGGTTGAAACGGGATATTCTTACCTTTCCTTCTTTATACTGGTAGATGAAGCTTTTGAGATTGCTTAGCTAAAAGAAATCAATATATTTTAAAATGGTTAAGAATTCATTTTAAACACAGGAGCACACATGTGTGCACATGCACACACACACAAACACATACACACACACATACACACACACACAAGGAGGGGAGAAAGTACTCCCAGCTAGTTAACTGACATTTGGAATTTAATTGTGCATATTGCTTAACCCAAGAGATGTTGAATGATATGCTTATTTTGGAAGTAATTACAATATAGAAAATGACTTCTTAATTGGGGAAGAGAAGCTTATGTAATAAAGGAAATAAATTAGTGAAATAGTTGACATTGCACATCTTCGTTTTATAAATGGAAGAATTTACTTTGCTAAACAATAACAGACTTAGTACACTGTCTTGGATAGCATAAGCAAGCATTTTCAGAACAGCAAACTTTTCAGAGAAGAGCACTTTTCTTTAGCAGTTGGTTAGGTCGCTGTCTTCTGCAGGTTAATTTATTAAATTCTTCATCATTTTTCCTTTTATGTGTTGGGATTTGGGCCAAATACTGGGTTCTCAGACATATCATTACCAATTGTAAGGAAAAGAATCTGACTTGTCAGCAATTTATCTTAAATGTTCAATTAAGGCAGCAGAAAGCTGTAAATACCAACAATGTCTTCATCTTCATTTTGTAGTGCTTCTCTGTCACAACGTTCAGATACAACAGGACCCTAATCAGAAAGTCCCCATTAATTACAATGGCTATCCATTAATCATGGAAGTGCCCATGAGAAGTCAGGGGAAAAAGAGAAAGAACAGGATGCAGATGTGTCAAACACCTTAGGAGTCCTATTAGCACTCAGTCACAGCTCTACATACTGACTACTGGGTCAAGGAAAGTTGTCAGTATTCTGTGCTTTTTTACTCTTGGAAAACAAGAATTACGGCTTAATAATGCACAGCCTTTCAGTTAAGTCACTGGATTAGTAAGTGACCTCAGTCAGTAGGCACAGGTTTAAAAGCGAGTTTGAAAAGGTTAAGGGAGCCAGGTGAGTGATGTCATCTGGGTTTCTGTGCAGTCCTGAAAACATTTGTAAAAGTCAGTACAAAATGTGTCCATCACATGCTACAATCACTTAGTCAGTGGGCCTTATAGTTCACTTCCTCTTAAAAGACTCTCCTTAATTCAGTTGCAATGAATCTTTTAATAAAGTTTTATTTCAGGTCCAGGTCATACAGACAAGAAAATTTAATTCTGGAATGGAAAATAACAAGCAGAGGGAAATGGAAGCTGGTGAAAGCCCGGTGATGGAGAGACGAAGTGAGGCCTGACAGGTCGAGACAGACAAACCTTTGTATGTGTGGAGGGGCTCTTTTCTTGACTTTTAAATGATGATTTCTTTTCTCGGCATAGCAGAACGCTCTTCATGGGGTTTTGCTGACAAAGCTCCTATCTCCTTCCAGCGAGGCTCAGCTTTGTTTATTTATGTGACTGCTGTAAAGGCAGGCATGGGGTGATCTGAAAAAGTCTGCATCTCCATGAGATAATGAAAGAACCAGAAGGTTCCCTGTGTGCACGTGTCAAAAGCAAGGTGCATGATAAATGAAGGACTTTTTGGGTTCAAAGTCTGTAGTTGGAACCCAAGTACAATTGATGATAGGGTTTGCATGATTATTACCACATATAAAGTATAATTCAATATAGTATATTCCCCTCTGGTAGTTCTTTTAGTGTATTTAATACTTGAAATGTAAAAATGGCACTCAGATTATTGAAAGGGTGACAGAAGTGCAGATTATATTTGCTCCATCTGCAGCTTGTGATAGGGTAACTACAAGCACAAACATTCTGTAAGATATAGGCCAGGGAAAGAAGAAATGTATGGGAGGCAGAGGAGACAGAATGTTCCCACTGGCTGTCTGGCTCTTTGGAAATGAATGCTCAGAGAATGCTGATGCACACAAACTATTTTTTCTTCAAGACTATTTATTGTTTGACAGCTATTTTTATTCACCTTTTCCTCTTACCACCATATGTATTGTGAAAAGCTACTTGTTTTTGAAAAAAGTGATGTTCTTGCATAAATAGTATTATAAAGATTAGAAGTCCAGAAGTAAGTATATACAAACTGATTATTCATAAATTATATGATCTGAGACACAAAATGGCAAGGATTTTCTAGGTAGTACATATATACAATGACATCAGATAGAAGGTGAGGTGAAAATATGGCTGAAGGAGGCTGTTATGATAAAATGTTCATATTTATCTCCAAATTAATCCATTGTATTTTGAGGTAAGGCCTTCTGAGAGGGGATTATGTGCGAGATGTCACCCTCATGAATGGGATTAGCGCCTTTATGTCAGAGACCCTAGACAACTGTTTTATCTCTTTCCATCACGTAAGGATAGTGAAAAGTGGTCATCTGTGAAGCAGGGGCTGGACTCACATTGCATGCTGAAGTTCTTGATATATTCAGTGAAGACTTCTGAACTTCAAAAACTCCGAGAAATGAGTTCCTGTTATCCACAGGTCACTCAGACTAAGGCAAATTTGAAGACATGCTACGTGACACAGTGGTTAGTATTGTGCTGTACATGGTTTCTTCCAAAAATTTTTCTTTTTTATAGAAGTATAGGCTTCAGGCATCTTTATCTTTTGACTTTGCCATTCCTCTTCACTTGTATTCTTCTCTAAGCTCCTAAGTTGAGCTTTCAGGTACACCCAGTATAAAATTGTTGCTTGGAACGTGGCTGAGCTCATTCTTTTTGGCGTAGGTATACAGCTGGTAAGAGAAGGAGTACCTAAAGTGTCAAGGTAGAACAAACTCTATTTTACCAAATAGCCTTAGATAGAGCTTTGTTGATGTGTAGTTGCTTCTTCTAGATTAAAACAATTTCTCAGCCGGGCGGTGGTGGCACACGCCTTTAATCCCAGCACTCGGGAGGCAGAGGCAGGTGGATCTCTGTGAGTTCGAGGCCAGCCTGGTCTACAAGAGCTAGTTCCAGGACAAGAACCAAAAGCTACGGAGAAACCCTGTCTTGAAAAATCAAAAAACAAAACAAAACAAAACAAAACAACAATTTCTCATGAAAATGAGTAGACGCTCAATAACCTCATAAGAATTCAAAAGAAAAGTACAAAATGAAAGAGATATACCTAGTTATAGAAGAGGCTACCAATTTCTAGAGGGATGAAACTGATGGAGTTGCCTATGAGTTGGGCAAGGAGTTCTAGGAATGTAAAGTTCATAGCTATCATCCATGCTTCTATAAGTAACCTGAATCAACTAATTGATTAACCAAGCTACATGCTGTGGGATAATGCTCTGGTACATTGTAAAGACTTGTCACTCATATTGATTTAATAAAATGCCAGGTGGGGTGATTTGACTAGGAAAAATCTGGGAAGAGAAAAGGCAGAGAGTCAAAAACTTCTGACTACAGCTACATTTTGATGGAGTTAATTCTTTGATATGTTGTCAATTCTCTAACGTCAATAGATAGTCCTCATGTGTTTGTTCCCATCACCCCAACAGAAGCCACATGATAATTGACAATGCCATGTAAATCCTTAGTGTATATCCATTCTGAATTATCCTGAATGCTGAAGAGTTACCTCAAAATGTACCATGTTGACAAATGAGCTCCACATGTCCTGGCTTTGTTCAATCTTGTTTCCTTCGATGCATACTTCTATATTGCCACTTCAAAAATTATAGAAAACATATACATTTTCCAACAAAACAAAACAAAACAAAATAAAATACCTGACATTCTGTAGGTCCTGCATGTGAGGGACCAGAAATAATTTTTGAAATAGCAGAGATCTAGTGATCAAAATCAAGGAAATCAATATCATTTATTAATGTTTGCAGAAGTGGTTATTTCTTCTGGGCACGATGAGGTTGACTGTTGGACCAAATATGTTCACGCAGTATGAACATGGTCTTTTCTATTATTCTTAAACCATGTAACATGTATAAACTCTGACTTTCTTCACTTTGATTATGTATTGGGGGGAGAAACACTTCATTTCTAAAATAAATTTTTATTTGTTCTTTGAGAATTTCATATAAATGTATAAAATGTATTTAGAAAATATCTACCCAATATTTTCCTCAAATACCTCCTGTGTCCTCTTCACTTCTCTCCTCCCAGTTTCATGTAATCTTTTTTATTTTATGACACACTGAGTACATTCATTCATACACACATATACATAATACATGCACACATACATAATACATACATATATTCATACATTGTTTATATATGTATAAGTAAGTGTAGGATTATCAGCTGGACATGAGCAATCTACCAGGGGCCACACTTCTGAAGAAACCATCTTTCTCTCTCCTAGCAGCCATTAGCTGCCCAGAGCTCCTTATATGGGGTAGGGGCTGTATACCCCTCTCTTATCGACTCTGGGAAGTTTATTGTCTGTGTTTGTGAATCCATGAGTGTAGCAGTCCTGTCATGGCCAGAAAACACTATTTTCCATCATCATACATGACTATATATACATATATATCTTAAAATCTTCCACTTTCTATTCCATCATGTTCCCTGAACACCAAGGGGAAAGAGTCTGACATAGATGTCTCATTTTCTCCTATTTATTGCCGATTAGCTTATAGACACTTGTTCTCTGTATGATGGCCAGGTGTGAGGGTCTCAGTATTAATCATTGTAAGTACACAAAGATAAGGAATATTCTTAGAAAAGCATCTTAAAAAGACATATCCAGGTTTTGTGAACATCTGCAATTTTGTGGCATTTTTTTTTTAGAATTTGATATAATGACCATTTCAAATAAAGTGACTGAAATGTTATGCATTGTTTGTATAAAGCTGGTCATGATGGGGAATGGATCGGTTCACTTACCAGCCCATAGACTTTAGTGGGATATGCACCAGCCTTCTCCCCACAACCATCTGGGAGATTGATTAGTGTGGATTACAGTAGTGTTTTCTTAGTTGCGGAGGCAACAAAGGAAATTAAATCTCTTAAAATGCAGTTTTCTTGAGAAAATTGTGAGTCTTTGCTGGTGACCCCAGATCAATGCAGGGAACGTAGAGTTTAAGTGCTAACACAATTCCTCCACAAATGATGCAGGAATGTTCTTTCAACTAGTCCATCAAAACACAATGGATGTGCTGTGAGAGTCAGTGATGAGGTAGGTGTACTGATGTTTTTTGTTTTTGTCAGCTTGACATGATTATTCTGGAAGAAGAATCTCAGCTTAGAAAATACTTCCATCAGATTTCCTACAAGCAAGTTTTTGGGTAATTTTCTTTATTAATGATTGATGTGGAAGGGCTAAGCTCATTGGAGGTCGTGTCACTCCTGGCCAGGTGGTCCTGGGTTGCATAGGAAAGCAGGCTGAGCAAACCTTGAGATGAAAGTCACTAAGTAGCATTCCTTTATGGTCTCTGCTTCAATTCTTACTTCCAGTTACTGCCCTGACTTCTCTTCACCATAAACTAATTATAAACCGTAGGAAACTCTTTCCTCTCCAAGTTGCTTTTGGCCACAGTGTTTTATCATAGCAGTAGATAACAACCAAGACAGCAGGAGAGAACATAAATAAGAAGACATACATACAGTGTCAGCATTTGTCATGAGCTTCCCTGGCAGTTGTCTTCTACTTAAACCAGAAAGACAGGTTCTAGTATCAGTAGAGAAGCACCATGCATCCGATGGTGGAGTCGCTGGAAGCCATACAGGGTGGTAAGTTGATGGAACGTTCACATTGAACTCATTAGGTACTGTGTTCTCTGTGACTGAGGTCTCACTATACTAAGAAGTCTTGGTTCTGTGAGGATTTGAATGTGGTGTGGGTGTGGGGATCTCAGGAAACTTCCTATTAGACATGATGATCAAGTGATTTTCAGTTTTGAAAAAGAGAAATGAGTAGCATTTGTTAAGCCTTCCTTGTCAACTGTACACTTCCTGTTCATTGTCTATGGCTGCTTAACCAAGAATATTGCATGAGATTAAGTGATAATATGAAGGCATAGTCTTCTCAGTTCCTCTCCTGTTTTTAAAACTGAGAATTCCCCTCATCATCCTCCATTGAGACAGCAGTGAATCCTGTATGCATTTACTGGTCACTGAATGGTGGTACAATAGAATCATTGAAGAGAATGATTTTTCTCAGCCTTAATGTTTCAAAATAAACTTTTTGGGTTCATAACAGAAAATTTTGCTTAAGAACCAAGGGACAGGGTTATTGTAGAGAATAAAATAGAATGGCACTTTACCCAAAGCCGGGCAATGGTGGCGCATGCCTTTAATTCCAGCACTCGGGAGGCAGAGGTAGGCGGATCTCTGTGAGTTCGAGACCAGCCTGGTCTACAGAGCTAGTTCCAGGACAGGCTCCAAAGCCACAGAGAAACCCTGTCTCAAAATACCAAAAAAAAAAAAAAAGAAAGAAAGAAAAAAGAAAAAAAAAGAATTGAGAGCAAAAAAGAATATTAAAGATTATGCTGGAAAATCCTCAGATTCTAGAGAATGGGTATTGGATGGCTCAAAATTTAAGAATGAATCTTTCTTTCTGCATGTTAGTAGAAGAAGCTGTCTTACCTGATTTGAGTAAGACCTGAGGAGAAAGGGTTGTGTTTAAAGACTGTGTATGCAGGACAAATAAAGACACAAATATAAATGCCATGCAGCAAACATTGACCTGCACTGGGTAAACAAGACAACTTTGAAAGCTTCTGAATTTGGTTAAGGGGGAATCCAGTAGAGGAAGTCAGGTGTCCCTGAGTTTATCTGGCTGGATCATCAACCACAGAGTTTGATTTGGGGATTTGAAACTTCATCTTAAAATTCGTTCTCATGCTTAAGTGAGATTTTTATTTTTGCCTGTCATCCCAGCACTGTGCCTCAGCATAGTAGAAATAGAAGCATTTTATATTTAGGCAAAGAGAGATGGAGAAATACCTCTTAGTCACCCATGACCTAGAGAGAGAAAGTAGGTTGGGATGATGTTGCGTTACTTGATTTTCTCGCTTGGAGAGTGATGGAATGTTGGGATGAATAGAGACTGATGGGACTACAGACTCTGGAATTCTTCTGGAATAAGACAAAAAGTGGAAGTGTCAGAAAATCTATCAGAAAGGCATGGGCTTAAAACCCCAATGATTGTGTCTCATTATGCTTTTCTTGCTAATTCTCATATTCAGTTCATTACCACTGCTACCCGAGTGTCAATCAGTACTTATAAGTGAAGGAATCAGAAATGTTTATGTCCTCTTTTATTTACTGACAATAGCACATGTGTTACAGTCTTGGAGTTGTGAATCCCAAATAAGGCCTCACATCATCAACTTTTAAACTGGTAAATGCTGCATGGGCTGAATGGAGTCTACATGGGGTTAAGCTCAAATTGCCCAACACAGGGGGATGTCCTTGGGAGAGAGAAGAAGTGGGAGAGTGCTTGTCAGGGTCCTATGTTGGGGCAACTTCTGTCAGAGTTCAGCTTCAACAGGTGTGTACTTTCTAGGGTAGTGATGTGTGGATTAGAAACATTAGGCAGAAAAAACAGACATAAAAGAAATAGACAGAGACACAGACTAGAGTTGGGAGGGCCACCCAGTGTATACTGAATTCACATGCATTTATTTTCCATGGCTTTATATATCCCAACCCAAAAGGGGGAGAAAAAGGCAAGACTTCTTTACCGTGATACAAACAAGGAACCATCAGAGTAATTGAATCTTCAATACCCGAAACATCAAGTAACTATATCCTGAGTTAAGTATTCTGTTGTTTAGGCAGGACAATGCAATGACCATACCTTAGGCCAAGCCTCCTATAGGCAGCCACATTCTGGGTCAAACCTCCTGAAATAACCTTGAAGGAACAAGAACAAGTTTGAACTCTCTGACCTTTAGTGAAGTTGGAATGGGCCCCACATCCATGGGTTCTGACAAGTTCTCACTTGGTAGATACACAGAACAAAACTGGATGGCAAGATTCTACAGCTAGGCAAACTCCCTTTTAGAAGCTGGTTTAGACAAGGAGTGAATTTCATCTAATAAGAGGCCTGGCAACAGTCACTCTCCTAGTTAATCAGCAAAAGCAGTCATTAGCGTTGCTTGGAGTGAAATTGGTACTGTGTTTTCCTTAGCGTATGTAAGATTTCAGAGACTGGCTCCTGGGCACACCTTCCCCTCAAAGTATGTATATACCTGTAGATGCTGAGGTCCTTTCTATAGTTTGTAGCATTTGTATGTGACTTTTACACTTCCTCTTAATATTCCTTATAACACGTAGTAGTAGTAGTAGGCTATAGAAAACACCTACTACAATACAGATTCTATGGAAATATTTTCTATGTCGTATAAATCAGAAATAATGACAAGAAAATATGCACACATCCAAGTGTTGGTGTAGTTATTATTATTATTATTATTATTATTATTATTATCATCTCTGGTTGGTTGAAACTGTTAGATGTGGGACCCCTGAATACTAACTCTATTGATATATCATAAAGAAACTGTCTCGTTGACAGTATGTTCCATGCTTTTTGGGTCAGGATTTACTGGAAAGACAAGCCATTTCATTGAGAACAGCAGAAATGTAGGACAGAGAAGAAAGATCTGTCTTTGTTTTCCAGTGGTCCTGGTAATTTGTGTCTGGAACCAGAGCTGATTTCAGCATAGTGCTCTTTTGCTCCTCAACACCTACAGAACAACAGTGTTGTCAAAAGAACAGTCCATCAGCTGAGCTTTGATGTTAGCTGAGGCCCTGTCCACAAGCCGTGTGCAAATCAAAAACAGAAGTGCTGTAGGAAGTCTCTTAAGAAAATGTGTCCCCAGCACTGCATATGAAAGGCTCTCCTTCCAGGCCACAATTTCTTCCGGGCTATTTCATTATGCCTTGTGAAAACCTCAATATTGAGGGCTCAATAAAAGCTTATTTGTTTCGGTTCCCTGTTGTGAATCTATCTTATGTCTGAGAGTTATTTGCTCAATTAGGCCTTTGAACATGAATATATTGCAGTGCTTAAACATAACCACATTAGGTTTTCCATTTAATACAGAGTTTTCAGTATGTATGATTCATGACAGATATTTTATATTTGCCATTTTCCCCTAAAACCTAGGGAATTGTTATACAAGTTATAAGTGATGTGTCTCAAAGAGCAAAGCAATATGGCATAAACAGCACAAAATCATTTTATGAGAGCCCCACTCTGTTTAATTTGCACAAAGCTTAGCAACAATTCCTGCTTTCCCCTGGGAACATGTGAAATACAGTGCCCAATAGAAGCATATGTTCTTAATGTGAACATTTGTTCCTTCTCAAATTTGCTTGAAAACACAAGAAGGAACATTAGCCTAAAGGTTAGAAGAGGAAAATTCTGAGCCTATTTCTGGTGAATGTTATTTGGATCACTTTAGATAAGTCATGACTTTTTGAAGCTAAATTGAAAATGTGCAAACAGGTCTATTCAACATATTTCTAAGTTGTGAAAAATTAAGGACAAATATTAAGTGGGGTTATGTTAGATCTAGAGGCATAATGAAAGATTAAAGAAACAATTTAGTGTATGGATCATAATAGCTAAATGCACCATCTACCCTGTCCCTCCATGTTCCAACTCACCATCCAGACTTATAGTTTGTTTTGGATAAACCCGCTTAAACTACCAATCTTCCTATGGAATTTAATTTTCTAGGGATCTCAAAAACTATATACCCTGATTGCATCCCAGAAAGATAAAGCCTGACTGATGAACATGGAACACACTTTGGACATAAGACTTAGAAAAATCTCTTTGGATAAGGCCTAGAGGTCTTCCTCATATCACCAGAAACTAGCTTTCATAGCAATGGAAGGAGATATGAAAGCTGCCAAAAGAAAAAGCAACCAATAGTCCTACCCAGTTGCAATACTACAGCCTACAGTGACTAGCATGACAACATATCCCAAAAGGTGCAATAGCGATCCTCATGTCCTGGGGGTAACTAGCAACCACCTTATTAGACTTAAGCCTCCTCAATTGAAGGCAATCCATACCTAACACTATAAAATCCAGCCACACACCCATGTCTGGTGAGGTAATAGAACACAAAAGAGACCCCCCCCCCCATTGCTGTCCCTTTCCTAAACAAGTATAACCTCTAACTGCATTCCAAATGCTTGTGTTTATATCCACAGACAAGTGTGGCTCTCACCCCCCATCAAAGAAGCTTCTTCTTGTCGTAGACAGATACCATTATAGAATGGCACAGCAAGTCAAAGGGCACAGAACAACTGACTCTAGGCTGCCTGGCCCCTGTTAATACATTTACAACATAACCCCTATATCTCATGCTCAGAAAACATTGTAGAAAGGGAAGAAAGATCGTAGAGGATCAGTGTGTTTTCTGGGATAGAGTGCCTTACAAAAAGATAAAGGTCCTACAGTGGAGGGATTATGGAGAGGGTAGATCTGGGAAGAATTTGGGGGTAATTAGGAAGTGAATATGATCAAAACAGGTTGTGTGATGTTTTCAGAGAATGGAAATTGTACATTATTAAAATGTAAGCAATAGTTCTCCTATACATTAAATAGAGCCCAACTGTCAAAATGACTCATGTCACAATTCACTAAAAATTGAAACTCCATGGGATTTGCAAGTATTAGTTTCTACAGTGAATATTTCATCCAGGGTTTAATGGATTTTTAAAGTAAGACTGATATATTTGCTGGATAGTGGTGGTGCATGCCTTTAATTCCAATACTTGGAAGGCAGAGGCAGGTGGATCTCAGTGAGTTTGAGGTCAGCATGATCTGCAAAGCTCAGGACAGCCAGGGCTACACAGAAAAACACTGTATCAAAAACCAAACCAAACCAAAACAAAAAAAGATTTGTGAATTCATGAATCTAGGTTTCCAGTTTGGTGGTAGAGATATCTCAGAGTTGTACCTTTGAAAATAACATTACTATAAATTGGAAGATTTCATTTTGTGCCTTTTTTTAAAAGTGAGGTTTTTTTTGTGTATTAACTGCTATCAGTGAAAGCTTTTAGGCATATTTTGTTTATTGTTTCAGTAAACAAGTCTTTACCCAGTAAAAGGAGAGAGGAGAGAGCTAGATGGATACCTTCAAGCCCCCAGTGATGGTCTTCTGGTGTGCACTGCCCCAGTTTGCAAATGAGAGGCGCGGCCATTTCAGTACCAGCTGTCTTTTCTTTCCAACACTGCAGAGAGGCTTTGAAGCGACTTCTGCATTGTTGGCAACATCAGCGCAGAAAGATGTGAAGACCATAATAGCGGGGAAAGGTTATCCAGCCTCATGTAATTGACTATGGCAATATAAAATATTGCCTGCTCTGTTTGGTAACGAAGCAGATATTGCTTTCTTTCCTGTTTGAAAGGGAGCAGAGCAAACAGAAATTGCCTTTGTTGTTAAGTTTCCAGGTTAAAAGTCGAAAATCTGGGTTGTAAAGTGTGCCTTCCCTGGCTGTGTTTGCGAAACTGTCATTCTATCCTGCTGTACGGACAATATGTTTCCAGCCTAATGAATACTGTGCTTTGTGTTTTCTCCAGCTATTTAGTATAGGGCAAAGGGGCTCTTAAGAGCAGTGATGACAGAAGCCAGCCATTTTAAAGTGTTCATCTCCACATAACTGTCAGGGAAAATCACTTCACTTTTCTTTCTTTCTCCTCCCATCCCCCTTTTTTTTAACCGCAAGAGAGGAAGTTTAACTATTTTGGATTTTTCTTCTCTTGTTAAAGAACATTTCAAAATAATTCACAATCCAGAGTTACTTTGCACAGGAGAAATTGTTAATCATGTGTTAATCCCATTCATTGTGTTCAAGTCTGGAAGTAAATATTTAGTGAAAAAAAATGAAACCTCTTTGTTCCGGCTACCGTTGCATTATTTGAGATCAAAGGGTGAGTTAGACTTAATCTTGCTTTTACTTTGTGTGGTCTCAGGGCTGTTTGCTTGCTGGAGTCTGACAGCATCTTGGAAAACAGCTGTGAAAAGATCAGCTTTGTTCTCTCCATATTCATTACCCTACCTTTAAAGATGAATGTGACAAGACACCCTTAAACAACAAGGCCATTATAGGAACTTCTCTGAGGAGCTGTTAATAATTCAAACTATAGCTAAACAGTTGTGCAAAGACAAAACCATTCTGGAAACACATATAGAGGCCAAATAAAAAAATTTTCTTTATATTTATATGTGAAATCAGGAAAACAACCAAATTCATTCTAAACTGGATGATAAACGGTGGGCTAATGTCTACTATCTGTGTTTACGAAGGCACAGAACAATAAAAATACCCTCTCTCCCAGGCATTCTACAGGTAACAGAAAACAGCCTCCAAAGAGAAGCATGAAATATTTATTGATGAGTGCACGGCACACTCCCGAATTACACAGCACTGTGACAATGATTAAACGTGTGGTAGCCGTGAAGAGAGATGCTGAGGTTTGAACATACAAGGCATCGATTAACTGATGAATCTTAACATTTTGCTTTCTGCAGTGGCTTGCAACACAGGGTGAGACGAAAACAATGTGAATTTTTGCAGGCTACATTTCATACAGAATGAAGCTAGTGGTGAGCTAAATGAATGATGATTTCTCTTGTCCCGTTCATAGATGTGAGTATTGCACAATGAATTGATCCACTTGAAATAAAAAAATATTACTCCAGAATGTGGTTATTAAAAATGCCAATAAAAGAGTGAAGATTTTTCAGGTCAACCTCTAAACTACCCCTTTTATTTTGCTTTCTTCTGACACCTCATGTGAAATATACTCACTAGGACTGACCCAGTGGAAGCATCCCAGAACCAAATAGACAGGGACCTTAAAGTAAACAGAAATATAGGAAATAAATCACATACTTCTATATAATTTAGTGGTATTTTTTTATTCCAGAGAGCCTGTATAGTCAGGTGCTATGCATACAGTACTCGATTTTAGTCACTTTTCTGTTTGTCTCACCACCTCTCCTTTTCTCCATTGCTTAGGACATAAAATATGATTTTGAATATAGTTATCCAATGTAAGCAGATATTCAAAAAGGGAGGTGTGTCCACGGGGTCCACAATGCAAAACCAAACAAAATTTAAGAGAAAAGGAAAAAAGAAAAAAAGGGAAAAAGTCTTGTGGAAGCTGTAACGCGACACAGTGGGTCACATGGTACACCCTTCAGACCATGCATCGTGGGTCACATGGTACACCCTTCAGACCATGCATCTTTACTTGCAAGTGTTCATTGTAATGAGTCACTGTTCTGGTTCGAGGCTGTGTTTTCTGCTACCCACTTCAGCCTCATTGCCTTCACCTCTTCAGACCTGCCTCTCTTCACAGGACATGGCCCATTCTCTCTCTTTCTGTCTTCCATGCCACACTATATTTGCTTATCATAATAGTGCTCAGTCACCCAGCACCACAAAGTGCAGGTGTGCCTCTGTTTTCTCCTCCTGGCCCAGGGCGAATAGCCCTGGGCTGGTGTGTGGGTCTTCTTCTCATGATCAGTGTTAATGGACCTGGGCTGTCTCATGTATTTTCTTTCTGCCCAGAGCTTTCTGCCTGGGTTGAGCATGTTATTTTTTTTTTATTTTTCAGCCTCATTTTATTATCAATATTTTATTAATGTGTATGTGCACATATGTGTGGCTGTCTATAGAGGCCAGAAAAAGGGAATGCATCCCCTAGATGTGGAGTGTAGGTGGTTGTGAGTCACTCAATATGGGTGATGGGAAGCAAACTCTGGTCCTCTGCAAGACCAACAAACATTCTTAACCAATGTGCCATCTCTCCAGTGCTGTCCCTGAAACTCCCATTGCCACTTTAAAAGGCACCTCCTGAAACACCATCAAAGGAGGAGGCAGAAAGAACGTAAGAGCTGGGAGATATGGAAAAGGGCTAGAAAATGCCTTTTCTGGGTAGGCACAACCATTGTAATTATGCTACAGCAGCTGTGGTTGCCTGCACAGGGTCTGCACAAGGCTGAGCAGCCAAAGCCAAGCATGTCTTGGGAGTGACTCATGCAGTCCCACCCATTCCTGCTGAACTATCAGGAAGTGATAAATTCAGGGAGAAGGGAATCAATGGATTCTTTATCCTCATATCTACTGATGAACCTACCTGACTTCAGTGGACAGTTTTCAAACCCATGGTGACACAGCCCTGCTGATATTTACTGGGCCACAAAATAAAACAAATAAACAAGAACTATGAGCACGGAAGAGAGGTTTGTGAGGGGAAGGAAGGGTTGACAAAGGTGTGCGAGATAACAGAGATAACAATGAGAGTAACATGTATGATATGTCAAAGAACATACTTAATTTTTAAAAGCCTCATCTTACTGGATAATGAAAATGTGAATTTTGAGTGAGGAGCAGTAATCAGTAATTTTGTGTAGAAATGAGTTTCAGGGCATCAATGTTTATGCTCATATTATACCAACTCATGAATATATGTTTTAGAAATCATAGAGTATGTCGTTGTATAGTTGGTATAAGTTTCAAATTATTCGTGATTATAGTTTATGACTAATATGTAATAGTATCTGCAATATACTAAAGTGTGTAATAAGCTATATACTTGCATATATATTTGTACTAGATAAGAAAATGTTAGGCTGAATTTTATTAGTATCTATTGATTACAAAATAATGTGTCTCAACGTGACATTTTCACGTATGCATATGATGTCTTCTGATCATCTTAGCTTTGCATAGTTAGGTGTGCTGTATTTCTGCAGGAGGCTGACTTTGATTCCACCTGGTTTGCACCCAGGAGTAGTAGAGCTGGATCAAATGGTAGTTCTATTTAGTTTCACTTTTCACAAGGTATCTAAGACTTGTGGTGCATTCCTCAACCTTCCAGTCGCAGTGTAATGTATGTATTCTATTTTTATCTTTAGACCCTGTAGTGTTGCAACATGATACCAGGGTTACCCTCTCCTTTTGTGTAGCATGTCCTGGCATCCTTTTTATAACACTATTCTTGCCCTTAGAGGCAACTATTAAATAAAAATTAGTTGAAATATAGACATGCATGCCTATATTATGCCTAAATAATGGCATGGCAGTCAATAACTTTGAAGTGACTGGTGAGTAGGTAGTATTTGTAATGTGGGCACATTAAAGAAAAGAGGTATTCCTATCCCAGGCAGGATAGAAGTATGAGGGTTCATCATTCTCTTCAGAATGGTGCACAATTTGAATGTGCGACCTCTTTATTTCTGGAAATTTCCATTTAATATATTCAGACCATTATTAACTACAGATAATTTGAACCGTGGCAATCAACAACAGTATGATAGGAGTACTATAAAATTTTTATTAATAAAACATATAATCATTTATATTTGAAACCATACCACCATGAACCTTTATTTCAAATCAGTGATTATCAATGTATGGCAAGTTTTGATTTAGCTAAATTCCCAAACATTTTCATCGTTTTTTTCCCTGACCTGGGAATTATTTTGAGGTAAATCTTAGACATAGTAACATTTGTTAAAATATTTTTATCTATATTACAAGGACAAATTCTGTTTAAAAAGCAATATTGCTCCAGTATTTCCATAGCTGAAAATAAGCAACCACTTTTTAATATCTAAACAGTGATTCTTCAACCTCATCAACTATCGGTTTTCAGACTTCCTCAGGTGCCTTTACGTATGCTTCCTAGTTTTCATTTTGAATAAAGACCAGACAAACTCACACCTAGAGGAGCTCATTTTTTATAATAATAATTCATCCTAGTAAAGATTATTACTTTTGGAGTGTAGAAATTCACTTGGTGCAAATACCTCTGGTGGTTCAGATTTGGTTACTTCTCATTAAAAAATGAGCCTCTTTTTAGCTATTTCCCTCAGACCAAGGAATCTTTTGAGGTATTGGCTTCCCTTTATGAATCTCACAAAAGAAGCCCAAGTGTCTAAATAAACAGTGACCCGGGTGTCCAATGACATTTAATGTGAGTGCTTACTGTTTCTCTGGCGACCACGGCTCCAATGGATCTTCAGTGCGTTCTTTCATCTATCTTATCTGTCAGAAATCTCAGTTTGACCTTTTCTTTTCCCCATGATCTATACATATAGTAGAATTCTAAAAGTATTTTTGGCAATCAAGATTTTCTTCTGATCCTCTTGCAAAAAAAGAAACATTTATGATCTTGAAAAAGCATATGTTAACTTCCTTTGAGTTCTTTAGATCAGTTAAAAGATAAATTTGCCATTTTAAGAGTATAATATTGAAAAGATTTGTCTTCAAAGGGGACACAGGCAGTAGTGCTTTTTTATCTCACAGAATTTATATATTTTTTAAAAGGGAACAGCAACCAAATTTGAAAACCAGAGGGCACTCAATGGATCAACGTTTCAAAGAACCATGTCTCAAAAAATAGAGCTTTTGATTTCTTAAAATGATCTCTGAAGTCTCATCGTGAAATACATAAGTCAACAAATTGAATTTTAATGGAAAATCAAGGGTATTCTTTTGAAAGACTCCTGGATGAGGCTTTGAAAATCCTGAATTCGGGGAGTTATCAGCTTGTATGACAGCACTGACTTCACCCCAACAGCTTTGTTTTTAAGTGAGACGATAAAATATGAAGGACAAATGAAGGAAGAAACTTGTTGAAAACAAGGAGCCTGAGCCTCCCTCCTTTCTTTTTCAGTGCCTTCATCTGCCTGCTCAGCCCTCTGGCTGTCTCTGGCTGTAGTATATCATCCACTAGATTCTTAATCATATGTTCTTTATGCTATCTATAATTACTGTCATAAATTTGATTTTTGGTGATAAAAATCAATTAGAAAATTATGCCACCATGTTATCAGTAGTGATTCTCTAATTCATTTAATAATACAATACTCAAGATATAGAATCATATGGGTTCACATACATTAAGATTTTCAGAGTCATTCTGTGAGACCTGCACTGGAATCATTTACATGTGGAAATGGAGGCTCAAAATCATGGAGTTAGATGATCTAGGCCTTGTTGTCTCTTAATTTTCAGGGACATTCTTCTTTTGGAAGTACTGAGGATGGAACCTGGGTCTTCAGCCATGCCTCAAGAGTGCTCTATTAATAAACTAAAACCCCAGTCCCTTGGGAGTACTTGAGGTTTTGAATTATGATTTGGAATTTACATTTCACTCCAGTAGACTGATGTTTCCTATGCATTCAAGTTAGAAAAGGCTAAATTAACTGGGCGGTGGTGGCGGCAATGCTTTATTTCCAGCACTCAGGAGGCAGAGGCAGGGGGAATCTCTGTGAGTTTGTGGGCAGCCTGGTCTACAGAGTAAGTTTCAGTACAGGTTCTAAAGCTACACAAAGAAACCATGTCTTGAAAACAAACAAACAAACAAACAAACAAACAAGCAAACAAGCAAATACCCTAAAAATAAAAGGCTAAATTTTTTAAAAAATGAAGAAAATATGGCTTAAGAAGAATTTACCACTGAGAAAAGCAAAAAAAAATAAGCATGAAATAGAAAACTGAGACTCATCATACAAAATGCCCCGGAAGGGGTAGCAAGAGTCCAGCAGTTAGGGGTGTACTCCTAATTTTCCTTTCCCATGTGTTCTCTTCACAGAGACAAAGGCATCATTTTCACTCTGCTAAAATTCCTTTTAGGATATTTACAAACAAGATGTAGTCATTGAGAAATAATATTTTTTCATACAGGGCTATGATACTATGTAATGAACAAGGGAGATTTTTAAATCTTAAATTCAAATGCCTTCAGATAATTAGGCAATATGTCACATATTATGTCTTAAATTTGAATATATATCTATTTTCAATGGGAATAGTCAGCGTAGAAAAGGCTAAAGTGGGACACACTATCTTTCTTGCCATCTGTGCAATATACTTTTGACAATTTAATTCAGTTTCACCTATTCCTGACATCCCTTCTTGTAGTAGAAGGCCGCTTGTTCTTTCCCAGCTGCACACACCATACAGAATAGTCATACAGAAGCTATATTATTTGCAATACTGTTTGGCCAATAGTGTATGCATATTTATGGCTTACTCTTATATTTTAAATTATCCCATTTCTATTAATCTGTGTATCGCCACATGGCTGTAGCTTACTGGCAAGGTTCCAGTGCATCTGTCTGCAGTGGCAGCTACATGGCTTCTTGCAACTCAGCCTTCTTTCTTCCAGCATTCAGTTTATTTTTCTCTGCTTAGCTCTACTCTGCCCTATCACAGACCTAGGCAGCTTCTTTACTCATTAACCAATAAAAGCAACACATATACAGAAGTATTTTCCATGCCACCTTCTTGTTATTAGAAGAGTTTTGTCTAACTGTGATGCATGGATTTATATCAAAGCCTTAGAAGTGCTCTGAGTTTGAGATCTATGAAGTAGAGTTTTGTAGTAATATGGGCGGCGGCGGGGCTACATCCCCAAAACCCCAGCCGCCTGCCCGGCTAGCTTATGCCCCGAAATAATTACACGGACACTGTATTCATTTAAACACTGCTTGGCTCATTTCTACCTAGCATCTTCTAGGTTAACTCTCCCACCTGGACTAGCTCATTTCTTATCATCTGTATAGCACCGGTCTTACCGGGAAGATTCTAGCCTAAGTCCATCCTGGGTCGGAGCTTCATCACGTGTGTCTTCCCTGGAGCGGGGTAGCATGACGTCTCTCTGAAGCATCTGTCGAGTCTGACCTCACTTCCTCTTCCTCCCGGCATTCTGTTCTGTTTACTCCTCCCACCTATCTCCTAACCAATGAGAGCCAAGCAGCTTCTTTTATTTTAACCAATGACCTTCCTCCATCATTGTTTTAATTTTATAAAGTAGTTTTTCTCATCAGACCTCCTTATGATATTGGAACAAAGCATTTTAATATTCTTACTTTAATACTATTTTGTTCCTTCCTAAAAAATAAAAGGTATGAGAGTTCTTAATGGTTTGAACAGTCACTATAGTAAGATCAAGACTTCAGTGGAATTTATAAAAATTATTTCTTTTATTTTTTGTGATTATAATGTAATTATATTGTTCTCCTTCCTTTTCCTCCCTTTAAAGCCTTCCATATACTTTTCCTTGTTCTCTTCCAAATTCACATCCTATTTTTAATTATTGTTAATATAAATATTTATGTGCATACGCATATATATATTCCTAAATATAACCTGCTTTCTTTGTATGTATAATGTTACTTGTATGTATGTTTTGGGGCTGATATTTGGTATTAGATAACCAATTGGTGTGCTTTTCTCTGGAGAAGACTAGTTTTCCCATTCTTAGCATTCCTGAGTTGCTTGCAGTTCTTTGTATGAGGTTAAGGCCTTTGGCAAGTCTGTTGTTGTGTTTGTTCAGCTCCTGATTAGGTAGTCAAGTTGGTGAGAATTTATGGATATAGCTTCTGCCATTTCTAGGAGACACATTCTTACAGCAAATTCCCTGATCCTCTGACGCTTATGAATCTTCTTGGCCCCTCTTAGGTGCGAAGCCTTAGGTGGGAAGTTGCTTTGTAGATATAGCCATTACGAATGGGCTCCACAGCTCTGCATTTTGATTGGTTGTGGTTTTTTTTAATGGTCTCTATCTGTTGAAAGGAGAAATTTTCTTGATGGGGAATGAGGACCACACTTATCTGTGAATATAAGGGTGACTATTTAGAGTATATGTAGGGATTGTACTGGTTTAATAAAATGGTGGCTGTAGCTTTTCTTCAAGATCCATGACTTTCCCAGGTAGTTATCAAGCCCTCCAGTCTAAGGGGTGATTTCTCTGTTATTGAGCAGGTCTTAAGTTCAATCAGAGAGCTGTTGGTTACCGCCAAGGTAGGTGTTCCATCACTACATGCTTAGTGTTATTGTAACGTACTGGCCATTTTATTGTGATTCATGGGCATAACAGCTAGTAGTGCTGTTGTGATCTGAAATAAAATGGCCCCCAAAGGGAGTGCCACTATTAGGACATGTGACCTTCATGAAGTAGGTGTGGTCTTGTTGGAGGAAGTGTGTTACTGTGGAGGCAGGCTTTGAGATCTCATATATGCTCAAGTCATACCCAGTGAGACAGTTCACTTACTGTTGCCTGCCAATCAAGATGCAGGACTCTCAGTTCCAGTATAAAGACTACCTGCATACTGTAATGTCCCAACATGACGAAATTGGACTAAACTTCTGAAACTGTAAGATATCCAATAAAATCCTTTATGACAGTTTCTGTGGTCATGGTGTCTCTTCACAGCAACAAGTTTGTGTCAGGAAGTGGGGTATTGTTTTAATAGGTCTGACCATGTTTTTGTTTGGAGGAATTTGGACTTTGGTACTTTGGGTTGGGAAAACAATGGAATGCGTTATGTACTGCTTAGACCATACTGGTAGAGAATGGAAGGTAGTGGGGCTGAGTGTGATTTGAACTGTGAGTTCCTGGACCAAAGGTTTCAGAGGAGAAGAATGCTAGTATGTGGCTATGAGATCTTTCTTGTGATATATTGATGAAGAAAATAGCTGCTTTTTGCTTTTGCCCAAAGAGTTTTCCTGAAGATAAGTGAAGAATTTTGGATTAATTCCATTGGTAGAGAAAATCTCAAACAGCCTAGTTTAGGCTATGTAATGTGGTTATTAGTGGTAATGCTAAGGAAAATTTATAATAATAGGAACAAGCTAAGCAAGGAAAAATATAAAACATAAAATTTGAGGAGGAAAGGATTACCAGGAAAAAGAATGAAGCTAAATCCTGTGTTCAAGGTGATAAACAGATTAAGAAATATAATAAAGGGAGTGGTAACCTCAGGGCAAGATTACACCCAGCTAAATTATCAATTTGTGAAAGGGAGTTAAGGAAAAGCTTAGAGCCAGGTATGGTGGTGCACATCTTTAATCCCAGCGTTTGGAAGGCAGAGGCTGTGTTTTGAGATCAGATGTCAAAACTCAGATCTCTGAGTTTGAGGCCAGCTTGTTCTACAGATCCAGTGAAAGAAACCATGGAAAACAGATAGATGTAATTGAACAAGGGGTACATGATCCAGCCCCTGCAAGCAGCAGAATTTTTAGAGTGAAGGATAGAAGAAAGGGTTGTGGAACCTTTCTGTTACTAAAGAAAGCTGCTGAGGCCAGGCATGGGTCAGGAGTGTCGCTGCTTGGAGGCCTAAAGAGGTCATTGTGAAAAGCTGTGAAGTTGAAGCCTGGATTGCCTTGAAGATCCCAAGATGCTGGAGATGCCAGATCCATAAGAGACCTGCCACGGAAAACTGCCAACAGGAAGTGAAAACACCCAAGGAAAAGAGGAGTGTTGCAACCGCCAAAGCTGAAAGGAGTTGGAGATCTGAAGAGTGCTTTAGCATCAGACAAGGAGATGCAGAGTGTCCAGTTTGCACAGCTGGATTTTGGTTTTACTTTGATCCAGTGTGTCTGCCCTTCTCTAGGTTTGGGAATGATAATGTATACCCTGTGCCATTATATGTTGGAAATATGTGATCTGCTCTTTCATTTTACAGAGGATTAAAGTTAAGAGATTGCATGAATCTCAGAAGGGACTTTGAACTTTAGACTTTTGAAAAGGTTTGAGACTGTGATAGACTACAAGGACTTCTGAAGTTGTACTGAATGCATTTTGTTAAAATTTATTTATTTATTAAGGATTTCTGTCTCCTCCCCGCCACCGCCTCCCATTTCCCTCCCCCTCCCCCGATCAAGTCCTCCTTCCTCATCAGCTCGAAGAGCAATCAGGGTTCCCTGACCTGTGGGAAGTCCAAGGACCACCCACCTCCATCCAGGTCTAGTAAGGTGAGCATCCAAACTGCTTAGGCTCCCCCAAAGCCAGTACGTGCAGTAGGATCAAAAACCCATTGCCATTGTTCTTGAGTTCTCAGTAGTCCTCATTGTCCGCTATGTTCAGCAAGTCCGGTTTTATCCCATGTTTTTTCAGACCCAGGCCAGCTGGCCTTGGTGAGTTCCCGATAGAACATCCCCATTGTCTCTACCGAATGCATCTTTACATTACGATATGGCTGTATTCTTTGGGGGCCAGAGAGTGGAATGTGGTGGTTTGGAAGGAAATGGCTCCCAAAAGGAGATGTGGCTTTGTTGGAGGAAGTATGTCACTGTGGAGATGGTCTTTGGTGTCTCATATACGGTCACAATATCACCCAGTGCCTCTGACTACTTTCTGTTGCCTGCAAGACAGACCACTCTCAGTTGCCCTCAGCACCACGTCTGCTGCGTTTTCCACCCTGATAACGGACTAAACCTCCGAAACTGTAAAACACTCAATAATGTTTTATCTTGTAAGAGTTACTATGATTATGGTGTCTCATCACAGTAATAGAGCTTCTGATTGAGTTTTATGTGAAAACTTTATTGTGCTGGGTTGTTAACACATTGTTTCCATGAAGAATTTTGTTTAGATTCCTATGTACTGTGATTGTCAATCTTGATCGAAAATTTGACTGGATCCAGAATGAACCAAAAAACACACTTCTGGGAGCTTGGCTGGGCATTGACAGGAGCCTGGAGTGGATAGCACCTTCCAGCTTGTGGCCAGATGTGAAGAGGCTCTAGGAAAGGTCATGCTGTAGAGTTGCCTGCCTGTCTATAGCGACCCTTGCTGCTGCTGCTTGCACTCCGTTGCTGCTGCTGCCTGCTGCTGTCCTCTTCCTGTACCAGACTCCAAACTGGCCCTCTAGAGTGGATTGAAGATCAGTGACTCTCCAAGAATCTTCCAGACCTTCAGCGCCAGGCAGATGTGGCTGACTTCTCGGAATGAATAGCTCCTGGGTTCCCAGTACCTCTAGCTTACAGACAGCCATTGTTGGACTTATGCAGACTATAGTATATAAGCCATTCTAGCAATTCCTTTACACTTTATTTCTGTAGTGAAGCCAGACTAAGTACAAGGGGTGACTGATGTGTTTACTTGTCATTTGGCCCAGATGCTCTTGTGGGATGTGCACTCCTAACCCACAGGAGTGACAGGTGAAGCAGGTGCAGTGGTAGAAAGGGAAGATCAAGGCTTTGTACTGCACCTGAGCCAGTGCTCCCTGCAAGGAGTCTCTGTACACAAAGAAGGCTGTCTGACTGTAGTGCGGTCTGTGAACCTGTGTGCAACTCCCACAGTTTCCAGGTGTGCCCTTTTTACTTCTTTTCCTGTGTTCTTGATATTTCATTCTACTTAACAATGATTTTGTTAGTTTTTAATTCAAGAAAACACATGTTTAAGTTTTTTCAGTGATATTACTGGATATTCTCCTCCACTTAATACAATTTAATTTGCTACTAGGTATTTGTCAATTATTTTCCATGGTCTTTTAGTTTTTATTATGTATTTTTAATTTTGTCTATAACTGTTACTTCCTAATTTTAACATTTTACTTTTTGTTTTAATTTACAGGTTTATGGATTGTTTTCATTCTTTAGTGCTTTAAATATCTAAAGCATTTTGACACTGATCATTTTAAAGATATTTACATTTCTTACATTAATTAATCATCTGTGTGTGCATATGTGGAGATAATAGGACAACGTTCAGAAGGTGGTTTTCTCCTTCGACCATGTGGATTCTGGGATGGAACTCAGGTCATCAGTTTGATGGCAAATGAATTTACCCAGTCACCCACTCAGCCATTTCTCTGGACCTTTAAAGTTTTTTTTTTTAAAACAACTGTTCATATCTTTGCTTATTTTGTGCTTGGATTTAAATATTTTTCATTTGTGTTACTAACCTTTGATTTTCCAATACATTTATATGCCTAAACATTATACTTTTCATGAACATATTTTTTCCTCATTATTATCATTCTAGGATAGGGGCTGGAGAGATGATTTGTTGGTTAAATTCATGTATTGCTCTGACAGAGGACCTGAGTAGTTCTCAGTACTCATACCAGGAGGCTCACAACTACCCAGTTTCCAGGGGATCTGATGCCCTAAATAAAAATAAAAGAAATCTTAATTTATAATTCTACTCTCTCTCTCTCTCTCTCTCTCTCTCTCTCTCTCTCTCTCTCTCTCTCTCTCTCGTGTGATATATGTATGCTCACGTGGTGCGAATACATATGTAGGTATTGCCATGTATGTTGAGGTCACTCAACCTTTGGTGTCATTTTTTTTTAGGAATTGTTCACTGTGTTTTGAGACAGAGAACTAAGGCTCACTCAACAAGCTAGGCTGAATTTCTGAAAGCCTTCTGTGTTTGCCTCTCCAGTGTTGGTATTATAAGCATGTACCATAGCTCTTTCAGCCTGGGGCCGAACTTGTGGGAGCTCACAGATTCTAGACCAACAGCTGGTGAGCCTTCATGGGACCCAACTATGTCCTCTGCATGTGAACAAAAGTTCTGTAGCCTTGTCTGTTTGTGAGACCCCTGGTAGCGGGACTGGGATCTATCTCTGGTGCATGGGTACATGAACTGGCAATTTTTTTTCTTTTTTCAAGACAGGGTTTCACTGTAGCTTTAAAGACTGTCCTGGAATTAGCTCTTATAGACCAGGCTGGCCTCGAACTCACAGAGTTTTGCTTCCTTTTGCCTCCCAAGTTCTGGGATTAAAGGTTCATGCCACTACCGCCTGGCATGAACTGGCTTTTTAAAGCCCATTCCATATGGTAGGATGCCTTGCTCAGACTTGATGATGGTCTTGCCTCAACTGAATGTGCCAGGCCATGTTTACGCTTTATGGGAGGCTTTACCCTTTTTGATGGGGTAGGGTGGGGGTTGGTGGTGGAAGCAGAGGAGGGGAGAAAAGGGAATCTGTGGTTGATATGTAAATTGAATAAAAATGAATATATATAGAATGTACCAGCGTTCCTGACTTGCTCCTGGTGCTTGGTATCAAAGTCAAAGATCAACATGCTCTTTACCAACTGAAACATCTCCCCAACATTCATAGATCTGTGTTTTAATGACACTTAAGGTCATGTGAGTAGACATGTAGCTACAACAAGTGACTGGCAGTCCAGCCTGCTCAAACATAGAAATTTCTAGATTTTTGATAAATCTCTTTCTCTTTGGCACTTGCAACAGTGTTCTGAAGGTTGATCATGTTATGTCTTACTATTGAAATTATTTCAGATTCTTGGGATATCTGGATGTAGAAGGACAGTCTTTCAAATACTATTTATTCATCATTGAGCATATCTACAGGCTTAAATTAGCAGAGACATCTTTTCCAAGCTTTGACTGTTGCTTCTAGGTGCAATTCTAGTTGATAAATGCCAGTTGGACATTTATATCCATGAATATATCTTCCTTCAGGTTTTTCTTGGTGGTTACAGAGAACTGTGGGGAAGAAAAGCTCTAAAGTACCCAGTCCTTTTTGCTGTTTTCCTGTTAAATCTGAGAAAAGATGAGAACCTCTCACACATTCAAAATGTTCTGGAGATAAAGTACTTTGATGTGGGATTTCCCTCTTTGATTACCATTAATAAATAAAGAAATTGCTTTGGACCTATAGCAGGGCAGAATCTAGCCATGCGAGGAAACTGATGCTGGGAGAAAGAAGGGTGTAGTCACAGAGAAGCCATGTAGCATCTGATGGAGACAGACATGCTGAAACTTTTCTGGTAGGCCATGACATTGTGGTGATGCACAGATTAACAGAGATAGGTTAAATTAATATGTAAGAGTTAGTCAATAAAAAGCTAGATCTAATGGGGCAAGCAGTGTTTTAAATAATATAGTTTCTGTCTGATCATTTTGGGGCTGAGCAGCCAGGAACCAACAAGTGGCCCCTCCTTCTAACAGTACTTGAAGGTTTTGCTTTTCTTCTAGAGTTTTGTTGTAAATGTTGGAAGCAGTTTTCATTTTCCTCATCCCCCCTTGCCTCTTTTCCTCTCTCTTGTTTTCTCCTCACCTCTTTCCCTCCCTCTCTCTCTTCAACTACTTTTCTTTTTATTTTCTGCACTGGCGATTGAAGTCAGTGCCTTGTGCCGCTAGGCAAGTGCCCGACCACTTGCTGTGTAATGGAGCTGAGCCATACTCCCGTCTAGTCTGTGTCCATCGTCCTTCTTAAATCGATGCTTTAAGATACAAAAGAACAGGAGAATCTCTTTGTAAAGATGAATATGAAAGATAAAGTTATTATTTAAGAAAAATGTTTTACTGACCTGACATTTTAATTTTAAAGATTAAGAATACCATTAAAGAAATTTAAAGTGTACTTGCTAGATCTGTTATATCACTTCCTTAAGTTTGTTATATCACTTCTGTAATAATTTAGACATGATATGCAAAGTGATCAGTGACTATAATTGGAACTTAGGACACTGTTTTTGTGAATATCAAAGGCCTCTGAGCAGCTTTCACCTGAGGGTTCGACCTCTCAAAAATAATTGCCTTGCAAGCAAAAATGGCTTTCTTGTTTTTATAATTGCTTTAAAATGAGTAAAATTGCACACCTTTATTCTTCTGACATTTTCTGCATTATAATACAATTGTCCTACTGTTTTGAACTGTGCCTTTAGTAGTCTACCCAGCTACATAGAAGTGAGAGAACCAAAATGAGTAAAAGTCTGAATTGTAATAGGAATTTCAACTTGATTGACTGGTTGTTGTCTAGATGTATATGCCCATGTGACAAGAGGCAATATGCCACCGAGTTATGCAACTGGCTACCATATTGATTTCTTACATTTATGTTTTCAATGAACCTAATTTTCAAGAGCATATTGGTTTCTAACTGCAGTAAGGACAGAGGTTGAATATCCTGTTTCTCTCTCTCTCTCTCTCTCTCTCTCTCTCTCTCTCTCTCTCTCTCTCTCTCTCTCTCTCTCTCTCTCTCGTATGTGTGTATATATACAAAAACTTGACACAGTTTTCACAAAACCTGCTTGTGTTAATGTAGTGGAAAGTGGAATTAAAGAGTGACCTGTTATCAAATGGTAAGTTTAGACTTGAAATGTAACATCAAACGAAAATCGTACTAAACAGTATAGAAAGCTGTAAGAAAGGGCTGAGCATTAGCTAGTGTCCCCGTGTCTGCGCTCTGTGCACAGGCACCCAGTTCTCGAGCTTTGGGCAAGGGGGCTGGAGGTTAAAATACACATACACACACAGACAGAGAGACAGCGACACGGGACATCCTTGAATTCCCCAAGAATGCCCCTTTATTGTGTTCAGGGGCAGATTATGTAGAGATAGCCACGCCCCAGCCAAACCCACCAGAAACCACTCTCCTGCCATCAGGAACTCCTGAAGGTCTTGTGCTCAGAGCAGCTGTAGGCACTCAGATCAGGGGAAAACAAGTTGTTTACAAGAAATTCAGAATCTGAGGTCTCACTGCTCCCAACAAGCTAGTAATAGTACAAGCCTTTCTGCATTGCTTAATGATACAGCCACCTTTTACTGGTCAAAAATAGTGTGAGGGCAACACTCCAGGGCTTTGTAATGATACTGGGTTGTTCATTCTCTCAGTGTTAGCATGCTAGCAGAATTTGCACAACCAGAGTAGCAATAATTATTAGCTGATTTAGTTATGAACTTCTTACTTATAAAGCCTTAATAAACTTCTTTCTCTTTGGGGGAGGAGATTTTTAAGAGACTTTATAAATGTGTTATTATTCACATTAACAAATTATTAAAAAATCTCTGAATTTTATGGCACTTGAGACAATATTGCAGAGAAGTAATGAGTATAATTTTATCTTCCAAACAAAGCTCTTTGGAAAGTAGGTCAGGAGTTAGTGGTTCACTTTAGAATATCATTTAAATATTTAAATGAAACCCATGTGAACATGACAGCTCATGTTGTGGTTTATTTCCAGTCACAGTCCTTGCAATTTGATGCTCTTATAGTCATTTTATTTCATGTCTAAGATCTAGATCAATTATGAGTTTAAATGCTCACAAGTTGAATATTTTCACAAATGAATATTTGCATGTATTCTGATGCATATTGGTTGCCTTATTTCCTTATGTAAGCACAAACTTACACTGTGTTATTTACTTTGTGCTGAAATTTGCTCTTTTACTTGACTTATAAAAGCCAACTCTGTAATTCAGAACATGAAGCTATCCTTCAGACAAAATTTAATTTTCAAATATTTCGTTGTTTTTGGTAGAGCTGGTTTATTCTAATAATTGCTCACATATTTGTATCCACTTTTAAAAATAATTTTTTTGTGTGGTGTATATAAGCATATATGTTTGTGTGTGTACATGAGTGTTAACATGAGCGTGACAGCGGGTATGTTCCTCTCCTGTTACCTTATTTATTATTTGTTTCGGAGCCAGAGTCTCTCACTGAACCTGCAGTTAACTGATTCTATCAAACAAGCCCCAGGAATCCACTCTTTTCACACTCACTCCTTTACCTTCAACTAGATGAGGTTACAGATGCGAGCCATCATGCCTGGCTTTGAGGTTACGGGTGAGTGCCAGGATGCCTAGTTTTTTATATCAGTGCTGAAGATCTGAACTCATTCTTAATGCCTGCATGCTAAGCAGTTTAATAACTGAGCTATCTCCTTATCTCTTGCATTTATTTGTCTTACCTGGGCTATCTCTGTTATTAGTGAAGTTTCATAGTCTTTTACAATTTTAGTAATCATCTGTACTTTTATTTCTTCATTCACTTGTAAAAATGTTTTAGTTTTTTTATTCTCTTGATTCTTTTCATTTTATATTTATTTTGGATATTAGCAATATTTTTCTTCTGTTGCTTGTTATTCAACTTTGCTTATGATAGATTAGCTATACTATATATAGCATAAGTGTGTAAAGTATGTAATCAATTTTCTTATACCATAATAAGAGTCTTTGCAACTCTCTCACCTTGATCAAAGGTTCTTATAAAATGATAAATGTATTATTCATATTTTTAACTACATTTTCTCATACAGATTTTTATAGCTTTAGCTGTCAAAGTATGTGGATTGAAGTTTTTGTGTTTATCATAAGGTTGTAATCTAACATCATCTTTTCTTGGTGACAGCTGTTTTAACACTGTTTCATTTACTCATTAGTACCCAGAGATGAAATGCCTCCTAATCATATACTAGATAGTTTCTTAGCTTCTGGTCTTTTCCTAGAATTCTGGAACATTAAATAATTTATTTCTTATCTTCTTGTTCTACTTTGATTTTCTGGGGATGAGAAAACACTGACCAAAACCAACTTGGGGTTGGAAAGGTTTTGCTTGGCTCACCCTATTGTAGACTATTGCTGAAGTAGGTCAGGGCAGGAACTCACAGCAGAGCAGAGACGGAAAACATGGAGGAGCACTACTTACTGGTATACTTCCTCCCACTTGCTCAACTACTCTCTATACAGCCCAAGCCCACTTGTCTAGGGATGGCACTATTTATGGTCCTGGGTATTACTAAAGTTTCTGTCCTTCCCAGTCCTGTAGCCATTCAGTACCAAATAAACACACAGAGGCTTATATTAATTAAAAATTGTTTGGCCTATTGCTCAGATGTATTACTAACTAGTTCTTATGATTTAAATTCACCCATAATTATTGTCTAGGTTTAGTCATGTGGCTTGGTACCTTTTACAGTAAGGCATTCACATCTTGCTTCCTCTGCATCTGGCTGGTGACTGACTCTCTGCCTTTTTTCTTTCTAGAATTCTCCTAGTCTGGTTGTGCCACCTATACTTCCTGCCTATCTACTGGTCAATTAATGTTTTATTAAACCAATAAGAATCCCAGCACACGGGAGGCAGAGGCAGGCGGATCTCTGTGAGTTCGAGACCAGCCTGGTCTACAAGAGCTAGTTCCAGGACAGGCTCCAAAACCACAGAGAAACCCTGTCTCGAAAAAAAACAAACAAACAAAAAAGAGTGACAAATCTTTGCCGTGTACAAGAGCACTATCCCACAGCATTGTGTCCAAAAGCATGATCCCACAATACCCTGGCCCTGCACATAAATTAGCAACCTAGAGACACGCCCATAAGTGGTTGTCTCTGATGGAGGTCATTCTTCAGTAGCAGTTCCCTATTACTAGATGACTCTAGTTTGTCTTAACTTGACAAAAATTATCCAGTGCAAATGATTTCTCTTCAGTGTGGCATAGAAACCAATCACTATGTAAATATAATCTTTCATGTTTATTCTCAGATCAGTGTTACTATTACAAGATATAAAACATAGTCTAACTGATTTGAAAAAATTTTGAAGCACAATTAAATAAAACTCAGAGATAGAAATTGGAGTTCAATTTGAAGGTCAGAAAACCAAAACAGTCAGCCACTGGTTCTTTTCTCTACCTCAGTTTGAAATGGCAGTCCTAACTCCAGGAATCTCAGAATGATACTGAGAGCTGTACTCTCCTGTTTTAAAATCCTCTCTAGGTCTTGGAATAATGGTGTACACCACTACCACCTGGTTTCTATGGAAAGCTAGTATGGCAACTGGGATTAAAGGTGTGTGTCATTGCTGCTTGAACTGTAAGGCTGGCCAGTGTGGTTGCTTTACTTTTATGATCCTCAGGCAAGCTTTATTTATTAAAACACAAATAAAATGCCACTAAAAATTTTAATACTTTAAATGTCCAAGTTCACTTTAAATATTCATTTTCTTTACAAGTTCAAAGTCTATCAATTGTGGGCACCTGTGAAATGAAAATAAGTTACATACTTCTTATTCCAAGAGGGCAGAACCCAAGAATAGTTACATTCAAATCAAAGCAAACCAGCGTTCAGCAATGCAATCAAAGCCTTCAACCAAATGTCCAGCATCTTTGAATAATTCATGATCTTTTGAGCTTGAGCAGCTCTGTTTCTCCAGCTTTGCTATCCACAGCATACATGGCTTGTCTGGTAGGCTTGTGTTGGTTCTTTCCCTCGTCTGACTCTGTCTTGAGCAGTCATCCTACAGTCCCAGTATCTCTAAGTGCTAGGGTATCCACTGAAACAGGCTGCACTTTCACCAATGGCCTCTTATGTTTTTTTAAGGGACTCTGTCCCTCCACATAGCACCAAGCCTTAGCTTCTTTACCCTTTACACTACCCCTTAAATACTCAGGTATCTACTGTAACTGAGTTTTTTTTTTTCAGTTTTTCGAGACAGGGTTTCTCTGTAGCTTTCGAGCCTGTCCTGGCACTAGCTCTTGTAGACCAGGCTGGTCTCGAACTCCCAGAGATCCGCCTGCCTCTGCCTCCCGAGTGCTGGGATTAAAGGTGTGCGCCACCCCCGCCCGGCTCTGTAACTGAGTTTTTACCTCTACAAAACATCTCTCATGACTTCTGATTGCCACACAGTACAAATTCTCAGCAGCTCTCCATGATTCCTTCATGCTTTTAATACAAGTGCCGTGTGGGAGACTCTTATGCATTACTTAGTATGGCTGCCATCTTGAGCTATAGTCTTGACCCTCTCTAGACCAGTTTCCATATGCTAGCCCTGAAAAAATACTTCTCAGAAGATTTTGTCTCAGTGATGTTGGTTACCTATTAATCATGGCTGAGGTTTTAACTTCACTTAGTATCCATTGTCCCAGTAGATCACAAGACAGAGGTCACAAGGCAGATTTATTTCACCATATTCTTCATGCAAATATATCATGTGAACAGCCTTGATAGAGTCTTTAAGGGATTCTCAAATTTCCCTCTGAAGCTCCATAAGCCAGGCATCCATTGCTCTCAGCATTATCTTTTAATTTCTCACAATAGTTTATTAAGCTCTTATACTTGAGAGCTTTTCCATCCAAAGCTCCAAAGTGCCAACACCCTCCATCTTCATCCTATAAAACAGCCCAAGACATAGAAGCCACATAGTCAAGTCCATTACACAGACACCCACTCTCTAGTACAATTTTCTGCCTTAGTTTGGCTTCTGATGCTGTGATAAAACACTAACCAAAACATACTTGAGAAGGAAATCAATCACTTCCTCTTATAACTCTCATGAGAGTTATAATCCATCACTGGGGAAATCCAAGTTAAGAATCCAGCCAGCAACCTAGAGGCAGGAAATGAAGGAGAGATCAGAGTGATGATGTTTGCTGGCATGCTTTCTGTGGTTTGCTCAGCTATTTTTCTTACACAGCTTAGGCGTCCTCTCTAGAGATAATGTCACTCGCAGTGGGCTGGGTCCTCCTGAATCAATTAGCAGTTATGAAAATGCCCCTCAAACACGGCCTCAGGCAATTATACTGATGGAGACAATTCTTTAATGGAGGTTTCCTTTCCTCAGGTTGGCCTAGCTTATTTTAAGTTGACAGAAACTACCCAGTACATGTTTCAGTTCTAACTTTAGAATTAGAAGTTTTTATATTTTTTCCTGCTTCTTGTCCATTAGTCATCTTTGGCAAGCTGGGAATCAACTTTTAGTCACTCTAAAAAAGAGAGTGGAAATTTTGAGTGGAACTGAGTAATAGTATTGCTTAGATATTTTTTTATTATTTCATTATATTTATTGTGGTGTTTTGAATAAAAATGACCTTGAAAGGGAGTGGTACTATTAGGAGGTATGGTTTTATTGGAATAGGTGTGGTCTTTTTGGAGGAAGTGTGTCACTGAGGTGGTGGGATTTGTCTCATCTATACTCAAGATACTGCCCAGTATCTGACCACTTTTTGTTACCTGCAAGGTAGAGGACTCTCAGCTAGTCTCCAGCACCATGTCTGCCTCTGTGCCACCATGTCCCACCATGATGATAATGAAAGGAACCTCTGAAATATAATTGAGCCACCACAATTAAATGTTTTCCTTTATAAGAGTTGCCATAGTCATGGTGTCTCTTCACAGCAATGGAAACCCTGACTAAGACATTCATCATGTATTATTTGGTAATTTCCTAACAGTACAATATATTTAAGTTACATTTACCTAGTCTCCCTTCCAACTGCTCCATACCAGGTTTTCCTGCCAATTTCACTCTTCCTTGTCCTTGTCCACCATAACTCACTGAATACAATTAGTGTTGCCCCTATGAGCAAGCGTTTTGGGCCGTTCACTGGAGCATGGACAACCTACCATGGGTCATACTAGGAAACATGCTAAACATTGTTTCATAATAATTGTTGAACACTTTTGCCTTTTTCTAAGAATTTGAGATTTGATGAGGAATGTTCAGTGTCTTATTGCGATATTTGCAAAGATCAAAACTACTTCAGGCTGTGTTTTATATAAAATTTTAATAAGGTTTTGTGAGAATGAGTTTTACTATGTAGTCTTTGTTGTCTTGGAATTTCCAGTGTAGTCCAGGCTGATCCTCAGTTTGTGGTCCTCTTGCTTCTACCTCCTGAATGCTGAGGTTACTGACAGGTGCCTTGTCACAAGTAGTTTACAACTACTTTGATATGCAGGTATTATGGTATTTTTAAAAAATAAATACTGTTTGTTTTAATTTAATTTCCTATATAACAGATGATATTCATATCATTCAATTAGTCATATATTAAATTTCTACTGTGTTTGGATTTATTTACTTAATTTTTGTTTTTACCCACTAGTTGATTTGCCTAAGCTGGTAAATATCACCTTAATTGAAGTACTTTTATTATGCATTTTGGTATCTATATGGTTAATTCCAATTTACTCATTATTTTGTTTCTTTTATATTCTTCCTGAGGGTAGTTATCATTATCAGTTTTTTTTAAAATGTTTTTTTGTCTTTTTATCCCAAATTTTATTGAGATTCTTAGGTATAACCCCAGAAGCACAGACATTAAGGGCAACATTGAATAAATGGGACCTACTAAAACTGAGAAGCTTCTGTAAAGCAAAGGACACTGTCACTAAGACACAAAGGCAACCTACTGACTGGGAGAAGATCTTCACCAACCCCACAACAGACAAAGGTCTGATCTCCAAAATATATAGAGAACTCAAGAAACTAGACTTTAAAATGCTAATTAACCCAATTAAAAAATGGGGCACTGAACTGAACAGAGAATTCTCAACAGAAGAAGTTCAAATGGCCAAAAGACACTTAAGGTCGTGCTCAATCTCCTTAGCAATCAGGGAAATGCAAATCAAAACAACTTTGAGATATCATCTTACACCTGTCAGAATGGCTAAAGTCAAAAACACCAAGGATAGCCTTTGCTGGAGAGGCTGTGGAGGAAGGGGTACACTCATCCATTGCTGGTGGGAATGCAATCTTGTGCAATCCATTAAGTATTTGAAAACATTTTGTAGTAGCTGACTTCTTTTGCCATAAGGGGATATTAAGTGGATAAAATATTTTGAGGCATTGCCAGTTGAACACATGCAATCTTTGACCTTCACAGATGACTGATATGGTAGTTGCACATATGATTTCAGGAAGTACTCAAAATAACATATCCCCGTTTGATAGTCCCATAAGAACGGTGGTGAAAGCCATGCTTGGTTAGAGTTGTGTTATTACCTAGTAACTCCTGACCTTACTTCTCTGTTATTGGAGCACATGATCAGGATCAGCACACATGTTTACATCTGTCCCGTTTTCTCCTTCCACTCCCTTCTCTGCCTTCCTCTGCCCTTTCTTGACAGCAGCACTAACTTAAACCACACTGTATTTATTTCAATAAAGGGAGTCTTGCTTTATTTCTCTCATGATTGCTTCTCTTTTTATTAATTGCCTTGTGTTTCCCTAAAACTTCTATTGTGCAGATATTATATTGCTGTCAAAGTTTAATGCCTCTTACTTTTGTCATAATTTCCATTTTTCTATTCTCTGCTATGTAACGACCTTCAAGCTAATGTTCTATATAATTAAGTTTTCTATTTTTCCACAGGCAGTGGTGAACTTCAGTTTCTGAAATCTTATTTTGTCTTTCTCCATTTTTTTTCAACTACCAAATTGCTCTTTACCATGTATCAGTCTGTTTTGAAATATTAATGCAGTATCTTCCTGTGTAAGTTAGATGTTTGAATAAAAGCTTCTCTCTCCACCATGGGATGATAATTGATTCTAAGAAATAAGAAAATTGTAAGCCTGATTACATTCAATGAATAAGTTTGATAAAATCTTTAAAAAAAGATATTCTGTGGCCTGCATAATATCCAAATGTGGATAATAATTTCTTGTTCACTGGTCTTTAATGCTCATCATTAAATATCCATCGAGAAATATTTTCAAAATGCTCATTTGAAAAAACAGAAAAATCATCATCAACAAAAATTACTATGCTGTTTTTGTTAATAGTATTCTCACCTGCTGCTCAAACTTTCTCTATTTTTATCATTGTTTATCCTAGCCCCATGCAGACACTGACACTGTTGGGAGATGTAAGACAATGTTTCCAGTCTACGAGGAGCTCCTGAAGTCCATATTATGTACTGCAGATACCAGAAAGGTAGCAGTAACTGCTTTCTAAAGACTAAAGGGATGCTACTCTCTAGTGACTGTATGAGGAGAGGGTCCACAGACTCTTGATTCCCCACGGTCACTGGCCCAGACTGCTTTTGTCATTGCAAAGACACAGCTCTCTGTGTGAGTTTCCCCAGTGGAGATCCCAGACATCACCAGGACTATGGAAATATGGTGCTTTCAGTAGTGTGACTAATTCAAGACACCAGGGACTCAAGTGTCTTAGGTCTTGCATATCTTCCTCACAAAGCATTGATCAGTTAGTCGTTCTGGTAGTCTGAGTCACTAGCTTGTTAAAACCTCTCTATGCATATTTAAGAGAAATCCCAAGCACACCAGATATTTTATTTTATGTGTGTGTGTGTGTGTGTATTGCCTGTATACATAATCAGAGAAGGATATCTGCTGTCTTTCTCTGTGGGTCTCTGGCTTATTATCTTGAAAGGGGAATCTCTCATTGAACCAGAAATTTTCTATTTGGGTTAGACTGGCTGTTCAAGAAGCTCCGAAAATCTGTCTATCTCTGTTGCCCAATGTCTAGGTTACAGACAAATACAATCACGTCTGGAGCTTCATAGGAGCTTATATTTGGAAGACAAGGTCTCTTACTCACTGAGTCATTTTCCCAATCCCTGCATCTGCTACATTAGATGTATATGTAGATAGAGACAATGCATGGAACCCATTCTGGGGGAGAATTATAGCATGATTCATTTGGAGAACATCAGAAAGTAAAGATTTCCGTTCTTAATTTTGGACAGAATAAACAGTTCAATAGCATTCAAAATAAAGTATTTATTCTTGGCACTTACCTTCTAGCCACATCTGGAGGAATGTTTTATACCTTTACACAGCCACTCTGACGCAGAACAACTCAAAAATAAAACTACAAACATTTGTTTCATTGATTACGAAGGCAAATTTTCTTTTCTATTCTAAATTAGGAAGGGTGATAGATAATAACACTTGTGCTTGAATTATTTCAGACAGAATATTATTATTTCATTATATATGAAATAAGATTTCTAGGATTTAAAAATAAGTGTTGTCTAGGTAAAATTACAATGGAAAGATTTTATATTTGTCAGATGGAACAACTTCATTTACATATTAAGAAAAATTGAGGTGAGATAAATTGAATAATTATAAAAAAACA